>NC_134310.1:27851061-28190610 GCF_949628215.1 Phalacrocorax aristotelis
AACAAACAGAAAATTATGGACTAGCATAGCTAACCATTTATTTCGGGTGACTCAGTAATCCACTAATTACACTCAGATAGCAGACCTGCACCTTCTCCGAGCAGTTTCACAAGAACATTCCAAAGCATTTATGGAGATTACTTGTCCAGAAGCCTCAATGCTTCCAGATTTTTGAGACAGGAACAGTTGTCGTTTCCCCAGCCTGATAAAGACCATGAGCTACCCCGAACAGAGCAGCAGACTCTTAACTCTGAAGTTCAACAATGCCATGTATAATGTAAATGTCTTCATACTTCTGCCAAACTGAAGAATAATGAAATCATTAACAATATTTAATTGCTCCATATTTTAGCAAAAATAGTGAGGCAATATGCTAAATGTGCCCCAAACACCTCCTGAAATAGCTCATCTGCTGCCCCCAGCTTCCATAGAAACCATAGGGTCTTGCTATAGTTTTAGATACAGCTCTTCACAAATACACAGGACCCCAAAGACACCCTTGAGCAGCAAGAACATGAAATTAAATAAGGTTCAGGAGGGTTTTCTTGCCACTCTGCAGAGACCTGCAGACAAAAACTCAACCAGCGATAACTACCAAAATTTCACACCATACCTGCTGGGAAAAGACCGAGCAGCAACAAGGGCAGCTGTGAGGAGAAACAGGAGACACCCAAAATGAGAAGGAAGGGGAGAGTCAGAGTAGCAAAATTGGTCCTTACCAGGAGACCATGGCAGAGTGAACACAACAGAGCGCTTCACCCCAAAGTAAGGATGCTCAGAGAACAAAAAAAGTGTTATTCTCTTCTGAGACAGAGTGCTGAAGGAGGGACATCTGGAGATAAAGCTCAGCACTTCGTCATCTTCCCTTCCACAGTTTGGATCAAGGGCTAACAACTATGAAGGATTTTTTTCATGCTTTGCACGTTATTTTTCACGGCACTCAGGATCCCTCCATAGACCGTTCCTATCCCATTTGTGTATGGGGCTGACTCAGCTACAGGAACGAAGGTGTCAAAGCCAACCAAGCCCCTCAGGTAACTCACTTCTCTCCCACATCCCCCTGCAAAGGCAGAACTGGTGTTCAGTTCATCTCCACGAATGGTTTCTCCAGTCTCCCATTGGCTGGGGAGCTCCTGGATGCTGGGCTTTACCTTCCAACTCACCTGAGACAAGTCACATTCCCACATCACCTTCACCATCCAACCGCTGCTCCTCTGCTTTCCTTTAAAAGCAACCTGAGATCTTATAAACGATTAAAAAAAAATACTTCCTAAGAGCTGGACAAGTCCCACAACACTTTAACCACAACACCTTATATTCGCAGAGCCCTCTAGTGCAGTACCCGCATTGCAAGGACAGCTCGGACAGAGCTCAGAGGGAAAGAGCTTTACATACAAGCACAGCCTCAGCTTCCCAAAACAGACACTGCTCATCTCTCTGACAAAGATAACACACTTAACACAGGGAAACCACAGCCTACAAATTTTACTCGAGGCTCGAGGGAATAAAATCCAGCGCAAGGTTTTGCTCTTGAACCTCAGGATTGGGAAGGGCAGAGCAAAGCCTTTACAGACCTTACAGGGAAAAATAATGTGGATTGACAAAATGAAATGGGTTTTTTCCACTCACTGGAGACAAAGCATGAATATTTGCTTGTCAGGGTCACATAAGCCATAAGCAGAGAGGGATGCTTCCCTCTCCATCCCACGTG
The DNA here is from genome assembly GCF_949628215.1 of Phalacrocorax aristotelis. Classification (NCBI taxonomy): domain Eukaryota; kingdom Metazoa; phylum Chordata; class Aves; order Suliformes; family Phalacrocoracidae; genus Phalacrocorax; species Phalacrocorax aristotelis. The sequence continues at coordinate 27,852,773 of NC_134310.1, forward strand.
GCACACCCCTGCCAGCATCTGGATGCTCAGAGGATGGTCTACCACCAAAAAGCCTTCCTAGATTTTGGAGAGGAGGGACTATTAAATCACCTGGTCTTATTTTGGTATCTTTAGGTTGAGAGAAACAACCTGGAAGCTCAGTATATCTTCTGCTTCCTCCCATGTCTTTCATTTCCATTAACAAGGCCGTGACTTGAAGCTTCATCCTATACCTGCCTGTGTGGTGGAGGAAGAGTAGCATGGATTACTGGAGCAAGAGTAAAGGTGGCACAGATGGACACATGGAAATGGCCTATTTCAGAGGAGCCACCAGGCCTCCAGAGAGGCCCGGGGTACTCCAGCCCTCCTCATCATGCTGGGAAACAGCAACTGCCCAATCTAATGGGATTGCTACTTTATCCAGCGTCGGGTCTTACTGGTGAGGGGGGTCTCACCCCTTCCAGAAGAGCCTCACACAGGGAACAGCCCCAGGAGATTAATCTTAGTCTCATTTTACGGAAAAACAACTCCAAGGACCAAGTTTTGAGGCACTGGGATGTCAGGGACACCCAGCAACTGTGCCTCCAGACGTACGGCATTGCTGGGGACAGCTGTGGCAAAAAATGTCCCGCAACTGCTGGCTGCTCCACTGCCACTAGCATCTGTTGTCCCCTACTGTCACCCACTGTCCCCGAGACCACATGCAGCCAGAGTGACTCTGCAGGAAAACAATAATCATAAAATAACAACAAAATTTAGTCCCTGGTGAGTCCTCGCTTGCTACACCCAAACCCAACACTGCATCAAGGACAGGGAAAGCACCTCCCAGGAGGTGGGAGATGCTCCCACCCCTGGACCATGGTTCAGCCTCAGTCTGCAACTAAACACCACGCAGCCGCTCACTCACTGCCCCCACCCCTGTGGGATGGGGGAGGGAATCGGAAGAGCAAAAGAACAAAAAAAACTTGTGGCTTGAAATAAGAACAGGTTAATAATTAAAATGAAATAATAATGATGATAATAATGATTATGATAATAACAACAATAATGATAATATAATAAAAAGGAAAAGGGAAAAAGGGAAAAAAACAGAAACACAAACGATACAACTGCTCACCACCCGCCGACTGATGCTGCTGGTCCCCGAGCTGCGATTGCTGCTTCCCTCCCCTGGCCAGCTCCTCCCAGTTAACATACTGGGCATGACATGGAATATCCTTTTGGCCAGTTTGAATCCGCTCTCTTGGCTGTGCCCCCTCCCCTCCTGGCTTCTTGTGCACCCAGCAGAGCATGGGAAGCTAGAAAAGTCCTTGACTAGTACAAGCACTACCCAGCAACAGCCAAAACATCTGTGTGTTATCAACATTGTTTTCATACTAAGTCCAAAGCACAGCACTGCACCAGATGCAGTGAAGAAAATTAACTCTATCCCAGCTAAAACCATGACAACCACGCAGCGGCAACCATCCCACCCAGGGATGTCCCCCCCGTAAAGATGCTCTGGGTTAAACCAGGCGGTACCTTTGTGCCCACCTCAGTGCTCTGCTGTGCACGAACCCCCTCCGGCTTTGCTGCAACGGGGATAACAATGAATGGCGCTAATTGCTATCGGGACCACCGACCGAGCACTTGCACCCGATGGGTTTCCCTCTCCTTTTTGTCCATGGGGGGGCTTGTTAGAAGAGACGGAGGGAGAGGCCAGACCTGCCCTTTGTCAGGCACCCACTAACGAAGCGGTCTGGGAAGCTTCCAGAGGCCGGAGCCGTACCCGAATCCGGCCCCGGACCATCCGTTGCCCCCCCCCCGTTACCGCCCTTCCCGCCACTCGCCTTTGTGAGTAGAGGGAGATATCAAGGGCGGGGGCGACGGTGCTCAACGTCAGTACACAAATTGTCAGGGAAAGGATAGAAAATCACACGGGACGAAGCCGCCCGTGTGAGGCAGTTACCGAAACTAGCCGGGAGGGCCAAATCCCCGTCCGGGTTTCATCTGCAAAATTAAAACCCAACTCCACGGGCGGCCCAGCCAAGCACGCTGTTTGCAACCCAGAGCGCACCCACGCGTGGGGTTTGGGGTTTTTATTATTAATTATTATTATTTCTGAGGGAGACAAAAGGCAGGACATGTCGTCGTGTCGTGTCCCCCCCCATCTCCCTTCCCACCGCCGCACCGGCTGCTGTGTCATGGCCCCACCCCCACCCCGGCCTTACCGTGCCGCGGTGCCGGGCGGTGTCAGACCCCCGGCGGGAGGCTCATGGGCGCCGCGCTGAGGTGAGGGGGACGAGGGGAAGGGAAGGGAAAGGAAGGGGGGGACAAGGGGCGCCGCCCGCCCGGGAGGAGAGAGCCGGCTCCAGCTCGGCGGAGGGACGGGCCGGGGTGTCCGTAGAGTGACGCGCCCGCTCCGCCCGGCCTCGCCACTGCCGCCTCCACCGCCGGCCCTGCCGGGAGATGTAGTCCGCGCTCGCCGCCCGGCCTGCCCGCCTGAGGAGGGCCGGTGGTGGGTCCCCAAAACACCCCGGGGGTCCTTGGTGACCCCCCCTCGTTTCCCGGACCACCGAGCCCACCCAGCCCGCCGGGAGCGGCGCTTGGAACCGCCTGGATTTCAGAGCAGCTTTTATGTTGTCATTTAATCACTGTAATTCTCGTTTTCCCACCTCCGCACCATCTCCCTGGCCAGCCAGGCTGCATCCTTCGGGATTCAGCACGAAAAACGCATCCTCTCCCCATCCCTCCTTCTCCACGGTCAGCAGCATCCGTCCGGGCTTTGAGGTGGGTTTTAAGCTGAACTTAAGAGAAGGAAACTGCAAATGTTTCCATATAAATCAAGTGTTTCCATATGAATCAAGTGTTTCCATAGAAATACACAAAACACTGAGTTGGTAAATGTATAAAAAATGGAATTTAAACACCTTTTAAATACCCCTCTAGCCAGCTGGATCCATTTAGCCCCTTCAAACCTGCTCAAAGCCCCTTGGAAATGTTCCCATAAGCAATTTAAATCACCTTCTCCCTGCCCCATCAGGCTCTCAGAAACACCAACCCACCTAATCATTCCTCTTTCCTTGTTGTTTGGGCTCTATATTCAAGAGGTAACTTATTTTCTAGCTGTGGATTCTGTGTTGCTCTCCCTCTAGTTCTGCAGTAACATTCATCTGGAAAAATGGATCATGTTAATGAACATCAGTGTAAGAACCGCAGCCATAAATTAACCAGAAAAGCTGGCCTCTGAAGAAACCTTAATTCTACTTTGACAGCAAAATCGGATTCAAAAGATCTCTCTCCCTGCTGTGCTTTATTTTTGGCTGTATCGTTTGCTGGGTAGGTTGCCATGGCAACCTTATATTCACCAGAGGGTGGCTATAATTGGGAGAGCACATTGTTAATTTAGCTCCAGATTTTTTTTTTTATTTTGTTGTATTTTAAGCAAAGGGAACTGCCTGGATTTTCATATTTTTATCTATGGTCATACTACGGTTTAATTATTAATCCAAGCGCCAATAGCATCGCTCCAGCGAAGGCCGAGCTGCCATGCAGAGCTCACCAGGGCAGACAATAGCTCTGTCCGCATCCTGTTTCCCCAGCTCATCTCCTCCTGCAGCCCCCCTGCACCCCTTCCAGCCCCCCAAGCCCCTAATCTGAGAGCCCCCAGGACCAAGATTTCCCAGGGATGCTCCTGGTGTATGGGAGTAGGGTTGAGGGGGGAAAAAAAGGTAGGATCCACTCTCGCATTAATGAGCATTTTTTGAAATGTCAGTGCAATTGGGATTGTCAACTTCAACCTGATAACAGTTCATCTCAGCTACTTATTAATAGCAAATCTCCCTCTTTGGAGAATGCCAGCCTGCAGGAGTGATATTAATGGTGTGAACATGCTGGCATGTGTAAAGTTCTGCTCCTGGGTGGGCACAGCAGGTCCTGGCCCCGCATGGTGGGACCTCTCCAAGCATCCCGCTCCTGCCCCAACCTGCTCGAGGCACCCCTGACCTGGTGACACTGCAAAATGCCACCAGGCGCTTGCCTCCATCCTTGCTGGAAGGAGGAGGGTGGCAGGGCTGGGGACTGACTGGGTCCTCTGGTTCAGGAGCCCAGATGGGTGCTGGATCAGGGCACACAACTTCCAGCCTGAGATTTTGTGGGGAGGGGAACGACCCTTCCCACAGAGCATGGTGTCTGCAGGAGCATGGGAGGGAGCTGGATTCATTCCTCTAATAGGTGGGGAGGAATTTGGACCGGGATGACAGCAGGGTGACTAAAGGAAAATCCAGGGAACGTGGCATATGGGGCGGGTGCTGTGAGCTATGGATGGAGCAGGATACACCACCTGTGCTGGGCAGCATCACCCTGGGACTCAGGAAAAGGCGCCATCTCTGCCATCTCACTCCCACCCACGCATGGGTTTGAAGCTCCACAGCTATGCTGGTCATGGCATTCATTATTAACCTGTCCCAGCAGGAAGAGAGAAAGTGCAGCTTTACAGTAGCTGGTGACTTTCTCCAGGAGCTGGCGCGGCTCCAGGTCCAAAGAGCAAAGAGGAGCTGCTGGTCCCATCCCCATCCAGGTGCAACCCTGCTCCCCTCCGGCGTGGTGCCTCAGCCCCTCCGATGTGCATGCTCAGCAGCTCAGCCTCCTCCTTTTGTCCCTGCTTCTGGCTTCATCCTGTTGGAGGGAAACTGGAAGAGGAAAGGGTTTCCACTTAAAAAAAAAAAAAAAAAGAAGAGTTGTGAAAAGCCAGGGATGGAGGAGGGAACGGAAACATCCTTCTTTCAAGGAAAAGATGCTGTGGCTGCTGTTCTGGTTACTATACACCAGATAATAACATGCGATGACTCAGTGCTTGGGAAATTAAATTGGATCATTATTAAAAGTGTGTATTTAAGGAGGTAGTGAGGCATCTCTCGGAGAACTCAGGGGAGTTCTTCCATCGCTGTAGCAGAGGGAATTGAGGCAGGCTGCCTGGCTCCTTATGCTGCCAAGCACAGAGTCCACAATATGCTGGGAACCATGCAGGCAGGCCCGTATCCTTCCTCAGCATCCTCCCAGGGTTGCTCCCAGGAAAGCGCTGAGCATCTCTGGGAAGATGTTAAGAGCCTCCCTCAGCTCTCTCCCAATTCAGTGGGAACTGGTGGATCCCTGCCAGTGGGAAATGCTCCAGCCTCAAGATTTTTGTCCCAGAAAAATAGCAAGAGACTGAAAGAGCAGCCAGGCACGCAAAGAGATTTGAGAGCACAAACTGCAACCAAAAAGATGCTGTGCCAAACTCTGCCCTTGCCCTGGAAATACCCTTTAAAATGGCTTAGCAATGATAGGAACCTGCTGCTTCGAAGGGGAAATATAGAATATTTACAAAATGCCTTGCTCGTAGCTGCAGTGTGCTGGTAGCTTGGCCCTTCCTTGCTAGCTTGGAGCAAATCTTGGCTTCACCTGGTGTAATAAAACCCTACTCTGGACAAGGCAACTTGTGGTTTCCACATGCCAGCAGGTCAGGCTGAGCAATGACAAGAGCACAGGATTTATCCTTGGTCTGCTAATAAACAAGCTTATCTTCATGCAGGCTTTGCTTCTTATCACATCGCTTTGGTAAAAATATGCCTGGCTGAAGTCCTCCCTTCCCTTCTCCAGCAGCTGCCAAGGGCTGGTACCAGAGTTTAGTCCCCTTTGCTTTCCCAGTAAGGTGACTTGGGAGGAAAGGGAAACATTTTTATTCCCTGCTTGCTGCAAAAGGTATTAGAAGAAAAGGGCTTGGCACACTTCTGCTTTTGACGGGGGGGAAAAAGAGATAACTATCAAACCAGAAGCATGCTGGGTGTATGGCAGGTATTTTATCATGCTGTGGCCTTCAGGAATCAGAGTAGGGCATATTTATGTTAACCATGCTGGGACGGAAATATATACATGCTATAGATATCCTCATATATACACACAGGAGAGCACATACACAAGATGGAAATTTGCAGCTGCCAAATAACCAACAATGTGACAGTACCTACTGACCTGCTCAACAAAAGTTAGTTATCCCCTCTGGGATAGACACTGGTTAAAGATTTGGGCAAAAGTTCTATCTATTTGCCCCAAAATACAGTGCACAAAGTCTAAAATAACAGAAATAATGAAAAATTTTTTCCTGTGTCTGACCGGCACTTTTCTCTCCTGTGATCTGGAGTGTGTCCCTGCAGCTCAGGGCACCAAAGGACCAGAGGGGCTGGGGGAGCCTCCCCCCTCCCCATCACCCTTCGGTACTGCTGGCCACCCACCCCATCCTCTGGTGGCTTAGCATCACCCTGCCATCAAGCTGTCTGGCACATATTAATTTGTTTTCCAAGCAGAGCAACACTTCCCAGCTAACAGCCTCCTTCCCCCTCTTAGCATCCTTCACTGCTCTCACTAGAGGTAGCTTACCTGTCACCTTTGTTTTTCCCTTGCTCTTCCCCCAAAAGCCTTACTTGGCCCCCACACCATGATTAACACCTAGAAGGGAAACTGAGGCATTTACAACAGCCTTTAGAAAGCAGTACCTGGAGCTCTTGGCATCTCCAGGGTGGTGGGTAGCTTTTGCCCCAGAGCCTCAGCAGTTTGTAAACATATTGTGCTTTAGCTAAATGAGGTTGTTTTACCTGAATCTCCTCAAACCATCCCATTGTGCTGACTGGAGGAGACAGGAGGCGCTCTGTGCCTAGGGGATGGCTTCCAGGATGCTGTGCTGGTACTTCCCCAGGAACATGAGGCTCACCAGGAACCTTCATCTCCTGCTACCTGTTCCTCATCACTCTCCCCTCATCAGCCAAGGACAATGCATGAGCTCCAAGTGCCCAATGGCAAATCCATCAACCCCAAGGCTTTCTCACCCTTGAAATTCATACCCAAGAAGGATGCAGTCATCCCTTCTCCCCTCTCCTGCCTCTCCCTCCATCACCAGCGCCTCTGAGTTGCCTGTTTCCTAGGTTTCTGGTAGGAAAAACACAGCTGAAGGACCCCTGCTATAAGGGAGTTGCAAAACAAATCATATCCACGGCTGTCCTTAGGGTGTTTGGACTCACACAGCTGCTAAATATGTTATTGGGTTTCCCAACTTAGAAAAGAAGCCAGCTCATACTTACTGGGAAGGGACATGTTTCTCCAGGACATCCCTTGTGGGGGGACGTGCGTGCATGTGGGATCACTGAACGCCACACCCCAGTTTGCTACAGGCTCTCAAATTGCCCATGCTTTTTCCTAAAAAAATCATCCAAATGCTATAAAATAAAGGCAAGCTTTTTCAGAGCTTTGGCTGTAAAATAAACTTGCTTTTCTAATATGTCACGGTGCTCTAACCCAGCTGGGGACCCCTGGGCAAGGATGGTCCCACAGCACCCTGGCTTTCCTATGTACCAGGACCGGACTGTTTTCCCCAGGGATGGGACACAAGGAGATGTTTTCCTATGTTTCCTCACCACGTTGAGTGAGTAAATTCCCTTTCTTTCAGAAGTGACAGTAAAATCTGGGAAGATGCTGAGTTCATCTCTCCTTAGCTTCACTCTTATGAATAAATATTAGCAGGTCTTTGGAGCTAGACCAAGAATGAACGGGCTCAGCCCTTCAGTCAGCAGTTATTCCTGTGTCCCCTCTTCTACTGCTGAAATAAAATGTTTAATTTAACTTAATTTCTGAATTATCCTAATTACAAAGGGTAACAACACAAATCCACTCCACAGAGAGAAACTGCTTTCTTGAAAGGAAAGTAATCATGGAAGACCTGCTTTTGGATCCAGATAATATAATTTCCAGCAGACAGTGCTTAATTTCTGTATAATAAATGCATGTTCCCCAGTTGGGCTTCATTCACATGGGCTGAAATGCAGACAGTTACATCAATAGTAGACTCAAACCTTGGTTAGCGTCTTTCAGGTCCTGGAGCTGAGAAGTACCTTATTGATTACAAGTCCATAAAGTTTGCAAGGCACTTCTAGCCATTTGGAGAATGAGAGTATCGCAAAGCCAAGCACCTCAAAACCCTCAGCATCTTCTGGAAACGCATGAGATTTGGGGTTCTAGAACAAAATAGTTCAGTTGGAAGGGACCTACAATGATCATCTTGTCCAACTACTCTCCTGCCCAAGTTCTGAGCATTTATGGGGCACTTGGCAATTGCACCAGGTAAAATCCTTTTTTAATGATGTATTTGATCCAGCAAGTTGTTGGAAAAGGCATCGGATGTTGCCAGAGGCATGCTACAGATCACAGGAGAGCAAGGTGACAGAAAATTATTTTCTTCAGTTTTAAAGAAATAAAAGGCTGGTTGCCTCTCCCAAGTGACATATTCTCCTAGGAGGGACTGGACTTCAGAAAGGGCTAAGGTTTTCTACAAAAATAGCCCTGAATAAACCTCCTTCTATTCGTTCTCTCCAGGACACAGCAATTATAATTGACGAGAAATGATCAAGGAATACAGGGATGCATGGCAAGACATTGTCCTGGTTTCAGCTGGGATAGAGTTACATTTCTTTGTAGTAGCTAGTATGGGGCTATGTTTTGGATTTGTGCTGGAAACAGTGGTGATAATGTGGAGATGTTTTGGTTGTTGCTAAGTAGCGCTTACACTGGTCAAGGGCTTTTTCAGCTCCCCGTGCTCTGCCGGGTGCACGAGAAGCTGGGAGGGGACACAGCCAGGACAGCTGACCCCAACTGACCAACAGGATATTCCATACCATATGACGTCATGCTCAGTATATAAAGCTGGGGGAAGAAGAAGGAAGGGGGGACATTGGGAGTGATGGCGTTTGTCTTCCCAAGTAACCGTTACGTGTGATGGAGCCCTGCTTTCCTGGAGATGGCTGAACACCTGCCTGCCCATGGGAAGTGGTGAATGAATTCCTTGTTTTGCTGTGCTTCAGCACGCAGCTTTTGCTTTCCCTATTAAACTGTCTTTATCTCAACCCATGAGTTGCCTCACGTTTACTCTTCCGATTCTCTCCCCCGTCCCACCAAGGGGGAGTGAGCGAGCAGCTGTGTGGTGCTTGGTTGCTGACTGGGGCTAAACCACGACAGTCCTTTTTGGCGCCCAACGTGGGGCACGAAAGGTTTGAGATAACGACAGATTTGATTGGAATGTGCTAGATGGAATTTATAGTGGTTATTGCTGTTTAGCTATTAATTGGCAGGCTTCTGTGCTTGCTATGGGGCTTGTCTGCTCTACTGTATGCCTTAAAGTCTAGTGCTCATTAGTGGCACTTTTTGCTTTCACTGCTTGCTGTACTGCTTATCACCTTACCCTGCTGGGCCTAGGAACATTCTGATAACAGCCATGGCCAGGCGCCTGGGCTGGCAGATGGCCAGGGCCCCGCTGCTGTTTCTGTGCTGCTGTACTGGACAGGCTGGAACTCCAGTGTGAACTCGAGTCAAAGGGACTGTGACCATGATGAGTCCATGTGGGAGCAGGACACCACAAAGCATCTGTGGCTGTGTATAAGCCCATGCCAGAGCAGGTATATCTCGAAACATCTGTGGCCTTGGTTACGTCTGTGCCACAGCAGGTATACCTCTGAGGTAATTATGGCCCAAGGATAAATCCATCTTGGAGAAGGTACACCTCGAAGTGTCTGTGGCTGTCAATAAGTCCATGCTGCAGCAGGTACACCTTGAAGCATCAGTGGCTGTGCATGAGGTCATGCTGGAGCACCTCAAAGTGCATGGCCATGGATAAGCCCACAACGGAGCAGGTTTACTTCTGGAGGGACTGCAGCCATGGGAAAAGCCATGTTGGAGCAGGCTTTCGAGGGACTACAGCCATGGGCAAGGCTGTGTTGGAGCAGGTTTACTTCTGGAGGGACTGCAGCCATGGGCAAGGCTGTGTTGGAGCAGGTTTACTTCTGGAGGGACTGCAGCTGTGGGTAAGGCCATGCTGGAGCAGGTATAGCTCTGAAAGCATTGAGGCCCATGCAGAAGGCCACGCTGGAACAGGCGCACCTCAAAGCGACTGTGGCTCTGGATAAGTCTATGCTGCAGCAGGTGTGCCCCTGGAGAGACTGTGGCTCCTGGGTAAGGCTCCACTTGGAGCAGGTACAACCCTAAAGGACTACAGTCTGTGGGTAAGTCCAAACCAGAGCAGGGGCAAGGGGAGGAGTTCATTACAATGTTAAACCTGATGGTCTGATCCAAATGGACCAGGGGTGGAGATTGTAATGGGAATACATTTAAATTGTTCTAACCCAGGATTTGAGTTACATATTATGGAAATTACTATAGCAGAAACCCCTGGTTGCTAGCCAGGCTGGGAGCAAGGGGAGGAGTTCATTGCAATGTTAAAACCTATAACCTGGCCCAAAGGGGCCAGGGGTGGAGATTGTAATGGATATACCTTTAAATTGTTGTAACCTGTGATTTGAGTTGCATGTTATAGGAATCACTACAGCAGGAACCACCTGAACCAATGGAGGACAAGCCTTTCAAGAAGCCGTGTGAGTGCAGCAGTGACCTGACCTGAGCTGAAAACCAGTAACTCCACTCAACACACCACCTCTCCTGTCCTGAGTGACCACCAGAACAGATGGAGCCCAAAGCCATGGACTAAATGATAGCTGTGTATTTTATCAAAGGATGGGAAGGGGGGGTGGAGGTTATTGAGGTTGTATTGGATAGTGTGGAACCTGAGCATGATGTAAATGGTATGGAATAAGGGGTGGATACTGTCCTGGTTTCAGCTGGGATAGAGTTAAATTTCTTTGTAGTAGCTAGTATGGGGCTATGTTTTGGATTTGTGCTGGAAACAGTGGTGATAATGTGGAGATGTTTTGGTTGTTGCTAAGTAGCACTTACACTGGTCAAGGACTTTTTCAGCTCCCCATGCTCTGCTGGATGGACAAGAAGCTGGGAGGGGGCACAGCCAGGACAGCTGACCCAAACTGACCAGTGGGATATTCCATACCATATGATGTCATGCTCAGTATATAAAGCTGGGGGAAGAAGGAAGGGGGGGACGTTTGGAGTGATGGTGTTTGTCTTCCCAAGTAACTGTTACGTGTGATGGAGCCCTGCTTTCCTGGAGATGGCTGAGCACCTGCCTGCCCATGGGAAGTGGTGAATGAATTCCTTGTTTTGCTTTGCTTCCATGTGCAGCTTTTGCTTTCCCTATTAAACTGTCTTTATCTCAACCCATGAGCTGCCTCACATTTACTCTTCTGATTCTCTCCCCCGTCCCACCAGGGGGGAGTGAGCAAGCGGCTGTGTGGTGCTTGGTTGCTGACTGGGGCTAAACCATGACAACATGAAAGATGGGCAAATTTAGTTGCAAGCATTTAACAGCAAAGGTAATTAAGGGTGTGGTACCTGGGGCTGCAGTGGATTCCTCATCAGCTGGAGTCTTTAATCAAAGTTGTTTCTTTTTTGTGTGTGTATTTAATAGAGGCTTCTAAAATAGCGTGCTAGGGCTTAAACAAAATGGTGGACATTGTACGGGGATTACTGCGTGTGGTCGTTTGGGCTGCATAAGAGAGGGCATCAGAGGAGACAGTCCCTCCTGGCCTTGAGCTCAGCAAGTCTATTCCTGCTCACCTTGGGAAATATCTCCATGAAGACATAGCCTCGGAAATCCCGGGTAAATTATTTGGGTGTGCTCAGGTACAAAGGGAAGCGTCAAACCTTGTGGCATCCCTGGCTGTGACGGGGCTGTGACCACCCTGTGAGGGCACTGGCCAACTGAGGGCACCGGGGAGAAAACGCACGAAGGAAAATAACTCTACCTGGAGAGACAAGAGTTTTGACTTTTAATAGATTTGAGTGATATGAATTAAACAGGCTCTTTGCAAAGGATTTATCCATCAACCAGATCTCAGGAACTCAGAGTACCAACATCCCTCACAGTGCTGCAAGCCTGAAGATCAGATAACATATCTGATGGCCCCAAGTAGCTAAGATCCTTCCAACATATATAAGGAGGTTTCTGTTTACCATCTTCAGCATTAAATTATTTTTTGTGTATGCTTTTGCCTTCTGCTGCCTGACTCCTGCGGGGTTAGAGGGTTTGGTGGAAGTGTTGATAAACCACATCCACATAATATATGGGAACATAGTCTTCTCCATAATAATGGGAATATATAATTCCCCATAACATATGGGCATTGTGGGAGGACATCTCAGAGCAGTAAAGGTCCTTTGTGTCTCTGGGGGCACAATACCTCCACCAAGGACCAGACCGAGGAGCTCTTCCTTGGTCCCACTGCACGCCTTAACTAGCTCCACATCAATCACATGTCCTCCAGGGCCACAGCCCCATCTTTCCCTATCCCCTTCCCTCCTCTTAACATCAGAACCTATTTGAGACAAGAGCAGGGACTCGGCTGGCTCTCCTGCCCCAGCAGCACCACATCCCCATCCAGCTTTGAATACCGGCCCAGACAAAGCAGGCATCAGACTTTGAAACCACTGCCCTGGGCTCCTGTTGCAGTTCATGGCAGGTGAAAGGTGGCAGCAAAGTTTACATGAAGTGTAAACAGAGCTGGGTTTCTGCCCCTGAGCCATCAGGGCAGCAGCTTATATTTTGTTGGTTTTCTAGCTAGGTTTCATGCAAAAGTTGGTGTCATGGTTTTCGCTGGGATAGAGTTAATTTTCTTTACTGTAGCTGGCATAGTGCTTTGTTTTGGACTTAGTATGAGAATCATATTAATAACACACTGATGTTTTAGTTGTTGATGGGTAGTGCTTATACTAGTCAAGGACTTTTCCAGCCTCTCATGCTCTGCCGGGTACACAAGAAGCCAGGAGGGGAGGGGGCACAAGCCAAGGTAGTTGATCCAAACTGGCCAAAGGGACATTCCATATCATATTACATCATGCCCAGTATATTAACTGGGGGGAGTTGGCCAGGGGAAGCAGCGACCATGGCTCGGGGACTGGTGCTGGTTGGTGGGTGGTGAGCAGTTTGGGTTTTTTCCCTCCTCCCGAGGTTTCACATCTCTCTCTCATTATTTTCCTTTTCATTATATTGTTGTTGTTATTGTTACTGTTTTATTTTAATTATTGAACCGTTCTTATCTCAACCCATTAGTTTTCTTACTTTGGCCCTTCCAATTCTCTCCCCCATCCCACAGGGGTGGGGGGAGTGAGCAAGTGGCTGGGTGGTTAGTTGCTGACTGGGGCTAAACCATGGCAGTTGGTCACACAGAGAACAAATTATAGGAATGCTCACAACCACGGTGAGAATAGGTTCTCACTACCATGACCCTAATAAACCAGTAGCCTCCTCTTCCCAGCCCTTTTCCCACATCTGAGCCTTTGCCGGCAGCAGCCAAGCCCCAGAGCAACCCGAGTTGGGTCCTGAACAAGCACCGAGAGGAGAGGAGTTGTCTTGTTCCCCTGCGGCTGCAGTGCACAGCTTGTTCCAGCCTTGGATGTTTACAGCTCATGAGATGGAGGTGTTTGCTGACATGGATCAGTCCTGTTCACTGTCTGGCTTGAGGACACCCAGGTAGAAATACGATTCTTGGTGCATTCACCTGGGTGTTCAAAAAACTAACCTGGACCCACATTTCATAGGTGACACAGGACCTCTAATACCCTCCTGGACCATTGGTGGTGGAGCTGGGAGACCTCAGAGCATCCCAGGTGGATACCTGTGTTCTTGCAGCTGAACCAAACTGTACAAGCCCAAACCAGATGTTTGGGCACACCATAAACTGAGGAAACACTGGAAAGTCATGCTCAATCCACATTGAGGCATGTGCTTTCCCTCTCCACCCGCACCTATGCAGCCTCCCTGCTTTTCCTCCTGCCTCCACCACTCATCCTTTCTGCACTCAGTGATGGAGGGAGGAAAGAGGTCTCAGTGTCGTAGGTACCAAACCCATCCCTGCACAACACAGCCTTGGGCAGGGTGAGAAACCCTCTAATTTGGGCATTCTGGGTCCACGCTGGGGTCAGTGGAGAGAAGCAGGCTCTTCCTTTGGCGGGAACAAGCCTCTCCCCGAAGAGACCTGAGAGACAATTAGACACCTACAAACCTCCTCTGTCATTTGCCTGCCATGAAGCTCCCTGCCCCTTTGACCTCATCAAGCTTTAGGATTTGAGACACACTAAGTCAGCTGAATCCTTTCACATCCCAAATGCCCAGACCTGTTTTCAACCTGCTGAGGGAAGAGCTATCTTTAATAGTTTATTAGTGAGTTTTCTTTGGTGAGAAGCTGCAGGAGCCTCTCAGAGCATCTTTCCCAAGTGTCAGAGGCCGGCTGGCTTTGCTCTCGGTGGGACCACCTGCACTCACACAGCCAGTGCATGCAGGAGATAGATATTCAGACTGCGTTGCCATGTGCAGGGCCAGCTCTCCTCCTTGCAAGCCCCCCTTCAGCAGCCAGCACTCCTGGGGTCTCAGGGAGCTCAGTGGCAGCAGGAGAGCTTCCAGGCTGGAGCTGGCCACAGCAGCCACCTTCCCCATCCCATCCCATCCCATCCCTGGTGTTTGGGAGCTCAGTGTTTCCAACCCACCTGCCCCTTGTTTGCAGCATCGAACCAATGGTGTGTCTCCATTTCCACCCATCCCTTCTCCCGCACCGTTTGGTTCCCCCATTGAGACCAAGCCCTCCCTCTTGGTTTTCTTTGCCTGCTCATTAATTTCTCCAGTGAGAGCCTTCATGCTCCCCTCCCTGAGGACTTCATAGGGTGTTGGTGAACAGCACATTATGGTGAGAATCAGCTGCATTTTTGTATCTCCATGCCACACTGAGAACTGAGCTCTACATCACAGTCGAGGACAGGAGCTGAAATGGCTGGAAAGGACCTCGGAGCCAAGCCAGGGCTGAGCTGGCACAGCTCAGAGCAGCAGCTGGTTCCACCAACAAAGCATGGTAAGACACAACCTCTGCTATCACAATACCGGTGCGTGGGCCTTGACACCATGGCCAAGGTCAATGACAACCCAGGGAGCTATAGAAAAATTTGCTATAGAAAAATAAACCCCAGGTGCAGGGCACAAAAGCAGCCCCACGCCCTGCTAAACCCATTCCAGCTCTACCACAAGCAAACCTGAAGAGACATCGACCCTTTCTACGCCACCCTGAACACTTTTCACTCATGGCAAATGTTTTAGATCCGTCTTGGATTTAATGGGACTTGAGAGCTCCCAGTGCTCAGCAGCCTCCAGCCTTAGCATTGCGTCTTGCTCAAAGTCCCCATGAGCATCTACCTACATGTTGGCATGTGGCACTGAAGCTTTATCACCTGGGACTCTTGTTGCACACACTGATCACCTCCATGAACAGCCGATACAGGAGTTCAGGTCCCTGCATGACAAAACAAGTTTCTCTTTGAAGCCAGGAGACTTCTGTAGAGGTTAGAAGTGCTGGGCAGCCCCACATTTCACATGGGGTTACTGGAGCTTCCCTTCTGCTATGGAAAGACAAGAAAAACAGCTGTTCCATCAGTGTATTTGGGATTTGCTGCCATCTGAGCAGAGCCTTTGGCCACCTTGCAGTGCACATGTGCAGTTGTGCACCTCACGGACATCACCAGCTCTTCACCACCACACCACGCACCACAAAGCCCATCTCTGTGCCCTGCACCAGTTAGTCCAGCCCAGTCTTTGTAATAGATGGGTTAGAAATGGGCTCGTGGCTTCTGTCTGGTGCATCTGCAGCCTGGTGCTCCCTCATCCCCATGCTCCTGCATCCCAGTAGCCCCCCATGCCTGGAGCTCCTGCATCTCTGGAATTCCCCCCATCCCAGTGTTCCTGCATCCCGGTGTGGTTGCACCCTGCTACCCTCCCGCATCCTGGCACCCACCCCATGCTGGTCCCCATCCCTGTAACACCCCCATCCCGATATCCCACATCGCAGTGCTCCTCAGCCCAATACTCCCATCCCGGTGCTCCCATCCCAGTACCCCCATCCTGGTGCCCCATTCCCAGTACTCCCGTCCCAGTACCCCCATCCCGGTGCTCCCACCCCGGTACCCGCCCCCCCTCCGCCCCACTTCCCGCCCGGCCCCGCCCCGGCAGCGGCTGGCGGTGACGCTGCGGCGCCCCCTTGTGGTAGCGAGCGCGGATTGCGGGCAGGGCCTCTGCTTGCACCCCCACCGAATCCCCTGCCTGCACCCACCTGAACCCACCTGATACCGGCTTCAAAAGAACATACAGCCTCCTGTTGCTCCTCTAATTGGAGCAACATAGCTAAGTTTTGAAATACTTGGAATACTTTATGAATAAGATAGTCTTAGATCTTGCTATATGTGATTAGATAGAAGGGAGTCTGGAGACACTGTATCCTTGAATAGAATAAATAAGGGAAATGTACTGGAATAAGCTAGTTTAGTATCAGTAAGAATTGTGTAACCAAGCCAAAAACGAACTGAGCATCCCCCGAGACTGAGTTCAACCAGCGGACACAGTGAGGAAGACTATCGATGACCACCAGAGGACCCTGGAAGACCACCAATGAACATGAATGCTCATGCCTTAAGGACATTTGCATATATTAATGACTCACAAGAATATTATGAATATGATAATAATTTCCTAGAAATCAAATTAATATGTATGTTTTGACTGCATAGAACCCCTGTAGCAGAGCAACTTGGCGCACACACTAGATGGAGTGATCCCATGTGCACCTGGTGCCACAATAAAGAATGCCTGCTTTCTAAAACTACAAATTGAGTTTTAGAGGGTTCTTATATTTGCCAACTTATGGTATCACCTGCAACCCCCTGAATCCCCTGCCTGCACCCACCTGAGCCCCTGAAAGGGATGAGAGCAGAAGGGATGCTGAGGGTCATGGGGATGGGAGCTCAGCAGGGGGGTCTGTGGGGAAGGACCATGTCTAGGAGCTGCTAAGATGCATATAAGCTCTCGCACCCATCACATCTCCCCCACCCCACAGAGCACCAAGGGATCCCAAACAGCCACATCCCAGCAGGAGGATGGGAGGCATCGTGCTGTGCTTTCAGCCCTGCCCATCTCTGCCGTGGGAAAGCCGGTGACTGCCCCACAAGCTGCCATGAGGGACCATCTGGGACAAGATGTCTCATTGCATTTCATTATCCACTGCATTCGCCAGCTGCCCGCAGCCCCTTGGGCTCAGCAGCTGCTCCACTCTCAAACCAGATGCATGAAATCTCTTGCAGCCCTTTCTTCAGGTCACCTGTCCCTCCCTGCCCATGGTCTTGCACAAGTGAAGTTTTTCCCTCACACCTTGGAGCCAACAAGGAGGGACAGCGCGTTCCTGCCTGTCCCGGAGTATATCCCTTCCCCCAGTGACCCACCGCAGGGCCCCTTGGCTGTGGCAAGCAAGCAGGTCCCTTTGCCACCTCGGTGTCAGACCATCCTGGCAGGGTTCATATACAACCAGAGGAAGGTTTTAAGCGTTCTTACTTGGAGCTTTATCAGGTAGCTCTGCTTTGGGGAAAGGTTTGAGAAAGGAAATGGTCAGCAGGCAAAAAACACTGGCTGATGGTGGAGACAGGGACACCAGAACAGCCCACAGCACCTGCTCCCCTCCCAGCCACCACGCACGGCAGGCCAGATTTACCACTGGCTACCTGGCAAAGCTCTTTGTCTGCTGGGCTGGATGTGCCAGCTGACGAGGGTGCTCCCGGCGCTGCAGAGATGTTCATCACTGAGATTTCAGTGCCCAGGCAGGGCCCCTAGCTCAGCGCTCCCACTTAGAGCGGTTTGAGGGTTGTTTCCCCTGCCCAAAAGCATCCTGAGGCATTCTTATGAGAGCCATCTAAGTGTAAATGTGGTCAGACCCACTCCAGAACTGGTGTCAGCCTGGCTGCAACAGGCTGTGGAGCTCAGGGTGGCAGAGCAAGCTCTGCTGCTGCCATGGGGACAGGTATCATCTCACTCTTTAGGGATGGAGACTGCTTGGGAAATGCTGCCAGGAACAGCACGGTAAGAACTGACCTAGCTTCCAGCAACCAGGAGTTAGAGGTGTGACTTGGATGCAGCTCCGAACTCAGTTTCTTCTAACCACCCCTTCCTCTGGGAATATAGCTCAACTAACAACTAACACTACATGTTCTCAGTGTCTAAATGCCACTAAAATTTCAGGTGATCAATCGACACTTGGTTTGTAGAGAAACAAACCCATTTTTGAGCATGTTCTCAAATTCCCTTACTTTAATGAGTATCACAGAATTCTGTGGCTGACCTTGTTTTTGAGGCTGGTCGCAATATTTCAGACAGGCTTCACCCTTTCAGGTGCTGGCCTGTCAGCAGCTCGTCTGTCAATAAGGGGTGGAACTGCTGTTTTAACGCTTTGCCATTTTAACACTTCGGTTGCCTCGGTCCTGTGCCGACAGGCACATCGAGTGTTCTGGACATCAGAGCCTCACGCCAGCATCAGACTTTCAGCCTCAGATTTATAAATCCTATGGATTATTGTAAGTCTCTTTACTGCTGCTGAAAAGTTTTTGGTCTCTCCTTTCACGTGAGATGCTGATCATCTCGCTGACCGCTGTTAAGGGGTTTAGTGTTGCAGTGGCCGTGTCTTTGGCTGATCACGCTCACAAGCTACCGTGATTTCTTGTTCTCTTGGACTTGAAATGGCTGGGGTTTATGCTGGAGAGGAAACGGACAAACAGCTGCGTAGAGGATGGTCTCCATTTGTGCTAGAAGTTCATAGGGGTTGGGAAAGAATGATGACTACCTTCTGTCTTCATTTATAGATTAAATAAAGATCTGTTCGGTTGAACGTTGAAGGTAACGTGCAGTCTCATTATTTCAGGCTGCCTTATTCTTTGACCCATCTCTTTCACTGATCGATGGAGTTTTTCTTTCTGTAGGTAACACAAGTTTAGCGGGCTGGTCTCTCTAGCCTTTCTGCAGGCATCGTATGCTCTACGTTAAGTGTGAGTTGAGACACAGGACTTTGTTTTGAAGGGAACTTGATACATCCCAACATTTTTAAAAACAGCTGCACATTGTGTTTTTAGAATGACCACTTTTGGCTGCCACCCTTCCCACATTACAACTGCTTTCTTAAACACTTCTCGTTGATTTTCATGTTTGTATTAAAAACAGAACCGTTGTTTATTACAGTATGTATGTTTTTACCCTGTTGTACAGGACCCTGAGCACTGCATAAATAAACTTCTTATGAAAAGAGAATTTTACAAACTTAGTTTCTCAGTCTTGTTCATCGTTTGTGCATGTGGATTCTTGTGTGGAAAATAGGGTATTTCTAAAAATAGGAAACAGGGACAGGAATCCAGGGTAGACTCTTTCATCCTAGAAAGTATTTTGGCTTTTCAATATAAATACTGAAATGGAGAGCTCTTCTCTGTACTCTTCTGAGAACCTCTAACAGGTTTCAGTGACACACTAGGAGAACATTTCAGCAAATTGATTCCCTGGACCATTCAGTAAGACTGTTAAAGCTGGTCAGAGGAGTTCACAGAATCATAGAAAATCACAGAATCATTAAGGTTGGAAAAGATCTCTAATATCATCACATCCAGCTGTGACCCAACACCCCCAGGCCTCCTAAACCATGTCCCAAAGTGCAACATGTACATATTGTTTGAAGCCCCCAAGGGACGGTGACTCCCCCCACCTCTCTGGGCAGCCTGTGCCAGGGCCTGACCGCTCTGGCAGGGAAGGCATTTTCCCTCACACCCAACCTAAACCTGCCCTGACGCAGCCTGAGGCCTTTTCCTCTTGTCCTGTCACTGGTGACTTGGGAGCAGAGACCAACCCCCCCCTCACTCCAGCCCCTCTCAGGCAGCTGCAGAGAGCGAGAAGGGCTCCCCTCAGCCTCCCCTTCTCCAGGCTAAACCCCCCCAACCCCCTCAGCCACCCCCCAGCACACTTGTGCTCCAGACCATTCCCCAGCTCCGTCGCCCTTCTCTGGACATGCTCCAGCACCTCAAGGGCCTTCTTGAGTTGCTTACGCAACTTTGATTAACCATAATGTTTTTGAAAGCATTTTCAAGAGGTTTTATTGGATGAGGCATTTCTTTTAGAAGCTGTAGTTTGATACACGTTCCTTTACTACTTGGTGGTGTCTGAGCTTTAAAAAAGTATTTCCCATCTCACTGTCTAGGCCAGGTTTGCTTTAGCTGGGAGGGAAATAGATGCATTTGTTAAATTACAGCGAAGTATTGATGAAGAGCTTAATGCACAGTTCCTTTTAAACAAGTAAACAAGAGAGAGTTCTCTGCCTGGTTCAGTTACCAGAGATTGTCCTCTTTGCTGCTCTCATTTTGCTCTCTCATGGATGGTAACCTCGGGTGAAGTAGTAGTTGTTGAAGGTTCAAGAAGCACTTCCGTCAACATGTTTCACTAGATTCAGATTCGAATGTGAAATGTGCTATTAAAAAAAGGAAGTAACGATCACTTATGTATCACTCTATTCCAAAGGATTCACTACAATTAATCCTAGGACTGTACAATAAATGGGAAGTTTTTATTTTGTGAAGCACTTGCAAAGAATAGGTACATTAAATAAATGCAAGATTTGAGCGCTGCTTTGCATGCGCCCATGCACCAGAAACCACATAAAACCTATGTTATGCCTTGAGTGAGCTAATCTCGTACGCTTATCAATGGGGCCTAAGTGCTAATATTAACTTTTTAAGTTACAAGGACGTTTCTTGTCATGTAAAAAGTACATTGGAGATTCAGAAAGCAAGTCAAGAAGCCTCCACACTTTTTCAAGCATCTGCTTTCCCGGTCTTTGTGGTGGGCACCTTTACGAGAAACTGTCAGGGAAGAGCAATTACCTGTAACGGCTGAGGAGAAGTAAAACACACACTTCAGAGACTTCTGACAAAAAAAACACCAAAAAACCTAAGCAATTTTATGTGAGAAATTAGAAGCAAATATTACCTGAGGAAATCTGGAGCTCATATTATCATGTGCTGAAAGTCTTCCAAAGAAAGCTTGCCATCGTTGTCCACGTCAGCTTCGTAAATCACCTTTTCACACACAAGCCTAACTTCTTCTGGGGTAAGTTCATTTCGGGTTAATTTGTTAACAGTTTTCTCTAGGTCTGATTTGCATATGTAATCATCATTGTTAAAATCTGTCAAAGGAAACAAAATGAATTCAAAGTGACAAAAGTCGGGTTTTACATGGTTGACTGCCAAGGCCTAATAGGAAGGGTTTGCTTCCCAGGGCATAATGTGTTCATATAAGCAGAACTTTCAAATCAGAAAAGCCTTGCAGTTAGCCGTATTTGCTTGTATAAAAATTCTGGAATCATTCCTCCTTATGTTACATAAGGGTAACAATTGTAATTAGTGCAACGGCTAAACGTAGCCTAGCCATAATGAAATGATTCTAGGAAATCGCTACTGCTGAACTAAATGCAAGAAATAGTATGAAGTTAAAGGAAGATAACGGGCTGTTCAGTTTTGGTGAGAGTTCACTTTTTTAACATCTTTGCTGAATTATGTGCAGTTTAAATCACAAAAAAACATTGGTTGGTTTGATATATTGTTTGGCTTTAGCTGATCATGAAGAAAGTAACTGCAAATGGTACTGTAAAAAAAAAAAGATATATTTGTCCTTGGAGAAAACCGCTAGAAGTGTGCTTCCATGCCTCCCCCTACCAAAACAGATTTATGGGCAGCCAAATCCCTTGTGCTGCACTTTTCCAAGCAGCCCCTCAGACGGAAGTATTTCTCAAATGGTTCCCAGCTCTTGAAAACTGCAGATAATTTCAGGTTGTAAATTTTGTAGTAAATCCTAATCCTAAATAAGTAAGAGAAGAGTAGAGACAAAAGGATAAAGACCGGAATTTTCTAGGAGAGAGAACAGGCACTCAAATGCAACAAACAGAAAGGCGGTACTGGAAACATCCCTAACTAGAAATCATTGTGGTGGCAAAATGAATGTTTTGCATCCCTACATGAAGCTGCGGGATTTCCCCAAAGTTTGCTTTTTGTGCATGTCTCACTCACCATAAATTTTAAAAGCGTAATAAGCTTTCAAGTCTCTGGGAGCCATTTCACTTAAGACCGAAAACATGTCCAAAAAATCATCTAAAGTCATATTGCCGTCTCCATCCTCTGAGAAGACCTCGGCTATCCGCTGGCGGAATGGATTGTCCTGGGAAAGAGAACACAGGAGCAAGGGACTGTCATCTTTCCTAGTGTTTATTTCAGTGCCGGTAAGACGATTGGAGCGAGATTATTTTTGTTGTAACCCCTTTTTGGCAAGTACTCCCCTTTCTGCTATTATGTTCTTGTTAATGCTGCATCGGAGGTAGACACAGCTGCAGCCTTCTTCAACCTTTGTGCAATTTCAGGGTGTTTTCAGGGAATCGTTAGAAGCTCCCAGAAATACTTTTGACTTCAATAGCCAAAACGTATTTGTATTTCAGCCTTTGCAGCAATTAGTACCGGATGAATTATTAAAAACGGGTAGAATAAACTGAAAAGTGTCACTCGATCCCAGTTGCATTCCTTGCCCTGTACCTTCAGCTCTGGCATGCTGCCAATGAGTTCATAGGGAAGAGTCACGTCTGGTTTATCTGTGTAGTCGAGTGGAACTAGCTGCGGAGCTAGATCTCGGTATCTGTAAAACAGTCTGAAATAGAAAGGCTTGTTTAGGGAATGAGTTATTTACACCACTGAGAACAATGTGTTTGCCTGTTCCATATAATTCATCACACTTTGTATCCTTTACCAGATGGATGATACTAGTCACTAAATAACATTTGGTGCACGCTCTAGTTGGTGGTGGAAGAGACAGTACTAAAAAGAACAACATAGTGCAACTGGTGAAAAATACAAAGCCTTTGTGCTTACAGAACAGTTAGGTGAAAATGCTCTCACAGGCCAGGCAGCCAAACCACTAGACACCACGCATCTGAAATGAGATTTTTTACAAAGTTTCAGATTTACTCCTGCGTTGTCAGCAATGGTATTCAGGCACGTAGCGGAGTTAGGATTTATGTGTTTATGATAACAAGACACAAGACCTTCAACTTGAAGGTCCACCTAATCAGCTTCCAAACACACAGAAACTCGTGGCAAGGCGAAAGGGATCTGTCTTCCACATCCACAATGAATGTGACTGAAAATAATGGGCTTCAACTAGAGCATGAAAGAATCAGTTTAAATGTCAGACTGAAACCCTGAATGCCTAAAGCCATGGGCAGGAAGAGAGATCTGGGACCAAGTCTAGCGGGTTTTTATCCACCCCAAGAATCTTCCCGTTTTTCCATAGAACTCTGGTTCAAGAGACAGCAAATGTGCATAATAATTAGAAGATGTTCACCACTCTTTCAGCATGCTATTTGCTTCAGTTCTTGTGCTAGATTAAGGACCCCATTCACAGCTGTTATCAACAAAACAATAGGACAGAATTTTAAAAGGGTTCCTTATCAACAAGAAATGTCTTATTCGTGACACAGTTATGGTCCTGGCCTCATTTACTACATGGAAAGGCAGACAGATTTAGATTTCAATTACAGAACCATTCCTATTTTATCCTGTGTAGAATTCATACACAGATATCAAGGTTCTAAAGAGGGATGTGCTCTGTACAAAATTGTCACTTGTGCTCTGCCCTTCAGAGAAATGTGTGATGACATATTGAGAGATGCAGAAACTGAACAATTCCTTTTCTGTTAATATGCCCAGTGGTTAGGAAAGACAGATGCAACTTTAATATTATGTGCATTACTATCTGGGTCAGTATTTTTTACAACAAGTTGAGGTTTTCAGCAAAGTCTTTCAGGCCCCCACAAACAGAATGCTGACCCTGACTTCATCAGGTCCTTTGGCCAGAGATTAAATGGAGTGTTCAGTGAGGTGCATGAAGGCTTTGGCAAAAAATGCACCTTAAGCGTATCAGGATAATTATTTACATGATGACATGGAAGAAACGTGAATAAAATTTGACAAAACAATTAAGATTTTCATAAAACAGATGAAGTAACCCAGAGAAGAACAGTATACGCTGCGACATTTGTCATAAAACAAGGTGAGGGGAACATGGATGTCACTGGCAAAGTATGCACTAAAATATAACTTATTACCTTTATTTCTGAGAGACAGACTGGTACCTTAATACAAAATTCAGAATTCTGTCTCAGTTCAAGACAGATTTTGTACATAAAAAAGCAACAAACATGTTCAGATTGTCCAAAGGTATCACTTTAAATTTGTGTGAATCCATTTCAAAATAATTGTTAAAAATACCTCACCGCTACGTAACCTGTCTTTATAACAATCTCTGCTTTACACACAAAATGCACACACGAGACTCACCTCAGAATTTCTTTCCTTGTAAAGAATGTGCAGTCCTATGAAATAAGAAAAGATATAACATGTAATGACAGTTTTTAGCATGCACTGGCCCAAACTTTTCCGGTACAGTGACTTAAATGGAGCTATATTGTGATATATGTTGCCAAGCATTAACACTCTTCCTTTTTGGCATATAATTTAAGTATTTTATAAACCTTCTTCCTGATGTAGAAATCAAACTATGTTAATAAAATCTTCACTGTCATTTAGTGCTCCTACTTAGAAATTTTTAAAGGAGATGGTTTAAAAAAAGCCCTCATCATTTTTCCATGTTATGTCCAAACAGCCATTTAGTTTGTTTTGTACCTGATATGCATCCAGCTGCTCTGGAGTGAAAATGGTTTGCTTGTTGCCCATTTCTAGCTCTGAATGCTGATTCTTGTCCTATCATTCTTTCCTCAAAGGCACCTTTATAGGAGGTCTGGATAGTCAGTTATTAAAAGCTGCAACAATGAGGTTCAGGTATAGCAGAGGATCAAATAACCAGCTTCCCTATTCCACAGGCTGCGAAGTATCATAATAGGAGCATTTCATCAAATCTTTAGTCTGGTTACTTAAGGCTTTTGTCCAGCATCACTCACCTATCTCCCCTGTGCACAACAAAGACTCATGTTACAGTATTTAGCCAAACAGCTAATAGCTGCTTGTTTGTGTCTTTGAGGGAGCTTTTGAGACTTCAGGGATCGTACATTTTCATTCCTTCAGATATGGTAAATTATCTGAAAAGGGTTAATAATGTCTGTCTTCTTTACAAATTAACACCAAATGCTAGAAATTGGTAACAGTGATGGTAACCCCTCGTCCTCTCCTTGTCACTTTACCCTATAATACACATTGTACACTAACGCTAATGGTAGTTTGTACTGGAGGTAGTATCTATACAAGCCCTGTCACTCCCTTGATGCTGCATTATCTGCTAACACACATTACCACTAGATGGTGATTATTAGCATACCATGATATATTGATACGTATATGGCCTTCACTGAAAATTAGTACATAGTTTACACATGTGAACAGAAATGTGATGCTATAGGCTGTATGAAATAAGAAAAACAAGGGTAGAAGGAGGAACTGGCTGCACAACTGCAGCACGTGCCTGGCTGCCTTTTGCACTGATCACGGGCAGGCTCTAAAATTTTCATTTCTTGGTCATCCCTACCGTCCGTCCCCTCCGTCAGGTGGAAAAACCTATTCCCCTCAGCGAAGGAACGCCGGCCTCACTCACCGGCGCGCCTTCGGGTAATCAAAACTTATTCGGAACGGTTCTGTTCGGCACGGAACGAGGGGCGGCGGCGCGGCTGGGGCGGCCTGTCCCGGCGGCTTCGGCCCGCCGCGGCGCGTCCCCTCACGGAGGGGTGAGGAGGCGGCGTCGCCGCGGCAACGGCGGCGCGCGCTGGGGGAGGGCCGCGGCCTGCAGGGGGCGCCGCGGTGCGGCGGGCGGCGCGACATGGCGGACTACGAGGCGGTGCAGCGCGGGCCGCTGCGGCTGAAGGGCAGCGGCGGGGCCCTGGGGGCCGGCAAGCGGTGAGGCGGGGGGCCGGGGCGGGGGGCCGGCAGGGGGGCCGGGACCGGGCGCTGACCCCCCCCCCTCCGCCCGCAGGAAGAAGAAAAAGGCGAAGGACAAAGCCCAGATCCTGGAGCAGATCGTGAGCAGCAAGAAGCAGGAGGAGGAGAAGAAGCGCGGCCTGGACAAGCGGACCCCGGCGCAGGTGGCCTACGAGAAGATGCAGGAGAAGCGGGTAGGGCTGCCCTGCCTTGGCCGGACCGCGTGTGGGGGGTCTGAGGGGGTTTAAAAACCCCAATGGACCCCTAAAGTGCGGCCCCTGAGCGGCTGCGAGCGCTGGAAGTAACCGGCCTCTCTTGTGTCTTCCCCCAGCAAATGGAGAGGATCCTGAAGAAAGCCTCGAAAACCCATAAGCAGAGAGTGGAGGTAAGCTACATTATCGATATTTAGTGAGGCCGGAGCGTATTTATCAGCATGCAGGCTTGTTGGGCCGGAGGCGCCGCTTCGCCTTCGCGAAACTCAGAAGCAGGGAGGCAGAGGGTCTTGGGGTTCAGTGGTGGTGGTGTCAGGACCAAATATTAAATGTTTTCGTTCTCCTTCTCTCCCCTAGGACTTCAACAGGCACTTGGATACTCTGACTGAGCATTACGACATTCCTAAAGTCAGCTGGACTAAGTGAATGGACTGCTTTTCAAGGCTTTGGATCAGGAGTTGTGTTTTGTTGTACTGAACAGGGTTGCCATGTAAATCTGTGTATTCTCCGCATTGAATGTTTAATATATTTTCTGAACGTTTATTACTTTGTACTGTCTTATTTCACTGTTTTTGTTTTTTAAAACCAAATATTCAACAAAGTCTCTTCTTGGCTGATGAGCTCTGATTTATATAGGTGCAGAGTTTTGTTAGTGCTTAAAGCCAGATTAAGGCCAAAATCCATTGCTGGGAAATGTTCCTTTATTTGTTTGATACTAACAGTTCTGCTTTTGGGAAGTGAGGAGTCTGACAGCCTCACACAGCCTAAGCTCATGTAAGTTATAGGAATTATGTAATTACTTTCTATCTTGAGTTGTTTCATGGGGGGGGGGGGAAGGTCTGCTGCAACTTGTAACTTTCATTAAAATATTGCTTTCATCCTTTTTTTGGTGCTGAGTTACCTACAGAGCGCACCCATGAAATCGTTGTTTTGTGTGTAGAGTTTTTGAAGTGCCTTGCCTGCCCTTACAAGACATACTTTGAGAGATTACGTGTGTCTTGGCGTTTAAAGTCAAAACATGCCTCTCAAAACCAAATATTGTTCTTAAACCCGAGTCTTGGCCCTCTGCTGTGGGTGGCCAGGCCCTGGGTGCTCAGCATCCCACCGGGGCTCTCCCCTCAGCCTGCGGCCCCCGTCCCGGCGCAGGTGGTGCCCAGACCCGCTCTCGGGGCTTCCTCGGCCCTGCGGGGCCATTTCACAGCGGGGAAAAAGACCCCGGGGCGCCTCGCACGGGGACTATTTAACATTCGGTGAGTAACGATGTTCTTTTGCGGCCGCGGCGGAGTCCTGACCGTATCCCTCCCCGTAGCAGCCGGGTCTCGTTTCGCCACTTCCTGCCGGAAGTGCCGGGGTGGGAGGCGGAAGTCGGTGTGTCTGCGGCTGGGCGGCGCGGCCGGGCGGCGGCGGGGCGATGTCGGCCAGCGCCGTCTACGTGCTGGACCTGAAGGGGAAGGTGAGGCCCGGGCCGCGGGGAGGCTCGGCGGGGCCGGGGCGGAAGGGTCTCCCTCGCCCCGGGCTGCCGCGGGGGCCGCCGCGGGATGGCGGGGCCGCCCCGGCCTCCCCCCGGGGTCTGCGGGAGCCACTTTCCCCTTCCCGACCCCTCCTTGCCGCCAGCCCCGCTTCGCCTGGCACTGCGGGTCCCGGCTGTGACGGGAGTGGCGGCCTGTGTCTCCTCCTCACAGTTCCAGGTGCTGAGGGAGGCGGCTGCTGCAGCAGGCGGGCGGCTGGGCCCCTGGGCATCCCACCTGGGGTAATTAATTTGTGCCGTAATTGGAGGTAGTTTGCCTCAGAGGAGTCGCGTCTTCTCCCACCTTGAAAACATTATTAGGGCGTGTGCAGCAATAGATGAAGAATAACTCTGCAAAATATTAATACGTGACTTTGCAATGAAAGATTTGGATTCACGTTCTAATCAGCAAAGTATTTTGGCGTTGTGATTTGCGTTTATAGTAGGCACAGGAGCTCGAGTGAAGCTTGGTGGCTTTTTTAAAGTTACTTAGAGGCCTTCCAAATATCCTGTGCATTGGTCTGGCCTGGTAGCGTCATCTCATGAAAAAGTACATGGATTTTGTGCATCTCTTTATAGGTTCTCATCTGTCGGAATTACCGTGGAGATGTGGACATGTCAGAGGTGGAGCATTTTATGCCAATCCTTATGGAAAAGGAAGAAGAGGGGACGCTTTCTCCTATTCTAGCACATGGAGGAGTTCGTTTTATGTGGATTAAACATAACAACCTCTATCGTATCCTTTATAGTGCAGATAGCTCGCATGTGCTGAGATGCCAAGTGCCACTATGTTATTTTCATCATTTGTGCCTAAATGCAAAGCTGGAAAATGGGTGAAGTGACACAAGGACGCTCTGTTAAATAAAGTCGTTTTATGCTTTACGTAGTGTAACGTGCACCAGCAACACAGGGTGCAGGAAAGTGTTTGCATTAATTTTACTGTCATAAATAATTTCCTGTTTATCTTTGTATCTCATTAGACTAGAGGTACTGTTAATTAATTAACTCTTAGGCTTTTTGGCCAACTCTGATTGCCTAAAGGCTTTTTTTAAAATGCACTTAGTAAACATTTTTTTGAATGGCAACTTTGAATGCATGTTCCTGAACATCCTTGATCAGTTGTTGCAACTTCTAAGAAAAACGCTTGCGTATCACTGGTGTTTTCATTTTTATATAAAGTAGTTCAGGTGAGTATGACATTTCAAAGTAACCTCCATCTTCTTTTCAGTTCAGTCTAGATCTGATCTAAATGGAAGCGCATAGAGCTTTCAGACTTTTGAAGAACTCTATGGTAATAGCATTTTTACTTTATATTTGATTATTTTGTAGAACTATCTTCCTAACCACTAATAACGGAATTGATATTTTGTAGCTGAGTAGGCAAAGGATGTGGCACAATGCTGTAAGTAGCTGCAAAGACCTGAGAACACAGAGGAGAATTGTGAATTTGATGCATGAGTAGTGGCACATCATATAGATTCTATGTTTGGGTCATCTGTACCTGGCATGAAAAATATTTTCTTTAGAATAAATATTTTTCATAATAGAGTTGCTTCTAGGACTTTCTAGCTCTCCTTTAATGGAGGTGGGTTTCCTGAGGCTAATCTTCTGAAGAGAATGCTGTTTGTGAACTGTGGGGTTTGGTTGGGGGCTCTTGAAAAATTATTATTTTAGATACAGGAATACATTCTGGCTGTGCTGTACTTCCTCAGTTAACGTCCTCCTTCTTCCCCTCCCTCCTGTTACTTTGTTTCAGGTTTTTTCAGAATATTTCAAGGAATTGGAAGAAGAGAGCATTAGGGATAATTTTGTTATTATTTATGAGCTGTTAGATGAGCTTATGGATTTTGGTTATCCACAAACCACTGATAGTAAAATTTTACAAGAGTAAGTATCATTCCTCATCGCTTAGAGTGACAAACTCCTTGGAAAGTTTTGAGCGTTCTTCCACGTGCAAATGAATGTTTTGGCTTGGTCTAGTTACCAAAAAAATTAATTTTCATTTTTTCATGCCAATGATGTGGCTGTAAAGGTACATCACTCAGGAAGGACACAAACTTGAAACTGGAGCTCCACGTCCACCTGCCACCGTTACGAATGCTGTTTCATGGAGGTCAGAAGGGATAAAATACAGGAAAAATGAAGTGTTCCTGGATGTTATAGAGTCTGTTAACCTTTTGGTGGGTCCCTTTAACTTAATGAGAATTGTAATAGGAAGGGTTGAAAAGGGCTTGTTTTCTGAAAACCCGCAAGGGTACAATAAAAAGCTTGACTGTGACTAGTGTAGTGGGATGCTCAAAACACTGTCAGTCATTAAGACTAAGTACCCATAAGGACATCCAGCAGGGAAATAATGCTTTACTTGGATGTATTGCTGATTTCTGGTATGTTCTTCACCAAAAGGGTTGTCAAGCACTGGGACAGGCTGCCCAGGGGAGTGGTTGAGTCACCACCCCTGGCCCTTGGGGACACGGTTTAGTGGTGGGCTTGGCAGTGCTGGGTTAACAGTTGGACTTGGTGATCTTAAAGGTCTTTTCCAACCTAAATGATTCTATGATTTCTTTCTTCCTCTGCCTGTTCTCGTCACCTCCCTGACCTCATTCTACTCTGCTGGATTAATTTGTCAGGAGAAGGACATCCAAGAAAACCTGGGACATGGGGATGAGGTGGGAGTATTGTTTGATGTCATGACTTATCATGTCAGAGCAATCTTACCTTTCTTTTCTCTTTTTTTAGGTCAGTGCCAACGGAAACGTATTACGGAGTGAGATAGTTGGATCCATTAAAATGCGAGTTTTTCTCTCAGGAATGCCAGAGCTGCGCCTCGGTTTAAATGACAAAGTTCTCTTTGATAACACAGGCCGTGAGTATTTTGGTGATATCTCGGTAATCGTGAAAGATGTTATCTCAAGTCATAGGTTTTGGGATGCTTGAGGTTCAGCTGAAAGGATTTGCTCTAAGATGATAGAAATGCTCCCTTTATCAGTGTAGAAAACCGCAACAGGTCTGTGTGACTATACCAAGCAAAGATGGAGTACTGTGGTAATACACGATAACCACCCAGGCTTTCTCGTCTCTTCCTCATTGGGACTTCCGTAGTCCTAAAAACCCGTAGCAAGCTAAAGAAGGTACTGGCTGAAAGGGAGGAACGTCGGCAGACAGCTGCTTTGCTGTGTGATTGGCTGCGATGAGCCTTCGGACATCATTGTGTAGTGCCTTGAAACATGTGTTTTCTGCTAGGTGGCAAAAGTAAATCGGTAGAACTGGAAGATGTAAAGTTTCACCAGTGTGTTCGTCTCTCTCGCTTTGAAAACGACAGGACAATTTCTTTCATTCCGCCTGATGGAGAGTTTGAACTCATGTCTTATCGTCTTAATACCCACGTAAGTCTGGATGTTTGCAATTTTTTTATATAATAATGATTTAGATCATAGGCAGAATCGCTACAAGGCTTTCCCTTGTAATTAAGGCTTAATTACAAGGGCTTAAGGCTTTCCCTTAATTTTTTTTTTCTTAAAGTATGGGCAGCATGGTAGTGTTCAAATCAACTGTTAATAGCAAAGCTTTGTGGTCGCTCTTTTTGGAGGAAGTTAGAACGAGTTTAGAAGTTGCTTGGCAGTAAGTCTCTATATTTTTCAACTACTATCGAAATCGTTTGTGAAATGCCGTTCTTGTGATGACTTTTTTTAAGCTATCTACGTGACGAAATGTCAGTGTAGCAATTCATTGTGTTTATGTCTCTTAATTTCATTAGAGTATGCTAGCCACAGTGATAAGGAGAGCTTTCCTTTCAGAAAGGGGAAAATTCAATATAGAGAGGGTTTATAATATGCAACAGGAGACAACAAATGAAAAGTTTAGTGTTAGTTTTTTATTTTAACAGCAGTATTTGAACTAGAGTTATTTTTAGGGCACATCATAGTTCAGTCCCTAGTGTGTTAAATTACCAAACGTTTTGGAGCGCAAGTGTTTGTTGTTAGGGACTAATCTGAGACGTACCTTTCTAAGCCTATAGTTCTTGTAACACTTGGTTGTTGCTCATTTGTATAATTTCTTTTTTTTAAATAAAAACACCACTTGCTTGTCATTTGGAACACCACAGACTCTGTTTTCTGTGGGGTTCACATGTAGCTTTAGGGGAAGCAACGCTTTCATGACTGTGTCAAAGTAAAACCTACAGCTGTTAAGTGTTTTTCCCGTGTAGGTAAAACCACTGATCTGGATTGAGTCTGTGATTGAAAAACATTCCCACAGCCGCATCGAGTACATGATCAAGGTTAGAAGCTCTAAAATAATTATGGCTAATTTTAGTCTTCTCTTTCATTTGTTTTCAAAGCTTGACCAGCAGTATGTGCGCTTTGGTACGAGTATTTAGTATTTCTGTGGGTCTTGCATCTTTTTGAAACCTTCACAATCTCTGTGTTAACGGTTCTGTTTCTCAGTGCGTAGATCAGGGTGGAGAGGAATCGTGTGTCTTGCAGCCCTCTGAACTCGCTTGCATAATATATTTTTATATTATAAATTATTTATATAATATATATTTAAATATAAATATTTAGAGGCCTGCTTTTCTGATTTTTTTTTTTTTCGTCTTTAGGCAAAAAGTCAGTTTAAGCGTAGATCAACTGCCAACAACGTGGAGATTCACATTCCAGTTCCAAACGATGCAGACTCGCCAAAGTTTAAAACCACCGTTGGAAGTGTCAAATGGGTTCCAGAGAACAGTGAAATTGTCTGGTCCATCAAATCTTTTCCAGTAAGTGCTACTTTCAGTCTTATCGCCTAATAGTGTAATAATTACTTAATGTTAATATTTTATGAATGTTCAGCCTCTGCCTAAAGCAAATCGTAGTAGTGTCGGACAAGTAGTGCTGTTTTCTTCCTCTTTCCCCTTGGATGAAGGATTGGAACTTGCTAATAGGTGTTTAAAATACTGTTGTTTGTATTTAACTGGGATAATTTTTCAGAACTAGGTTAGAGAGCAGATTTTTGAGCAATGTCTGCGGGTGGTGTAATCCCTTGGCCTAGATTTAGCAGCAGCTGTTTTAGTTTGTCAGACTCTGCTTCTTGGGTGGCTCCAGGAGGATGAGCTCCGTCAAACGCTAACGGTGCGGTAGTACAGCCGTCTGTCACGAGTTAATCAGAAGGGTCAGCGGCACCCTTGTCTTTGGGTATGAGGCTGAAAGAAAATGGATTGTGCCTCAGGCTGGCCCTGATTTGATCTGTATCTTTAAAAAACAATGTGTTTTTGAAATAAAAACGAGTGCTCACTTTTAAGCCCTAGAAAAGAGCTGAAATGAATAGTGGAGTCGAGCAACTTGACATTACAAAAACCACCTGTATCGTCGCAAGCTTTTTTTGGTTTACGTTTCAAGAAAAATCTTTCCCTTTTGGGTAGGGTGGAAAAGAATACCTGATGAGAGCTCACTTTGGACTTCCCAGTGTTGAAGCTGAAGATAAGGAAGGAAAACCGCCCATTAGTGTAAAGTTTGAGATTCCATATTTCACCACTTCAGGAATCCAGGTTAGTAGCTGAAAACAGAAATGCTGATAAATTAACATGCTAGGCTCTTAATGCACAAGTGTTTTGCATCTTCTTGGCGGTTCCTCTTCAATGTTATCCGTAAAGGGCATTTTTGACCAAAACAATTTATTTTCTTTTTTACTAAATACTGCTTGGCTGACACGGGAGACTTTATTTCTTAACGTATCTTTCTTTCCAGGTTCGCTACTTAAAGATAATTGAGAAGAGCGGCTACCAGGCCCTCCCGTGGGTTCGTTATATTACCCAGAATGGAGGTAAGTGGGCTGTAGACGTCTCCAGCTTGCGTCTTGGGTTTCTCCAGCGTTCACCTGCAAAGTGAAATACACACAGCCAGTTTGCTCATATTCTTGAGTATTAAACGATACGGTTTAGATATGTGTTAGATGAAGTTATGCAGCTTTTTTCCGGTCACCTACTTTGGCGTGTTAACGAAAGACCCCGTGGCAAAGTTCAGTAGTGCCCTTCCAAGTGTTTTGTAATTAAGCTGCTATTTGGTGAGGTTTTTGGAACATAAATTTAAAAAGAGGTTGCTCACACCTGTCATTCTGCCAGCTGTAAGGTGTGTAAGGCACTGTCTACTAAAAGCTACTGGATTGTTAGCAAGTAGAAGCGGTGGGGTTTTTTTTCTTGCTTCTTTTTTGTTGTTCTGATCTAACTTCTGGCATGGAAGCATGACTGCTTGCAACCACCGTAACCACTTTAGAGCATGTTATCATGGCTGCTCTAAGCAAAGATTGGGTCTTATTTTATATCACTTCATGCCAGTTTGCTGATCTGCTTTACTATTTTAGTGAGACAATTTTACTAAATCTGGGTTTTGGGTGGTTTTTTTTTTTCCCCCCTTCGCAGACTACCAGCTTCGAACACAGTAAAACACCTCACAAGCACCACAGACAACAAAACTTGAGGCCTAGAATTTGTTTGCAGAAGCTTCTGTGGTACCGAGAGCTGTGAATGTTGTTGCCGAGGGCCGTGTTTCTGCAATCTTGGATTGGCAGGAGGAAGATGGGGAAAATTACTATTTTCAATAACGTGTTTGAGCATTTGAACCATTAGTATTGATTGTGTGAATATTTATTTCATTCTTAGAACATGCTGATCTTGCTGCTGAACGCTAATTACGTTAGGAGTAGCGGTTACCTTGAGGAGCCAGGAATACAGAGTGAACCTTGAGAATGTCTCTGACGCCTTGTCCATGACATTCGCAGAGTTTCTAGTATTCGTATTTTAGGATCTCTAAAGACATTGGCGGCATTGTGCTACAAAGTAGGGAGACGACTGTGCAATTACATGACTGCTGAACACTTAGTTGTATTTAGCCCAAGGTATTTATTTTTTTCTGGGCATGTGGGTGCCTTAACTCGTTCAAAGCTCTGTTAACATAAAAAAAACTTACGGAATATGAGTTAAAAGTATCCAAAGTCCAAAAATACTATTCGCTCTTTTTGCATGGTTTCAAACCAATTAATCTGACGGAACAACTTCGAGTGAAGGGCTTGGAAACAAAAATATGGGTTTGTTAAAGACTAAGTTAACCGAGAACAAGATACTGCAGAGGAAATGTGTATAGGAACGTCCCTGTGGAAGCGTGACGGTCGCCGCTTCAGGCAGGCAAAACGCAGGCTGAAGCGTTCCAACCCTCTGACACCCCTAGGGCATGGGACCCTGTGCCAATTGACTAGTATTTGCCTTTTTAAAATTTCTATTCCTAAAACAAGTTCAAAACTGTGCTATGTAGGTGTAAGAGCTTAGATTAATTAGTTTCTTTAAAAAAAAAAAAAAAAGACCAAAACCATTTTGGAGGCAATGAAATTTGGTAGGAAGACTTTCTGGTTATTACTTTTTTTCCAGAGAATAGTAACATCCTCCAACCTCTTCCTGAAAATTGGTTGTTGTTTATGAAGAGGCCGATAAAAATACAGTTGCCATTTTTCTTCCAGCTTGCCTTTGTGTTAATTTAGGGCAAATGTTTCTTTTTTTTTTTTTTTTTTTTTCTGTAGTTCACTAGAATTGTTTAACTTCAGTTGCCCTGGCAGAATGATAACAATTCAGAATGTTATACTTAAAGGTATTATTTTTTTTTACATGCCATTTCATTTTTTTCTGAGAAGCTAAGATTGGCATGGGTGTACATAGTTGTTCTGATTTTTTTTCTTCCTGAAAAATTTTGATGATTATCAGTATTTTCTTTAAACAAGTTTTAGACTGTTTTGGTTTGATTTTAGTACTCCTGACAGCTGCTAAACTTAAACCACGAAAATCTAAATAACGTGTCCTCAAACATGATGTAATCCACTGCGCACAAGGTTCTCCACACCGCTCGGTTGACGGTCCTTGGCTCTCCCACAAGACTGAGAAGATCTTTCAGTCACTCCCTGCTAAATCCTTGCAGACTATGTACAGAGGTACACCCATGGTATGCAGTCGGTACTACCGGCAAAAAACAGACTGACTTCCCCTGGATGCAGCTGCTTGTAAGGTTATGGGACGATCTGCCTCAGGAAGGACCGATACCTGGCGGCAGGGGGGCGGTGACCGGGCAGCTGGTTGGGCAGCGCAGGGAGTAAGGTTGCTGTATTTATCACCCAATAAGCTTGATGTTGAAACAAATTAAATCGCCTTGTTCAAGATTTTGGTTCCACTACTCATCTTCATTTGAACACTTAAGCTTATGACTGGACTAAACATTTTTCTATTAAAATTGTTGACAAATCGCTTTCCGATGACTCTGTTCTTCCAAGCGTTCACTTGAAATATTTGCCTGTAAAATGTGACTCTCAATAGCTTCTGTTTTCCTGCTGAAGGGTGTGTTTTGCAGACCAGAACAGTGTTTTCTCATATTTTGTCGCAGCTTGACTCTGTTTTGATGATGGAGCATCAGCCTTGCTCGTCCAGGAAGTAATAAAGGGCAAAAAGTCCACTTTGAATCAGTTGTGCTTCGCTTGCTCTTTCTTCAGTTTGATCTACAGCCACTTGTAACCTCTGATCTTGGGGTGCCCTCAGCTGTTCTAATGTGGGGCCTGGATAAGTGGAACCGAGCCGCATAAAAGCAGAAAGTATGCATGTTCTGTTATTTACCAAACACTGACAAAACCTTTGCTTTTCTGTTCTTGGCAAAATTTGGCCACCATCAAATTAGTGCTATTTAGCGCTTTCTGTTTCAGGAAAAAAAAACAACCCACCTCTTCATCCACTCACTGTTGAAATGCAGGGTCCCTGTGTGCCTGCGCAGGCATGGAGGCGGAGGGGGGGTGATGCTCTTTTAGCACCAGCTCTTGTTCAAGGAGTAACTTGGGGGGGGGGTAAGTTTTGTTCTTACAGAAAGTGCTAAACCACGGTGGCTTCTGTTCTCTGCCTCGTGTGGAAAAATGTAAATTTGATGGTCTGCCGTTATGTTACAGGTAAGTGCCTGATACAAAATACTTGTAAAAGACAATTTGCATCATTCAAATAAGCAGTGAAGCATCCCATCTGGGTTTTCAGCTCGACATGGTGGTTTCCTGGAATTTGGGACATTAAAAGACTAAACTTAAGTGGCTCTGAAAACACGGGTCTGTTCCTAGTACGAAGCTGGCAATGTTTAAATGTTCTCCGCAGGCCTGTTGCTGTAATGAGCCGGGACGCAGGCTGGTTTTCCTCCGAGTAAGCGTGTTCCCGCCTAACGTGGACTGCTGGCTCAGAGTATTTCGACGGCAGGGAGCGTTCGCCCTCGCGCCCAGGCCTGCGAACACGTAACCTCATCTACGCATTATTTAATTGCTCACTGATTAGATAGCTGCTCCTCAGGGTGCGTCAGCGGTGCTCCCCCTTTGGGGTAAACAGGTAGCTTTCCTTCCCGTGGTGGCGTGTGCGTGTAGCTGATACCTCGCCTTTCTTAGTTTGTTGCAATCTTTCACTCTACCAGGTTTCTGTTCCTGCCCTCTGCGGCCAGTTCCGCCGGTAGATGGCATTCTGGGCACGCCGCAGGCTTCCAGCAATTACCAGAAAGAGTCGCACAAACAATATGTACAAAAGGTGCCTTTTGATTTGGAAGGTCCCGATATTTTAGTCCCTCTGAGTTCATTTTAAAAAACCCCAAAAACTATACTTAATTCTTTTAGGCTTTTATGCATTATGATTTCTGGAGTTCATAACTTCTCAATTTAGTTCGACGATTTTCTCTTAACGTTCTTATTTTTTTCTGTTACTTTGATGTGGCCGATAATGGTAATACTGCGACGCAGAGCAGAGGGCATCAGCGCCAAGGGAAGGGACGAGCTGCTCTGCACTGACACAGGCAGCTTCTCGCAGCTGTACGTTGGTGGTGGCGGACGTTGCAGGCTCACAAGATTAAGACTCAGCTGGTGGTCTGAAAGCTCCTGCTTGGTACTCTCTCGTATGTTGTATCTTCCCCCCCACCCACTTGATTACCTCTAAAGAAAGCAGGTTCTGTCTTGATAAAAGAAGCCAGCACCTACCTCCCAATCAAATAAAATGGGTGCATTAGAAAAGTGTCATTCCAGCTCTGTCTTCCAGCTGGGGAGATTTTCATTGGTTTTCTTTTACGTGTTTCTACTCTTCCTTCCTTGTTGCCATCCTGTTATGCCCGTACACAGTTTGGACTGCTTGTATTTGCTTCCCGACTCTAATCGGAGCTGGTTTTGTCTAGAAAACATTCTTACACATAAAGAGAGACAATAAGACTTCTTCCATAGTGGGTTTGACTTGGGGTAAGAGATTGCACCTGTTTATTTCTGACTTTATATTATGTGACAAGAAATGGGCTAAACCTTGGCACCTCTATCCTTATCTTGTGCCAAATGCAGTATGTTGCAATTTGTTCTGTGCTTTTTGTTTTTTTTCCCCCCTCTGTGGTTGACACCCACTGCTGTTTGTAATTTCAGCAGCCCTGGCACCGCGAGGGTTGATGGCCTTGCAGAAAATAGCGTGAGAGAGCAAAGTTAAGGGACTATATGAATTATCTTA
Source organism: Phalacrocorax aristotelis (assembly GCF_949628215.1). Taxonomy (NCBI): domain Eukaryota; kingdom Metazoa; phylum Chordata; class Aves; order Suliformes; family Phalacrocoracidae; genus Phalacrocorax; species Phalacrocorax aristotelis. The sequence goes on from NC_134310.1 coordinate 27,890,745, forward strand.
ATTGCTATGGTAATTAATTATACAGCAATGTCATTGATTCCACAGGAGAAGTTGTACTGAAGTCATGAACGATCGTAAACCTTTTTTTCCACTGAATTTTGTGCAACCCAGAGCGTTTTACAAGTCATGCCCTCCCTGCGCACAGATAAAACTTGTTTCTCTTGTAGTTACGGCACATTGTCTTGACTCAGCGTTTATGAAAGCACAGTTAGTCACATCTCTCGCTGTAGTCAGATGCAGGAGGTTCCCTTTTGTAGTTATTTCACTTTGTTACTAGGGTATTAGTTAAAGACTTTGGGTCCTTCTGTATTTCCTCCCTTCCTGGGGCTGGTGAACTGGGCTGTAACTTCGATCCCTGGCAGCGCAGGGTCTCTGTGCGGGTCGGGGCCAGCTCTGGCTGTGGGCTCTTTACGATGTGATTGTTGCACTGGGCAGCCGCGTGTCCTGCTCTGTTCCTTGCGTACCAGTTCCTAAACAGAAAAACGTAATGTGTTTTTAAAGATAGGAGTTGTAGCTAAACCCAGTTCTGTGTTTGTTCTCCTGAAAATGAAGGATCCTTGTTTTATTAGGACACGTTCTGGGCTAAGTTCCCAGGAACTTTTGGTGCAAACAGCCATCTGAAATTGAGATTGTCAATAACCCTGCAAAATCAATGGCATCGCATGGGAAGATTAAAGCCACTTTCCCCACTTCAGCTGTTCTGCCGCTCTGTGGTTGTTGGCAGACTACTTGAACCAGAGTATTTGGATCACTTTGAGTTTAATATCAGAAATTATGCCCAGCTTAACCTTATGACTGCTCTCTCCTTCCTCTTCTCCTTCCGCCTTCAAGCCCCCAGAATCTTGTTGTGCTCATTCTGGTCCTGACTGCCCTGGCAGTCAGCAGCATTGCACTGATGCAACGTCGTCGTGCTGTAGGTGGAATTACTCTGGGTTATTCTCAAAAAGTTATGGACTAGAACCTGGAGCCTGCAAGTTCATTTGCAGGCTAATGGCAAATAAATAAGCAGAAACAGGCCTGAATCAAATGATCAGCAACGTGAAGAACAAGATGCTCCCGAAGTCAGAGTGTTGGGCTATGGCCCGTTTTGGAGAAAGTTTTGTAGGCTTAGTTCAAATCTTGGCTGTGGATTTGTACCTTGGATCAAAGTTTTGTTACAGGCCCTTCTCCAATATAAAGCAAAGAAACGTAAAACAACAAATATCTAGTGAAATCCAAACACAATCTGCTCTATGTTATGCTACAAAAATGAATGAACTCTGCCTCCCACCCTCTCCCACTGTGACTTGCTGTGAATAAGCACTGCTCAAAGGAAACTATCGCAAGAAGTTCTGCCTCTTTCCAGCAGGAATAACAATAGAGCAAGGAAAAACGCTGACTAGCTTTATCTCTGCTCTTCCAGTTGGGCAGGTATAGGTGAAGAGTGGATGGGGTGTTTTAAGCAGCATTCAAAGGACTTGCCCTTAGCACAGAACTAAAGCCCAAATATTCAGTTATAAGGCTTTAAAAATGTCCTTCACAAGGATCAGCCTACACCTGATTTGAGACTTTCTTAGACCACCTGAAACAGCATGGTTGTTGCTCCACGGATTTTGAATGATAGAAGACTATCTAGGGAAGTCAGGCAGACTAGGCTAAAGCCATAAATCTGTTATCTCTGGATCTTCAAGCCACTGGGTTACAGGTGATTGCAGAGCCTTCCTGGTGATCCAACAGGTACTTCAGAGTCATTCCTTACTGGCAGACTCTGGGTTGCACTGTTGGGAAAGCAGGAGCCGAGCCTATGCTCCAGATCAGAGATGACAAATCTCACTCTGGGTTTTTCCGCTTTAAGCCTTAGTTAAAGAGCTTTTAGAAGCTGCTGGTTCCTACCCACGTTCTGGTGAGCATAAGCATGCTCCTGCATCAGCGGGGAATGAGGGCCCTGGATATCCCATGAAGTCCAGGGGAGAGCAGAGGTACTGGGTTTCTTGTCGTATCAAGATTTAGGAGGTTTTGCCTTAAGGGCTTTGTGTGCGGGCTGGCAGATACCAGTTGGGTGTCAGGTAGGAGACCTCAACTGTGCATTAAAACCAGACAGTTAAGAGGTAATATAATACCCAAATTCAGCTGTGGTTTTATATTTTCAAGAAGTTCTTCCTTAAAGCTCCTGGAGAGCTGCGTTCCAGGCTGTGTACCAGCAACTGCTGCGGTCTGGCCAAGGAGATGGGACAAAGCTACACAGACAGGAAGAGTCTGAAGAGACTTCAGTATGAAAGTTGGAGAAAAAGCTTGGGGGAAAGGCTAGGAATGAGGGCTATTTAGAAATGCCAACATTATAAACAAATGAAATCTGCTTTTTCATCTTCAAACATCATAGACTGTTTTTTTTGAAGTTGAAAAGGAATATGTTTAAAATTGTGAAAAGAAAATATTACAGTGTAAAATTCCACCTTTTTTTCACTGTATTTATTTGGAAAAGGACTTAGCAGTCAAGCACTGCCCCATGCCAGAGGTAGGAAGCCTTTGCTAATAGAGCTGAGCTCTCATCTGTGTTCCAGCCACCTCTAATTACTCCCTGTCCAATAGGGAGCACATGGCTGCAGAACGAGTGTTTATTTTCTTTCTGGCTTATTTATTAAAACAAAAGCACAAGACAGGCTGCTTCTACGTGTTGTGAACTCTACAATTGTTAAAGTTTCCGAGAGGTCACAAGGGTCCCAGATAACATTAGCAGCTAAGTGCTATGTTGTCCTTTTGTGTTATCAACAGGAAACATCTTTACCAGCACAGGAACTACAGCTTTGTAATTGGCCTGGTGCAAGAACATGACAGTATTTTCTCATCCTATCAGGACTCGGATATTTTGGGAGCTGGTATATAAAGCTCGCAGCACACAGTGTCTTTTGGACATTAGGAACAGGTTCATGTCAGAAATCAGTGTGCTTTGCTATTTTAGTAGTTGCTATAGTTGCAGCATGAATGATTTTTCTTGCCCTGCACGGTTCAGGGAGGTATTTCATTGCAGTTCATAAGTATATTTTTATTATTTGAGTGCAGATGGACACATTTAAAGTAACTAACAAGGTGGTACAAGGCTTGTGAAGAAGCCTTTAGCAAATAAACAACGAATCCATAAATCATATCAATGCAGGCCTTGTTTAGCTTTCATTAAATACTCGCAGACTTCTATGGCAGAGGATTGAGCTCTATCCAAGCAAATTTCAGATTCACTAGATGATAAAATGTTATATTTGGGCTCCAAAATAAGAAGTGTTCCGTGCGCTGAATGATCTACATGTTGAGAGGAACAGCCCTTCTGCCTGATGCAGTTAATGGCAAAAAAGTCCGGCAACATCTATAACTAGTATTAGATCAGAGCAAACAGCATTTAAACGAAGCTGTAAAGAGCTGAGCTGGAAGGGGGCCAATATTGCAATTAATATTCTGTACAGAATTACACCACTCGCTGCTTATAGCAAACCTCACTCAGACCATTTGATAAAGATGGGGTGGTTTTTTCCATAGCTGCCGTCACTGTTTTGAGCCGGAGTAACTGTAACTACCAAGAAGGAGAAACGGCAGCCACAAAACTCCAGCATGATGACAGCCCAAAGTTAGTCCTAAAAAAAAGTGCATAATGAGAAATTCTAACAACTGCAGGTTCATTTTAACCCTTCAGAATTAACAGTTCTACACAACCTTTACTGCGCTAATCCATGGCTGCTTTTGTAGAGTTCCCAAAGTCAGATTTTTGAACTTCCACGCTTATTACAGTTTTGATTAAACATCCCTTGACTTCAGAAAACGATGTTAGTCCTATAGAGCAAATTCTTTGGTAGATATGGCGGAGGGACCATTTTGTTATCGATCAGGCAGCTTTCTACCCTAAGGAAGGTCAGGATTTTGGTTTCATTCTGTAACACAAATGAAACCCCTCAGCGGTTTGCAGGCTCGGTGCAGCACATGGTTGGTCACACAAGCGTCATTTGGCACAAAGCAGCAGCCCCCACCGACAGCATCCTGACATCTCTGGGCAAAGCCAGAGCCGTGCTGCGAGAGCCAGCGAGCTGCAATGCCCGAATAGCTCTGGATTGCTGTGCAAAATTATGTCCCCAAACTTATCTCTGTGTGTTGTGTCAAATACCAAAAATATCAGGGGCGGATGACAACAGGAGTTATTTCTGAGGGACTGACACAGTGCACAGATGGGCCGTTGTAAGAGCCTTTTTTCTCCCTCTTGCTCACTCCTGCAACATGCTGGTGGAGGTGATGGGAAAGGAGGGAACGTTTTGGTCTTCCTGGCTCAAGTGTTTGAGTAACTGAGCTCTCCAAGGCAGCAGTGTTGAAGCAGCTTTCTTTCTTCCAAGCGTTATTTGTGACAGTATAGCCAGAGGGGTTTAGATTAATGAAGTGAAATTTTTCTGTAGCAAACACAAGATTTTTTTTTTTTTTTTTTTAAATTGGGGTAGGAACGTGAATTCAGCAGAGAGAAGAAACAGCAGCTGCAATGGCTGGAAGTTAAAGCTAAGCAAAGTAAGTTAGAAAAGTGTTTGCTTGCAGCAGAACATGTGTGTTTACGTGAACGTGTTTGCTGCTGGAAGAACTGATGCAGGGGAGAGCTCAGAGGTCCTTGCATGAAGACAGGACTATCTCCTCCAAAACATGCACCTTCTCCAAAAGCTGCAGTCCCACAGCTGCTGCTGCAGGAGCTCATGTCTCTCGGCGTGGAGTGGCCTCTGTGCAGTGTGTTCTATTAAAGGTGATGCTATAAAGGATCACAGAGGTCCCTCACCTCCAAAACCTCAGAGTAATCCTTCCTAGAGGTTTTTTTTTTCCCCTGATGAGCTCATCAAAGCTCCTGCCCTCACAACAAGCCACACACCTCCACACTCAGTTTAAATTTCCTGCAGGTGCCATGGGACATCCCCGGCTGAGAGCGGGGCACCACGCGCTGAGTCAACTTGCCACACGAAGAGAGGCTGGTGCCCGGGTTCCTCCGTGGGCAGCCCGCTGCAGGATTACATCTGCTCTCGGAGAACTTCTCACCCACGTTTCCTGCACGAATCCCGGGTGAGCGTGGCGGTCGTGCGAGGGCACGGGGGAAGCCAGCGGCGTGGGAAGGCGTGACGGCACACGGTGTGTCCCATCCTGCCTTGTTGGGCAGCTGGTACCAAAAACGTGCTGTTCCCTGCCCTCCATCCACATACATGGCCCATTGCTGGAAATACTGCCTCTTTTTTGGACTGAGTACTAGGTATTTTCCCCTTTCCCCCTCCAGGACATTGGTTACCCTATCTTTTGCCATATGGGTTAGAAGCTGTTGGCTTTGTGCTTGCGTGGGGGCTGCTGGCCTCACGTCTCCTGGCTTCTGACCATCTTCTTTCCCCATACCCACAGAGTGAGAGAGAATATAAATGTTACAGCTGCTTTTCTTTGCATCCATATTGCGTTTCTGAAGGGAAGCTCTCAGCATGCCTGTTTATGGTCCAACATTTAATCGTGCCCCGTGCTGGATCCCATCAGTCACAGCCTTCAGTTCAGAGCCATTACAAAGCTCCGTAAGCAGAGGAAAGGTTTCAAGACCATATCGCAGATACGGGGCCATCTCAGGCCACGGGAGGCATTAGCAGGTGTCAGTCACAACAAATTTCCTCTAGAGCTTATTCCCGGCAGTGTGAGCGCTGCTCTCCAAGGCTGCCCGGGTGCTGCAGAAGAGGTTATTTGCACAGCCAGGCACTGCACTGAGCCCCTCTCCTGTAAAGCAGAGCTTATAGGACTTGGGATAAACCTGCTGGAGCTTGGGGAACGGGGCACGACTGAGCTGTGCCGAGCGAAGGTTCGTTTTGGTGGAGCCTGGCAGAAGTGGTTGCAGCTAACTGGAGCTCCCAGTGCGGTGTCAGTGCTTTCTACAAAGGAAGCATGAGTACGGCTGCACTTTGCTCAGAAGAAGGGTGAGGCACCCTACTTAGATTTAGCAAACCAAGCCTTTTCAGGGCTTTGAGAGTCTGCAAAGCACACCGTTTTTAGCACCTTCAGGGTGGCGAGGTGTCTGGCGCTGCGAGTCTTTGCCTCTCTTTTTTTTTGGGTGGCTTCGTCACTGCTTTTATCTTGGTCTACAACAGGGGAAGGACTGTTGTAGCTAATTCCCATGGGCCTGCAGAGCATCAATGAAATAAACTGGAAAAGCTCCTTAGAGAAAAGCAGAGGACTGTGCTGTCAGTGTGGCTGAAAGTGAAAAGGCCAAAGAAGCCTTTGGCCCACATGGGGAGGAGACCATCTTCTTGTTTTTGTGATACTCTTGAAAAGAAACAAACAGCTGCTTTTCATTTTCTGTGTTAACCAGCACCGCGGCTTCAGCAGGGGTCAGTGATGGGGTGGCTGTTGCAGCCGTCACGATGCTGCATGGGGCTGAGCTGAGCCCGTGTCTGGGGCTATCGGTGGCACCGCTCAGAAGAGCAGCAAGCAAAAAGCACCCAGGGGCACGGGGAGGGGCTGGAGCACAGTGGTGGGAAAATGTCATGAAAATTAATTTTTATTAAAAAAATACCAAAAAAAACCCACCCCACAAATCCAACTTGTTTTAAAGCTGGATTGCCTTTTTTAGCCATTGTTAGAATGAAAGCAATTGGGTGTCTATCAATTCCCACTCCCGTACCAGAGCGTTGAACCTCTATTTGCACTAACAAAGAGCCAACACTGAGCACGGTGCAAAGGATAACCAAACCTTTTCTATTATTCTGTAGAAAAAAAAAAAAACAAAACCACTTTTACAGTCTTCTGTAAAAAATACCTTTTGGCAAAACAGATTATTTTGACTTTGGACAACATCATTCACGAAACACTACGCCACAAGTTTGGTCTGAAGGAAACCACACACGATTTGACTCTTTTTATCTCGTATCAGCGGCGGAGAGCTCGGTGCGGTTACAGTTCTCCTCATTTCTGAGAAGAGAGGATCATATTTAATCATTGTGTCAGTTGGCACAAACACCGTGTTTGTAGTGAAATGCTAAAAAACAGCACATTTATCTTTCCCTTCATCAAGATTCGTACGATAGAAGCTCTTAACGTTAAAACTCATCAGTAATGAAACATTTGAAGGGCCCAGCTACCCAGCTTGTTTACTGTAACTTATTTTAAAGAATGGCCTGACCTCTCCTGCCTAATATAACAAATACAATATCAGTAATCTCCACCCAAGGGCATTCGTTCCTTGGCAGACTTCGCTTTGGCTCGAAGATATTATTGCTGGAGGGTTTTTTTTTTTTGGGGGGGTGACAACAACTAACTTGCTTCACTGAGCAGCACATTTCAAAATCCGAAGTGCCTATAGGGGTTGCCTCATAGCACGTCCTTACCAGCTGCACGACTGGAGAAGCCAAGAGCAATTTGGAGGGGGGGGAGAGAGATTTTGAAACCCGGGGAGAGCACTGTGATTCCCCATCTGACCCACACCAGAAGGGCCAGAGAATTTCACCCGTCGTTTCCTGCAGCGAGCCTGTCACAGCTGCTCGGAGCACTGCAAATCTCGGAGATACACTATTGCATATGGCGATATTACATCACCCACTACTTACACGGCCCTAGGAGTGACCTGCCCTGATTCGTATTATTTTATTGACACTGACTTGTGCTGCGGTATCGAGACGTCCCGAGCACAGGAGAGCCTCCCCTGCGCCACTGAGTGAACAAGTGCCAAAGAGAAAAGGCAGTCCTTGCCCTGAAGAGCTCACTTATCACTCACTTTTAAATCTAGCTGGGTTTTAATCTCTTTTGTAAGGCCAGTGGCTGTACAATACCGACCTTGCACAGAAGCACCAGCGATGGCAAAGGTGGAGAGCTCGAGGAGACAGGCCATGCCACTGGTGAGAAGCAATGAGTTTTGCACGTGCTCAGACTGCAGTTTCAAAGAAGACAATAAGTTTAAAAAATTGCTTTTTTTTTTTGCAGGAAAGGCTATTCGAACTCTCAGCTCTCAGAAAACCAACAGGAGGAGACGACAACGCCAGGGTCTCGCTGCCTGGCACTCAGGCCCTGCAGGGACAGGGGCTGTCAAGTCCTTCTCCAGCAACATCTCCCAAATCAGCATCAAAGGAAAGAAGGAGCATTGCTAATTTTGCTAATTGCTTATCTGATTTACGCTGTGTCAGCTCAGCCCCTGCATCAGGTGCTGTACAGCAGCTCACCGTTTGTGGGACCATTGCTTTCGTAGAGCTTTGAGTTTCAGTGGTTTCTAACGACTCGTTCAGTTGATATGAAATTGTGGAGGAGTTGAAAACTCAGCTGTGCTCTTGGCAAAACCCAAGCCAAACAGGCAAGTGAAAAACCAATACACAAGGCGGCACTTAGCCTGCACCATGTCCCTGAACCGGCTTATTATGCCCCAGAAGCTGCCTGGTTTCTTCCTGCCACCGCTATCCCATCACTGCCCCAGTGCCAGCAACTCCTTGAAGGCGTACAGCCACGGTCTGCAGGACCATCCCTTTGCAGAAGCACCTGTGATGAAAAATTTTGCTGCTCCTCTGCGGCCACAAGCCCATTTAGGTGGGAAGTGCTGCACACAGCCAAAGGCACAAGCAGTGGCAAGACAGAAAAGGCTCAGCATTGGCATTGCATCTCGTAGCAACTCTGCCCACACCACAGCTGATCTAACAGCATCGTGGGAGAGATGGGGTTGGCTTACAGCAAATAAAAAAACCAATCAAACAAAAACAGTCAGATGAACTCACAATAGGACAGCGCGTGAGATTTATAGCAGTGGGATAACCCTGCGAGCGGCTGTCGGCTGCTTTATTCTCCCACCTTTTTAGGACTGAAACCTTGGATGGGTTTTTTTGGGGGGCAGGTTTAATTGGGTCATGCTTGTGTTGTGCCATTTGTTGCTGAGCTAGTGATGGTTTCTGTTGTATTTATACATATGTTATGTATATTTATACATACAACAAGGGGTTTTGTGGGGTCTTTTTTTCCTCAAAAAAAATGTATTGAAATGTTTAATTCCAAAAACCTGCACTATGGCTGAACAGCTGCTTTTTGCACTGACATCTCTGTCTGTCAAGTCAAGCGCCCTTTGCCTATCGTAGCCTTCCTCAAATGCACCTCTCAGATAAAATCCTTAGGTTTATATACATGTGCGCACATGCATGTTAATATAGGTTATATATAGATGTTATATATGCATAAAAATATATATAATTTAATCAGAATGAAATGACTTAACTATGCTCAATCTAAAAATGAACTACCAATAAAAGATGAGTTATTATGTTATAAATTGCTATCAGTCAGGAAAACGGGCCTTTGCTAATATTAGCAATTGCAGCACCTCATACTTACTGTCCATGCCAGTATTTTATAGAAAAGCAGAAAGCACAGTGTAAAAAACCAACCCCAACCTGAGGCCAGCACAAGCAACTTTTTCAGTCGCTGCTCATGAGGAGGGAAACAACTTTCATTTATTTGGCGGCTGCGAGGGAGCAGGTGTGCAGCGAGCGGCCGACCAAGCTGGAGCTGAGTTTCATGGCTTGATTTTCAGGGAAATGGGACCAGAGATGTGCCCATATCTCAATTTCACTGGCTGGATGGCATTTGATTGTAACCTGGAAGCTTTTCTCTCTCTGGAGGCTTTCCTCTCTCCTGTCTTGGTGCATCTCAGAAGCAGCGAACTGGATGTCCCCTTAGAGTAAATGGAGAACTAATGCTCATATGGTTGATTTAATACTTTGACACTATGTTGATTGAACCCAGATACAAATCCAAAAGGCAAAGCCATACATCCTGAAGCATTAAACATACTTTATTGCTTCTGTCATTCTGTATTGAAGTTTCTCTGAGGTTTAAGCTCCTTGGGACATGGCCATTTGGGCTGGATTGCCAAAGGAGCATCTACAAAGATCCAGAATAAACCTACCCCATGAAAAACCATTGCTGTGCCATAGCCCCCAGGCTGGGAACCCAGGAAAAGGGCAGCTCAGGCAAATGATTGTTGAAAGAAAAAAAAGAAAAGAAAAACAGAACTTGAGGGGAGGGAGGGGGTTGGCCAAATACATCTCGAAGATTTTCTGCAGGTGGCTTCAGTTTCAAAGCCACTTGTGTTCTTTACTACAGAGTATGTGGCTGTCCACAGCCCCTTGAGGTTTACTGATCGACTGTTAAGCTGCTGGAGCTAATAGCAGGGCTTTATATAGATGAGTTGCAGAGAGAACTGACAGTTCGGAGGCTTGCAAAGCAGCCTGGGTGGATTCAATTACAGCTTCAAGATGAGCAAGAAAAGCAACAACAAAGGGCAGTAGCTTCAGCCTTTGAAATGCCAGCTTACAGCACGAAGGCAGTGAAAAATAATACTTTGTTAACTTCTTGTTTAGGAAAAAAAGTGGAACACTTCCTCTAATGACACATTAGCTGACAGAGGTGCTTTTATGACTCTCTCGTAGTCACGAATGAATCACTGGATGGAAGTGCAGGGACAGGCTGTTCCTGTCTAAAGGTTGCTGTCCCGGTGTGTCACCCGAAACAAGGTGCTCCTCTTGCTCTTGCTCGCTCTCATGGCATCGGCCACAGCAGTTCAGCTGGTCGAAGCTCTTGCACAGTGGATCAGCCCAAGATCACCTCTGATAATCTCAGAGGTTTGTGTGTCAGCAGCAGAGCCGTGGACAAAGGCAGCTCCATCCCTAGACCAGGCGCTGAGCTTCTGGCACCCTCAATGCCAGCACTCCGGCCGTGTCACTGCCACCGCAGCTCCTGCTTCCCACCACGGCAAGCCAAGGTGGCTCCGGAGCTTACCAGGCTTTTCTTCCATTGTATTCCCTCCTAATGCAGTTCATATGGTTAGACATTTCCCTTCGCAGGCATCCGTTCTTTCCAAATTCCTTACATTTTAGATTATATATCCTTGGTTTTGATCTTTTGCATTTAAAAAATGCTTTCATTTGAAGCTTAATAGTGAGGGCTCAGTGCATCTGCCAGAGTTCCTGGCACAGCTAGAGTCCTGCAGGAGCAATTACTTTCCAGTGAGTCTCTAAAATTGCTTATTTACTTTCACTTGTATGCCAAAAATACTTTAAAATTGGGACAGTTTTTTCCAGTTACACAATCACCAGAAATATCTTGAATCCATACACTTCCACTGTGGTTCAATAGGCAATCTGAAAATAGTCAAAAAAGTTTATAAAGTATGTAAAAATTGTTCTCTCCCAGAATTAAGCCTTCAGAAGCACAGCCCCATGTGTCCAAGTCAACGAATGCTACAGGGCAAAATCAATTCCCCCTCTTTTATAACAACAGGGGGAAAAGAGATGGCGAACACGAGGGCAGCCAGTCTCTGCCGCTCTTCAGCAGCTTCCTGAGTGGAATTATCGCAGCCAGCCACTTCTAGAAAGTCCTTTCATGTCCGTTCATGTAGGGTTTATTTACTGCTCTTGGCAAAACAAAATGACAGTTGATTTCTGGCAAGCCGTGAGATTTAGGATATTTTTCCTTTAGAGGTTTTTAATCAATTATAGCGAATTTAGAACATTGGTGTGGCACGGTAGCTGCTTCTTCTGATTTATCCCTTCTGATTTATCAAAAGCACTGATAAAACCTAGTTTTCAATGATCCTAGCTTAAGCATCAGCTCCAACTCCCCTCCCTGTCTTGAGGGCACAGGTAACAAAGTGTACAACGATCTTCTAAAGATCTCAAAGAGCTTTGCAAATTGTGGGCTCCATTTGTTTCCCTTACTCATGCATATTTTAAATTCCCTTTTAAGTTTCAACAGTTTGCATGGGTGTAATTCAGAGCAGACTGGGGCCTTACATATTTTGCATACCAATGAGTTATGTGAGTCCAATTTCTAAAAAAAAAAAAAAAAAAAAACATTATATGAGCATTATGATGCAGTTGAGGAGTAACTGGCTGGAAAAAAAAATTACAACAAACCCAGAAGGATTTCGTTTGTAATTTTAAGCTCATGTTCACAAATGAAAGCAAGCATTTTGTCCATCAACAATGACCAGAAAGGAATCAGCCTTTCTCCAAAACTACTGAAGAACCATGGTCTTAATTTGTAGGTTTAAGTTACTGGCGCTCTTTTTTTATTATTATTTTTATATATATAAGGCATCTAGACTTTAAATGATATTGCAAAAGTAGAAATAGCATGATAAACCTTCAAAGCTGAAATAAAAAAGAACCTGTGTTTTAACTTAGTGTTGAGTATTTATACAGCCGGCACCATTTAGTCCGGCATGTTTGAATGAGTGCAAGTCTGTGGTTGCAGTTGTGTATAAAAATATTGTAGCCTGCTCCTGCTTTAGGAACTAAACTTCAGTTCCCAATAGCTCCCTCTGTAATTCTCTTTCCAAATAAAAGGAAGAACTATTCCTGGCTCGTAACGGTGTATTTCTGTGGCTTCTTGAACTATAATGAAGGCAGTCTGGAATGTTAAAAATTACATACTCAATGCCAGCTCTTAACCCACGGTAATTTAGTCTTTAAATGTTTTGAAGTTTACATTTTGAGTCTGTTATTGTACAACTTTTTAATTAAAATGTTACTGTAGTCCAGATCACTAATGCTTCATGCTCAAAGATCCATTAACATCTATCTTAAAACCACTACTTAGGGAGTTTGATAATTTTGGTATCGAGGGCTAAGGCCATCTGCTTGGAAAATTATTTGGTTTTTATTTGGCTCCTTCTAATTGTAGAAATTCAAAGACATCTTTGATATCCACTGGATTCCAACAGCGGAAACATCAGCTCTCTTTCTGTAAGTGCTTCAGTGCTTGTCTCTACTGTACGCAAAATCTTGATGCAGTTCAAGCAATAATCTGCCAAGCTTGTCACTGATGAATCGGGTCTGGATTTTCCCTGTGCAGTGTAGAGACAATACGTACCATTGATGCTCATTATCAGCTCTATGTTTTCTCATTGAAATGCTACTAAATTAATCAGAAAAATGTGACAAGCTCCCTTGGGGCTTCTAGATGTCATCATAACCCAATAATAGCTGTTCTTAGGATTAATAGCGCCACGGACTCTTCTTGTTACGATCTGTAGCAGAGTCTGTAGCCATTTATGCCCTGAAATATGTCTTAATGTTTCCATCCTATGTGCAAAGAAGTGAGACTTTAACCTTTCACTCTCAGCGTAAGTTAAAAATCCTCTCGTACCACATGTAAACAGTGGGAATTTAGTCCAGTATCAGAAATAAATAAATAAAATTTTAAAAACCCTGAAAGTTAACATCACAAGGCTGGGGTTTTGGTGTGGGTTTGGGTTTGCTTTTGGGGGGGTGGGGAGGTCCCTCCTAAAGCCAGTGTCGGAGTGGGCCTAGTTTTTGAAGGAGATTCCCTCAAGGTTTTCTAAGCAAGGCCCCTGGAAACATATCAACTGACTACAGGAGTAACTCAGCAGGATAGCAATGGCTTTGTGATAATTCTGCATATGGAGGGGGAAGTCAGAGCTTTCCAGCTGAAAAGACCTGTGTGTTTCCTTGTGCAATTTAATTGCATTTAGCCCAGGTTTAGACTCCTCTTTGGCCTGAGGCACTTGAATACATATCGTGTGCGTGTGTAAACATACACATACTTCTCTACAGGACACTATTTTAGTCCTGAGACATTGGCCAGCCCACAGTGACACTCTCTTAAGTCCCCTACCTGATCTGCTTTGTCCAACAACTCACTAAAACCTACAGGACCCCGTAGCAGAAGGACCCCAAAATGTGAGACAAGACACAGACACTGCAGTCCAGGAGAGCCGCTTTCTAACACCAGGAAGCACCTTGTCCACTCTGAGCCCGTATAACACGCAATTATACAGCTATTATTCCATTTATGGTTACTAATTATTGTACAATAGTAACAATTTCCAGCATAGCATCCATGGGATTCTTACGCAACTCCCTCCATGCACTGCAAATGGCCCCTAAGAGCTTAGAGAAGCCTCTGGGCAGCTCTAAGCAAGCAAGGAAACAAAGTCCTTTCCTATTTCAAACCCCAAGCCCACAGTCGGTCAGCCAAAAGGTACACTTAAAAATACAGTGGACCTCGTTAGTCTCTGACTGTGTTGACTGGGGAGGCTTCAGACCTTGACTTTTATCACCTCACGCCTTGATATCATGTACTAAGAGAAGCAACCCCCTCTGACATGGCAATTCGAATGAGCTCTCTTCATACCGGCCACAGGCTTTTATCCACGGTGCATCTCCTGCCATGACATACCTTATTTTTAGCTATGAATCTTGTTTTTCAGGTGTAAGTAAAATGAGGTGTTATTATTTCCACATAATCAAGGCAAAACCAGTTTCACTTTCTTTGAAGCTTTTTATCTCCCTACAACTGGATTTGAATCTCTGACTTCATCACCACAACCCCAGAGCCATAACCACAAGGCCACATGGTCCCAGAGCTGTTTTTGGAGGTGGTAGTGATGTGAGTTATTTTAGAAGCTGCTAGCTATAAATTTCAGTTATATTTGAAGGAGGGTAAGTTAGCTTTGAAAGTCCTTGGTGAGTCTGTCCTTCAGTGACTAGTGGGCAATTACTGAGGCCACTGGCAAGAGCTCGACTGGAAGGCTGTCCTGCAGTTTCTAACATAAACCACTGAGTACAAACAAACAGCAATTGTGAATGACAGTTAAACTAATTGTCCTTGTTGGTATTACTATCCCAAGACGGGTTGTGACGCAGAAAGTCGATCTGCACAAAGTCGGTTTTTCATTACAGTGAGCTCCAAATAGCATCAAAACAAGTCAATTTTAGACTGCTTGATTGCGTGTGATAAACGCAACCCAACCACCTTGAGTCTTTTCTAAAAAGGCTTCACCCTGACCCTTCAGTTCATGATGCATTTTTGCACTCTTGGTTTCCTGCCTGAAAATAAACGTGAATCTGTTCTTGCATGGCACTTGTTCCATAAAGTACACAGGCAAATGCTGTGAGCTATGATTGTAACAACAAAACTTATATTTGCAAAACAAGGATCACTTGCCAAAATGATATGCTGAATTTAAAAGGCTTGCTTGCCAAGATTCATTCGAAGGAGGGTGCCCCTGGCACAGCCAAAGCCCAATTGTTGGTATGATATGAGAGAAAAGCCCCAGAGAAGCGAGAAATGAACAGCAGAATGAGTTGCTAAAAGCTACAAAATGTGGGATTCAGTTCTTTCATATCTAGAAAGCGTTCACATTTTTCTTTTCTCATAAGAATAATTTTCAACAGCAAGAGTTAACCACATCTGTGTAAAATGTAGATAACTCTGAGAGTAAAATGATTTCAATCAGAATAAGGGTCATCTGAGAGATGGTGGTAGTTACTCATTCAAGATTATGCTTGATACACCCAGCTCCCAGTTCAGCATTTCATTGTAACTGGTGTAGCTAACTACAGCTGCTTAAGCAGTGTTACTGATGCCAGTAAAATATACATTATAGATGACCTTTCCCATTGGAGATGCTCTCACACAATAGCCAAGCTCCAAGGGAAAGGCAGGGGGTAAAAATGTTGCTGTCATACAAAAACCACAGAGGTGGTCAAGCTGAAAAACAGAATAACATCTTTTTTTCTTTTTATAAGTGGTTCAGGGTGCGACTGAACAGACTGAAGGACTGAAAAGAGTCCTTTAAGAAGGAAAAAGGAGGGAATGCCACAAATCTGTAGAGCTAGAATAGTATTAACTGCAATTGCCTTTAGCTGTCTAAGAACCGGCAATATCATCCCAGAGTGGGATGAATTCTCCACCACTCTCTCCTTTAAGTACAAACAGAGCCTTACAAGTCCTTAGCCTACATGCTCAACCTGTGGATTATTAAAATTGGTGGGTGTGGGTGTGTGTGGAATACACACACCTTACTGCCCAGCTAGCAAGAAAACGGGCAGGTCAGGGAAATCCTCCTCCTCAAGTGAACCTGCTCCCGATGACAAGGCTCATCCCTCCAGGGCTTGAGGTAAATACTGGGACTAGAGAGGCCAGGTAGATGTTACAGATGATTCTTGTTCATGCCCAGGGCAATAAATAACTCTTAAGGCAACGCTGACCCAGACAAAGATGAGACTACTGGAAATACTCCTAGAAAATCAGAAAAATCACATAAGTCTTATATTCTGGAGTTATCATCTACGATTCCAAGTCATTCTTACTGACAGACATAAGAAGTCACTTCATGGTAAGATTTCTTAGAATATTGTAAAATGTCAACTCAGGAGAAAATAGCATTCTCAGCATTGAAGGTCACATCTATTCTGATACTTGAAAGCATTTTTGGAAGCAGGAATCCCTTTGGAATTGCAGTGGAAAGTCTGCAAGGAAACATAAAATACAAAGGTCTAACATTATGTGTAAAATGCATGGGTAAAGGCACCAGTAGAGAGCAACTGACCTATTCTGTTGTCTCTCAGGAAATCAGAAGGCAGTTGTGCCTGTTATAACTATTATTTAATAGTTGAGGAATGGCAGCATTTAGAGACTTGTGCTCAGCGCTGGACACAGGCCTTTTACTGAAGAACTCACAACAGCCATTTTGTCCCGGTTTCCAGGAAGGAAAGGTTGCTCCTGGAGCCTAAGAAAACTGTCACAAAAATCTCGAAGGAAAAAGAAAAAAAAAAAAACCCCAAACAAACAAGGAAAACATTTCACTAGAACCCATCTTTGGAAAAATATAAAAATATTTTTCCATCCACAGAAATAACTATAAATAACGTTTGAACTATTAAAAGGGTGAACACAGAAAAAGGCTATTTACATAGGAGCATTTTGTGCTGTTTCAGTCTAATTTGTCACCGATGTAGGAGCCTCATACGTTAGCTGGAGGAAATCCAGAGCTTTCAAAGGTTTTCTGTCAGGGCTTGAAAAGTTGCCAGTTTTTTTAATGGAGCCGAGCAGTCTCAGGCCTGTTGTTCTCAGAGATTTTGTGAGCCAGGGCCGCATGTTAGCAGGAAACAGAGCCAAGTGGGCTTCCTGAGCGTCTGAGAGAGGAAACACTGTAATAAGCATGGAGGCTGTGGTTAAAAATAACTCTGGTATATAAAGGCTGCAAAGGATCCCCTCTCGCTCATACACGCCGCTGCCTCTTGGCTGGCTGCTTCGTGCTGATTTCATGTGAATGAGACGCTTTGCCATCTCATCAGAGCAGGTGGTTTTTAAGCAGAAGACGACAGAAACAGCCTGTGAAGAAGTCGAGCACAAGATAGCTCTTATTTTGCATGTTTTCAGCAAGCAGGATCCTAGGCTTTATTTCAAGAGCGTCGTCGGGCCATAGCTCTAGCTACGGACACAGTGTTTCAGTATCTAACTTTAGGCTGAAGTAAAAGTTATGTTGAAAAATAACTCGGTTTTCTGTGATATGAAACTTTAAAAAAGGGAACAGGGTGAATCATGCAAGCTCTTGAGCAATAGGAGAAAGGGCCCCCTAAATTGTTACCACCAGGCCCAGTGTGGCTTGTACCACTTCTGCTACAGAAGCTTTAATCCCACCCTGTGCCCCCCCTCGCCCGGCGTTGGCCAACTGGAAGAGCTAAATGTGGCAACCACCAGCTGAAGGAATTGGCCACCATCAATCAGAGTTTTGCAGTCCCCACGCATTGGTTTCTCACCACGCAGAAGACTGCCTGCTTCTCCTCGCTGAATTAATTTTGCATAGAATCAGACCCATCTCTTTTCTTTCAAAGGCAGCAATTTTCCTTGCAAATGTGGGATAAAAAACATGCCGGTTATTTGGCAAATTAAGGCACCCTTTTCCCTGCTGTAACCTGACACTAACATCCATACTGAACTCCATTCTGAACACTTCTTTGTAGCCCACATTATGCTGTAATTGGCAAAACACATTCTTCCCAGGCTCGTAGTTTTATTGCAAACATCTATTTGGCACTTTATGTAGCAAATGAAAAGAAAATTTCACAACTCATTCTACAAAGTTGCATTGTATTAGGCTGTCCCTTGAAAAGCATTTTATTGCTCAAGAATAGCTGTAACCGTTCAAGGGATTTCAACAGCATTATTCTCTTAACCTATAATTGCTCTATATCATGTAGCACCAAATAGCAATAATTTTGATTAGTATCAACCCTGACGAGTGGCACTTAATTCCAGCCTAGAGCTTATTGTCAGCAATAAGGCGTATCAGCTGAACAATTTGGTGTAAATTTTCAGGTGCATTAAAAAAAAAAAGCTGAAGTTTTGTTTCCAAATAGAAAGCATTTTCTACAAGGCACAAAGCACTGTTCCTAAGCTCAGATGTATCCAGGAATTTAAATATATAAATATCCTAAAAGGTAGGCATTAATAGCTCAAGAAAAAAAAAATGGTCACAACAATGGACATAAAGGTCTGGAAAAAAGTCTGTCCCAAAATATCCCACTGAAGTTTCAAAGCTTAATCATAATGATAGAGTTAATTGTGATCATGGAAAAAAATATATACCATTCTGAATACTTCAGTGATCTCAGTCTGAAAAAGACTTCATAGTCCAGGAAGACAAATGAGATCAGCTGCTCTATACATACAGCCTATCATGCAAAGATGCCTGTCTTCCTCTCACTGGCTAATTCACTAAGCTCTGATTCATACTTCCATGTATTCAAACAGGGAAAGTAATGCCAGGCAGCGAGCAATACCAATTAACAGTGTCACAGTTAATGAAATGCTTGCTCCAGTAATTCCCATTACTCAACTGCAGGACATATGACTAATAAATAATACAGGTGCAGTACAAAGAAGGTATTTTATAAATGAGAACTAAACCCCACATGCTCATCACGTTAAACAAGGCTTTCCACCCTACCATGCTATATGAACTCCTACTTTGTATATTTGGTGAATAAAACCTCCACTTATCAGATAAAACCATAACCTATAAAGATGTTCTGCATGTCAATGAGGGAAAAAAACCCAAAGCCTTCCTCGCTTCTAAGTAATTCTCTGCTTGTGGCTGGTTCCAAGCTTTGTCCAGTCTTCTCTCCCCCTCCCCCAGTTAAAACCTGTGAACTTCAAAGTGACAAAAAAATCTGCTAAGGCAGCCATCTGCATCTGCCATGCTGACTCAGACTGCAACAGATCTCGCAAATTAAAAAGAGAGAAAAGTGCATCTGATTAGTTCTTTGAAGTTCCCTCAAACAGATTTTTTTTCTCCTGCATTAATTAAACCCCAAACACAGTTCTCTCTTCTAAAACCAGTCAACTTCACATGTCTTACAACGTTACTAATTGTCCCGAGTGGACGTAAGAGATAAGACATCATTTTACTCTTTCTCCTGTCATCTCCATCCAACTATGTAAGTTCTCTCCTAAAAGGCGGAGCAGGAGAGACGTGACTAGTATGAAATCTCACCGTGTGACACCCACTGCATTCCAGAATTAAACGAATGTCATTCCATCAGGCTTCCGCCTTCGTGGAGGCTGCGACACGTTTGTTAATAGTAACAGGAATTTTTCTGAATGAACCCACATAGGTACTTTCTGACCTATGCTCCTGTTATTCCACACCCCTATTGCCCATTCTTCACGAGATAGTTTATTCCATAACAGAAACTATTTGGCAACAACTGAAAGCTGCTAGTCATAACCAGTGACTGATATTTTAAGCAGTTTCACTGATACAATTAAACACGCTTGCAGAGTTTTTGAAACTGCGGTATCATTTCACAGTTATGTTAAAAAAAAAAAGAATGATCTCTCAAATGTGTTTTTAATTGACAGCTGAAAGGGACATCTGCAGTACAACATATGTGCATTCAAAACACACATCAGTAAAAGCTGGCAGAAACACAACTACATACCTAATCAAAGCTGATAATTAAACAACTGGCATAAATTGTTTAGGTTTGAAGAGTCCCCAAATCAAAAATGACAAAAAATCATTTACAGCTGAATGCTATCATTCTTCACACAGCAAATTCAAGCAACAATACACAATTACCTCGATTAAATTCATTAAACAGCTGATTTTTTGCACGATCTACTGAACCAAGAATGCACTTTAATGACAGGAACAGTATTTTCTTGCACATTTCTGAGAAAAGTTTTCTTTCCATAATTTGACTTATTTATTGAAATGGAACTTAACCTTATTTTTCCTTGGCATCAGTGGAAGGCTGCCCAGCTAAAGCGTGCAGTGCTTGAAAGTATCAACGCTTGACTTTTGCTAATCTTTGTGAGCTAAGTCAACCAGGCTTTCACTAAAACAAATTAAGATTGCCATCCCGATGAATGGAAATGATAGAACTGTCACTAATCATGCTGAAAAAGTGGAAGTGCTCAAAAATATTTCTGTTCTCTCTTTGGGAAAAAGCCAGATGCTGCATCCAGATCAGACAATAATGATGTTGAAATACTTTCCATTCCAGTAACTAAGGAGGATGTTCAAATAACTGCTACTCATCTCAAACAATATTAAGTTGCCAGGTCTGGGTAACTTATAAGTGTTTCAAAAGAACCAACTAAGGACATATCCAGATGGGAAATGTTTATTATCAATCCACTTCAGAACAGTGGGGAAGCCCCAGGTGACTTGAAGAATGTTAATATTATGTCAATATTTTAGCAGGGTAAACAGAATGACCCAGATCTGCCTGTCAGCGTTATATAAACCTGGGCAAAAGACTGGAAGGACTTGATGCATAAAAGGAATGATAAATAAAGATGGTTTAGTTAATGACAACGGCTTTCAACCATTTTAAATAAGGCAGCAGTGCTGGTGTGACAGGGAAATCAGCTTTGCCTCAGTGCGGTATGATTTTCACAATAAGAAACAAGAACATGACAAATCAATGTGGTGTGCACACGCGAATTGGTCCAAACACAAGCTGATACATCTTGAAATCTAATTTAAATTTTAATCAAGCAGGTTTATTAGTTCTTGATCTTTTTTATCATCACTTACCATTCAATGTTGTTAACAATGACCTGGAAGAAAACAGAAGTTGTTACTGATAAAGCCCTAGATGGCAAAGTTCAAGGAAGTGCAATATAATTTGAAGAACATGCCCTTGTTGAAGAATTATTGTAACTGCTTCACGATCCAGGCAGAAACAACCACCACGCATGGCCACACAGACAAGCTTAAGGCCATACTTCTAGGAACAAAAAAATGCAAGCAGCTCTGCTTTTTGGCACAGACAAAATTAGGTCCCTACCTAGGCCAGCAGGTGAAAAAATTGGGCAAAATTGCTCCGCTGGAGATGGCAAATGCCAGATGCCGCTTTCGTGGTACCTTTTTTGCAGCCTCTGCCTTCCATGTGTGCAGCCCTACATAAGCTGGATTTCTCCCAGTTGTTGCAAGCACCTAAAGATGCTTCCCAGCCTCCCAGGGCTCTGTCCCACCTTTCGGTCTCCCCTCATGCCCCATGTGTTCTGCTTTCACCATTACCATAAATTAAATCTAGTCAAAAAGCCTCGAGCCTGCACCGAGGGCAGATGTATGTACATGGCAGTGGTGCCCTTGACTGGGAAGCTGAGCTGCGACGAAAGAGCTGGGGGAGAGGAGGGCTTTGCGAAACGGTTACTCATGGGTGAGCTTCAGTGCAATGCCATGACTGAAAGTGCCCAAGCGCAGTCCTCGGCTGAAGAGGGGTGACTCATATTTGTTTGTTGCTCCACATTTCCAGTGCTCAGACCTTAAGAAAGATTTTGAAAATACGAACGTAGTTCAGAGGAGACTCACAAAACATATTAAAGGAAAGTGTCCTACCAAAAACTTAATGAGCCCCTTCAACTTCAGCTTATCAAAGAGGTGGTTCACCTTTGTCTTCAAGTCCCTGAATGGGAACCAACTCTAGTCATGAAAGGTCTGGTCAAAAAGGCTCCTTTATCAAATTAATTCATGATGTTACTTTAATCAAATAAAAGGCCTACAGGATTAAATCACTCTTCTTCAAATTAAGAAATGCCTCTCCAACAAATACCTGTCTATTTCATTTTATGTGGTTGTTTACATCATTTTATCAACTTCCTTGAGAGCAGACTCTAAAAAGTACTACCTTAGAACCTGCAGCTTAAATTAGAAAAAAAAAACCTGTATAGTCAACAGAACAGAACTATGGCAAGCTGAGGTGCAGACAGGGAAATCCTATGATAATGCTTGTCTCTTTTAAATATGAAGTGGTCGGTCACAGTGTTACTAGTACTGTGATTTTTGAACAGTGGTGCCGAGAGGTCTCAGTCTCAGCTCGCTTACATGGCTTTAGGCTTGCTCTAGGTGCAGTCAGGACTTTCTGAGAATAATCTCATGAGAAAGGAGATTTTTGTTTGTTTGTTTGAGTTCTGGAATGACTCAGAGTACTCTAGCAGCCAGGTGACCTGAGCATTTTCACCAACCCATCCAGCTGCAGTGTTTCACTAAGAGTGCAGTTCATCACAGAGCCCCAGCTTTGGTTCGTCTATTAACATGTGGAATCTTGATTGCAAGCCCTTAAAAAGTTTCTCGTGATGTAAAAGCAGCAACAGAGATCAGCAGCAACACCTAAAAAAATCAACTTTGCCATACAAAAATGGCTGAGCCTGTGTTTATGTTGGCTGGAGGACAAATCACACATCATTTAGCTCTCCTCTACCCACAGCAGATTAACAAATGCTTCTAATCTCACATTCTTCACATTTATACAGCAGTGGCATCACTCCTGATCTATGCTGTCATAAGCGAGAGCCGTGCCAGGGTCTTGGGTTTAGATATTTAAAATAAGTTTGTACACAGCAAAAAGCCAGAAAATGTCAGCACAACTATCACAGACCAAGTGGAAGGTCACAGCAAAGTTGTACTTAATTTGTGCAGAACTAGTGACTCACAACATAAATAAATTCTCACATTCATCTCACCGGGTTTAGTATAGCTATAGTTTTTTAGCTTCATTGCTTTACTTGAAAACAAAAAGAAACTAAAGGCAGTGAATTTATTATTTTGTGCACTTGGCTTTCATTCTCACTACCCACTAAATGTTTCCTTTATGCAAAGAAAAAACATGGTTAGGTGGCAGAATCAGTGCAGTGCTATAAACATGTGTCCTTCCAGTGCCTACTGGAAGACAGCATCCGACCGGAGCGTCTGGTGAAATGTACACGTACAGTTGTATATCCTAGAAACAAAATATTTTGTTATAGCTGTTGCTGAAATCACAAGCACATAAACTGACACAGACATTCGGGGTGTGTTATCAAGGGAACATTCACATTCATTCTGAATTCATCAGAGTATATTTTCTTGGCTGACTCACAGCACCATATATACGTATTGTACACTTACTAACATTTTATTAGAGGAAAAGAGTTTACATTGAAAGATTACACAAGTGTGACATTACATAGCTATGAGTCATACATCTTTGTGTACTTCGTTACCATGCATTCAGTGTATTGATTCTGCTCCAGTCACAGAAGTTTGGCTGCTTCTCCTGGCCATCCTGTGAACTTTTAGAATAAAAAGTATAGAAAGTTAAACAATAGATATTCATTATTTTAAAACATGTGTAGCTATTGAAAAGATCATTTACTGACCCTAGCAACCGTGCTTTCTTGAGATGGCTGCGTACAGCCACAAGCCTGGGACGGGCTCTAGCGAACACGCTCAAAATGCTTCTGAGAACCAGAGCCCATCAAGGGCCATCGCTCCTTCCCCTCATGGGGCACAGAGCGCATGAAAGTGAGAGTTGTTCTCCTATGCTCTTCTGATCTCCAGCTCACTTAGAAAGCCTTTTAGAAGTTACTGCAAAGGAAATATGGAGGAGGTAAGGGGAAAGCATACCTCTTTCTCTGAACAGGCTCTCAAAGAATCAGTCTGTCCTGCAATAGATCATCATTTTTCCTGCTTTAACAATTGCCACTTTTGCTCTTTCGCTCTTGGATGGCTGCCAAGCAGCCATGATCCTCGAAAACAGGACTCTGGGGCACGTTATCAAAAACTATTGGAGAATAGCTCCTTCAGACTGGGCATCTGAGCTAGAGGCCAAGGTAAGGGAGGAGAACAGTCTTCCCTTCTGAAAAATTCAGCCCAGGACCATAAATTGGCTACGACCAGAGGAGATCACAGAAGCTACTTGCATTATTCCTCTCATAATGTCATAGAGAAACGTTGATTTTGGCAATCTCTGTGCAGCAAATGGAAAGTCTGCTAGAGACCTGGACTTCCATTAAATGCAAGCCTCCAGCATTTTCCTCGCAGGGAATCCAGACAAGAGTGGCATTAAACACCTTTCCGTCAGTACTGAGATGGGTCCGTGAGACCCGAGGGTGACCAGAGCTGGAGTCACCAGCTCACCAGTGCGTTTACCACCGTGGGGCAGGGCATCTGCCTCCCTTGCTGTGCCCATGACACCTCCTGCTCCCACCCTTCTTTTTGGGGTATGGTCCCACCACGTGCCCCAGGGACGAATCCAGGCTGTGAGGGGTGGGGTGGGGGATCAAAACCCACATTCATGGTGTCGTCCTCAGTGTCTCTGGGACTGGGACCCCTCAGCATCCCCCATCCCACAGCAGGTCCCTCACGGTCTCTGTTGGAACTTGGACCCATCAGTGTCCCCTTAAGTCATGGACGGTCCCTTGGTGTTTCCAGCACAGGGACCCCTCGGCATCCCTCATCCCACAGCAGGTCCCTCACGGTGTCTCTCAGCACATGGGCCCCTCATGTCAGGGAGAGTCCCTCCGTGTCCCCGGGGCTGGGTCCCCCTCCGTGTCCCCTCATCCCTCAGCATCCCCAGGAGGCGGCAGCGACCCCTCAGTGTCCCCTCAGCTCACGAGGGTCCCTTGGCGTCCCCGGGACAGCGACCCTTTAGTTTTCCCCTCATCGGCCGCAGGCAGCGGCCCAGGCGGGGGTCGCCGCTCCAGGGCCGCCCCTGGGCCCGGCGGCGAGCCCCGCGCTGAGGGGAAGGCGGCGAGGGGGTCCCGCCGGCCTTGCCGGGCCCGGCCCGGCCCCGCTCCGCTCCGCCCCGCTCGGGCTGGGACCGCCGCCGCCGCGTCCTTTTATACCGGGGCTAAATTTAGGCTGCGCCCGAGCCTCAGCCTCCCGCCCGCCCCGTCCGGGACGCGTTTCCTCCGCTCCCTGCAATTGGCTTGAGGGCGCCCGCGCCCGCGTTATAAGGTGGGGAGGGCGGCTCGCCGCGCCGCGCCGTCCGCCGTCCCGCCCGGCCGCACCATGGCGCTGAGCGACACCATCCTGCCCTCCTTCGCCACCTTCGCCAGCCCCTGCCGCGAGAAAACCCTCCACGAAGTGAGTCTCGCCCCCCCCCGCCCCCTCCCGCCGGCCCGGCTCATCGCACGGGTGGGCGGCGGTGCCGCGGCCCCGCTTCTCCCTCACCCCCCACCCCTCAAACGCCACCTCTAACCTTCTCCCTTTTCTTTCCTCCCCAGAGGTGGAAGTGTGACCAGGAGGCCAAGACCCCCGCCGGCACCTGGGGCGGCCTCTCCCCGCGCAAAGAGGATGAAGACCTCAACAACGTGCTGGATTTTATCCTTTCCATGGGCAGCGACGGCTACGGCCAGGGCGCAGCCGGTGGGGACTATCCCCCTGCCCAAGGGGAGAGCGGCAGCTTTTACCAGACAAACCCGTCCCCGGGATGCTACAGTGCCCTGGAGCAGGGCAGCCCCCCGCCCTACAATGCCGGCATCGTGCCGGAGATGATCCGCTCCGAGATGGACTCCAACTACTGCCCTCCTGGCAATGTCCACGGGCGGTTCTTCGTGACTCCCAGCTTTGGGGGCCCGCAGTTCGTTGAGAACATTAAACCCGAGCCTGACATGGACAATTATGGACCGGTCTTGGGTCTGGTGCCCCAGGCTTGCCCGAAGATCAAGCAGGAGGGCAACGCGACCTGCATGATGGCCTACGAGCAGCCCCGGGTGGCCAGCTCCCCCCAGATCCCCGGGGCAGAGACGCCCCCACTGAGCCCCGACGATCTCATGGTGAATGACTGCCACACGCAGATGATGTGCCCCTCGTCCGTGTCCTTCCAGCAAAGCTACCACCCAGGCTCCAGCTTCCACCACCCACAGACCCATCTCCAGTACCAGAACACCTCCCAGTTTGGTCTTTTTGAGGACAGCCTGCCCTTACAACCCTCTGCTCCCAGAGGCATGCTCACCCCTCCTTCCTCCCCTCTGGAGCTGCTGGACTCCAAACCAAAGAGAGGACGTCGGTCCTGGCCACGGAAGAGGACAGCCACTCACACGTGCACCTACGCAGGTTGTGGGAAGACCTACACCAAGAGTTCACACCTGAAGGCCCACCTCAGGACGCACACAGGTAAATATGGCTGGTTGCTGTCATCCTGAGATATGCTGCTTGCCGGTTGTGATAGTGCATGTATAGAACAGTTTGCAGCCTGAGCTTTAACCCTGTAGCCTCTTAAACTCCAGAAGTATTCACAGTTAAGCTATGACAGGTGATCAGAGCTATAATGTCCAAGTGTTTTCCTATGGATGTGTCGGTCAAAGCTTTTCTAAGGGCTTCCAACGCCCTTTCTCAAAAGATTTTCAGTGCAGGTGTAGGTTAGTGAAGGAATTGCTAGAGCAGCCTTAAAAGCGCTTGGATCTTATTGTGGAAGGGCTTGGTAGCAAATAAAGGGATACACCGAGATAAACTCGGAAGGTTGCCTAGCATGTGATGCCGCCCGTACGTGGGAGTGCCGCGCTGAGTCACGCTCTCTGTGATTTCTCCAACAGGTGAAAAGCCCTACCACTGCAACTGGGAAGGCTGCGGCTGGAAGTTCGCTCGCTCTGATGAACTCACCCGTCACTATCGCAAGCACACCGGCCACCGGCCCTTCCAGTGCCACCTCTGCGACAGGGCGTTCTCCAGGTCAGACCACCTGGCTTTGCACATGAAACGGCACATGTAGCCCCAGAGACTCTGACCTGCGAACAGTGGACGTTATTTAACTGCTCAGGTGCAGAAGCGTTAAAAACTTGTAGCTGGTACTACGTAGGGAGGCACCGACGCTCTAGCGATGGAAGCGGAGGAGGATTTGACACAAGGAGACTTAGCCAGTCATCTCCTGCAGAGAATTTGATGTTACTGTATCACTGGACCTGCCCGTCCAGGTCAGAATAGGGGTTATTTATGCAGCTTCTGTGAAGGGTAAACTCCGTAAGACTCCATACAGATTGTATAGAAGAAGCTGTAAATATGTTTTTTTTTTTCTGACCCTAACTGCCCAGTCCTAAGCTTTACTAGACAATGTTTGTATGGAAACTGCCTGAAGTTGACCCTAGAAGAGATTAAATGAATGTTACTGTAGCTAACGATGTTAATTTAGATCTCAGTTGAAGGCATGGCTAAGAGAACACTCCTATTGTTAGACTGTTTGTTTCACAGGTGCAATAATATTCTTGTTTGCCATGATCTACACTAGAAGTACAGGGCTTGATGTCTTGTAAGAAAATAACCTATTTTACTGTAAGTTTTATATATATTGTAAATAATTTTATACAATGAGAAATATTGTATATGTAAATAGAAGACAAATGGGTATTTTGCCTATTTCTGTTTTTATAAATACGATTTTTCAATGGTTGAAAACATTTCATCTTTTTAATAAAACAAGTTTTTAACTGCTGTGATTTTTATCCTCCTTTGAGATCTCCCTGTTCCTTTTCCCCTGATGGGTGGAATCACAACCACCTGGTTATGTTTTAAATTATCAACGACTGTAAGACAACACGTAAAAAAATCTGAGCTACGGATTTTTCTAAAATAGATAACATTCGCGGTGATAAACAAGATACAATACGGTGCTTTATCAAAAAAATCAAATAGGAAGGTAGATCACATTCAGAATACACTTCCTAAAAATGGTTAAGTAAGCAACACTGTAATTTCAGTCTCATTTCTAGTTTATGCTAGACTATTTTAATAGCATCCTTAATGTTTTCCAGATGCAGTTATAGTTTTGCCAGCAGTGTGTGGGTTTTACTATAAATTTAAACACTGCATTTTTGTAATTACGGAGGCTTATTTTAAGGCATTCTTGTACATAAATTATC
The DNA here is from genome assembly GCF_949628215.1 of Phalacrocorax aristotelis. Lineage (NCBI taxonomy): Eukaryota > Metazoa > Chordata > Aves > Suliformes > Phalacrocoracidae > Phalacrocorax > Phalacrocorax aristotelis. The sequence goes on from NC_134310.1 coordinate 27,918,672, forward strand.
CTTGCTCTCAAGAGCTCAGTGCAGAATTCCAATAGAACAGTAGTGGAATTTAAACATAAATTCACAACACAGGTTAAAATACCTTCATAACTCAGTCCCAAAAACTTAAATTCACTTAATAATTTTGAATCCCACCTAGATTTCAGACTTGAGACAGACATCTACTATTTTGAAGGAAAATACGTTAGCCAGGCATCTAGATTCTGAAAACTAATTTGAAATAAACTGGATACTGCAGTAGCTATAGCAGTGAATAGCTGCAACAAGTCTAACAGAGCCCCCGAAGAGCTCTTCCACAGCCATAAATGAGATTACAACTCCAAATAGTGTATCTCGGTGAGTGCTCTGAGACTCTAATGAGGATCCTCTGCTTTTACAGCTAGGGTTTAGTGGTGAGCCTTGATACTTGTAGAACAAAATCACTGTTAATTAAGTATGCAGATTCAGCTTAATATTGAAGCATTTTCCCTTAACATCTGAATACTTGGAACTTGACTTTAATCAAGATTGTGACATTTTTCTGACTTTACAAGTTAGCATACACAAGAAAAATCAAGAGGAATACATTTAAAGTAACTACAAATATAGCTATTCTTCTGTGAAAGCAAAGTCTGCAGTTGTTCATGTGGAACAGATGTATTTTGGGCTTCTAATCATTGACATGGAAGAATGAGTTCCACATTTCACTTTTATAGCTCTTTCAAAGTGAAATATAAGAGAGATTTAACATTTCTTCATTAAAAACAAAACTCATTTATTCACTAGAAAAAAATTGCACAATCTAATTCCAGAAAGTGAGGATGACTTAAAGATGTTCTAAAATTAGCACATTGTTGCAACAGTTCTAGGTATTTCCTTCTCTTTCCTCATAGCCGAAGATTTTCATATTTCAGCATGTCCTTTGGTGTTTAGATCCATAAGACCACAATTTCTGAAGTGAAGTCTTACCCTTACCCTTCTGTAGTCACCTGGCTTTCCCTTGCTCCTGCTGAAGAACTGGAAATGTTTTTAGTCATTTCCAGGTCTCAGTGACACAGTGCAATCTTAAACTATTCCCCTTTCTAACGTAAATAAAGATGACGCAGAGGTTTCGCACCTTGCTGCAGCAGGTACGGCCACCCCTCGGTGCACAGCCCCTCATCTGGCTCTGGAAGGTCCCCGACAGAGCTCTCCAGCAGGAGGGGAGAGCTTGGAAGCATCACAACATGCTTATCTGGCTCTGCTTGTCCCCAGCCAGCTCACCTGATCTCTATTAGAGGCAGGGCGCCAGGCTAGGTGGCCCTTTGGTGTCCCCCCAAATGACAAGGGTGAAAGACAGCTATAGGCAGTGAACCAGCACAAAGCACCAACGCTGCACAGTGCCTGCGTGCAGAGATAAATGTTACTGCATTCAACAGCCCTTAAAAAAAAAACCCTCACTTGTGTGGCTCCTCTGTAGCACCCACCGCAATGGCATGGGTGCTCCTCCCTCCTCCGGCACCTCTGCACGGCATCGTCCAAGCTCCCTTTGCTCCAGCGAACAGCCCAGCTGTGAGGGTCGTAACCTCTGCTACCTCTGCTCCTGCTCATGACAAGGTTTTCAGATAAGACACTTCTTATTTGCACGATACCGTGTTACCAAACAACGCTCGAATCATGATGAACAGCGGAGACGTGCTCTGCTGTGTGCTCTTCATGGTGTAAAAATGAGCAGGTTGGCTCCTCTGAGCTTTTAGATTTGTTGCGGCTCAACTGAAAATAGGGAAAAGCCATCTACTTACATATAAATATTAAAAAAACCCCATATAAAATATATAAATGCAGGCCTCTGAAAGTGGGGAGGGATGGGGGAGACGAAACACTAATAAAAGCTCATGACCAGCTTTAATTGTTTATGGGAGGGCATATACGATAATTCTGTGTGGTCTTTACAGGAAACTGCAGGTTCTTGAACCACGAGATAATATTGTAGCAGAAAGAGATGCTGATCTCATTCTCACATTCCATTATAAACAATTGTCAACTCTCTTTTTCTTTTTTTTTTTTTTCTTAATTGCCTCAAATTAGTACATCCAGAGATGTGTCGATGTGATTCCACCAGTCTCCCAAGCCTCCCCTGGCCAGCAGGAAATCACTAACGCTCTGCAACGTCTTCTAATAACAGACCACCAGGTCATCATCTTTTAGGCCCAGGATCCCAGCTGCCTCCCAGGGAGCTCGCAGCGAAGACCTGCCCTGCTGACCTGCAGCTATCCTGGATTTGATTTTGACACACTAGGGAAAGAAAGAAAGAAAAAAAGAAATTGTAGTTAAACCCGATAGGAGGAAATGTAGAGTCCGTTGTAAACAAGATTTTCACACGTATTCTTATAAGATACCACAGTGATGGGCTCACTATACTTGCAAGATAGATTGCCAGATTAGATAGAGCACGTTAAGTACAGAAACTAGCAAATCCTGCATAATGTTCCTAGTGAAAGTTTCAGCAAATATTTCTGAACTGAAGACACCATCCAGAGGAGTTACTGTTTAAAGTCAGTTAATTCCACTCCAGGTTTCAGAGCATTGTGTTTCACTACGCTGAAAACGGTTTTTCTCTCACCTGGTGACTTCAGAAGAGTCAGTTAAATCTGTACTACATGGGAACTCATCTTCAGAAAACACCGTAACACAGAGTCTGTTGCTGCTGAAACAGCACCAAGAACAGACCCGCGTCCTGCCCCGAGGGGCCGTTGCCGCCGTCCGCCTTCCAGCTCTGGAGGGAGATGCAGCACCCTGCAAAGCAGCCCAGAACCACGCCAGCACCCTGCGAGCAGGGCACTTTCAAACTGATTTTTTTTTTCAGCCCTGAAGCGGTAGGTTGGACTAGAAACCCTCTGGCTTTTCTGAAGGTTCATTTTAGGTTTGCAGTTTTGCAGATGATCACGGCTGGGGGAGTTTAAGCTTTAATTTTGGCCGTAGCTCACCTCGTGCAGGGGTGGGGGGGTTTCAGCCCGTGCAAGACCTTGGTTACTTGCAGCCGTTTACAAACTGCCTGAAAACAGTGACTCGCTCTAAACTTTGGTCCTTCATCCACAAGAAGTGCCAAAAAAAGTTTGTCCATTCTTCAAATTATAGGATTGTGCGGTTCTGTGGTTTTCTGTGGTAGAAGCTCTGTGGTTTCTAAAGCTATTTTGTGCACCTATAACACAGAGTAGCTGTTAGGCTTTTCTTAAATTGAATTTTTGAAGCCAGAATCCCAGGCTCTAGCAATTTCTTTTGCTATATTTAAATAAAACAACTACAACAAAGTCATGTAGCCATTGCTATGGTAACTGGCAGTGTTGGGGGGAAACAAGAAGAGGTAAGTGCAATCCAAACCCCATGTAATTTAATAGAGAGAAAGCTATCCCTGTTGCTAACATCCAAAACTTACTTGGTGGCATCCACAGACTTTACGATTCCTGCATGTCCTCGAAGCAGCCACTCTCAGCTGGGCCTGCAACAGGTCCCACCTGCCCAGGGCTCAGCCTGTGTGCCAAGAGCAGAGGGGTCAGAGCTCCCGCAACCGGCTGGGACTGCAGCAGCCCCTCTCTGCCACAACCAAGGACCCAGGCTTCCGCACACCTCCGTTCAGAAACATGCTTCCCATAGATTTGGAGGAAAAGGAGTAGATTTACAAGTCAAACACCAGTAACCTGAAGCACGTAGCCATACTGAGTTCACAGGCCCTGGAGGTAACCGGCTCAGCTTATTGATTCCCAGAGACTCCTTCAAGCTCCGTACTATTGGATCCCAAACAACCAATTCCCCATCACTTAGGCTGAGACTGGGAATAGCCTCTGCCACAAAACAGTACTCTGAAGTGTACAGGGGAGGCAGGGATTTATCCTAAACTTGTTAGGCAGAAAATGCGTTTGATTTAATCTTTTGAGGTCTGACTTTTCAGCCACAGTTATTTGATCTTATAATATTTTATGTACACACAAAAAATGAGTCATATGCGCTGCTTCACGTAATGAAGACATATTAACTTCAGCAAAACCACCTTTCCAAGCACAAGGAGAGCAGGAGCAACAAAGTTTTCATTTACTCTGTAACCATCGTGAACATTAGTTACCTGTTTATTCACCTGCTTCAATTACAATTCCTTTTAGCAAATCAAAAGTATTCTGTCCTTTGTAGCAAGCATAAATTCAGCTACACAGAAATTGCAGATGCGCTTACAAGGTTTATAATTAGATACAGCCTTCCTTTAAATCACTCCTTTCTTTGGTTTCTTGCACTTCTTACAGCTCAGAGCATTCCTGGAGTTCTGACCTGTCATTATGTCATCAGGAAACATCTGGAATATCACATTGGACATCCCCTGCGACATTTAATACGTTAGGCGAGAAGCTACTGAGCCTGAGGCTTAAACACAAAACGTGCACAAGAAAATCCTCAAATCCCAACAACCACTTTTTTTACAGCCCATGCACGATGACAGCGTAAGTGGAGTTTGATATATTAATGATTTTATATTGCAAGCACTTGCAAAATAAGGGATATCGGATGCCTGGGTGCCCTTCCTGCAGGAGCAAAGGCTGGGCAGAGAGAGCACAGGGCTTGATCTTCTGTACAGTTTCCTTCTGAAAAGCTGTGATTGAGCACAATATTTATGGGAGGTTAAACAGCAGAAATGTATTACGTTTGCAGCTGGCAAAGAGCGTTATGAGAATTCATTAATAGAGAAAGCTATAGCATTTGTAAGAGATGCTGTATCAGCACCAATAAAAGGTTTTAACTGCGGTCATTACATTAAAAAAAACGCTAACCAGACAGGAGGTAGATGTTCAGCGTGACTCAGTTGATAGTCACGTACAGCAGACAGGAGATTCAGCAATTTTCTCCCGGTAGCACCTGCCTAAGAAAAACATGACTAATTTCGGCGGTAGGGATGGCAGCAAGGGTGCCGAGAGCTCAGGCTTTCACAACACAAGCTGGTCTTGGGTCACATTTAGGTACAGTCAACGAAGGCTACATTTGTTTTTGATGTTTAGCAGCCGGGCGCGTAGCCTGGAGTCCCTTTACGTTCGAGTTTCCACTTGCAAATATTTCTGCTTGAACAGGATGCCTACGCTTTTCTTCCCTTCCCAATGAAGGGCCCCTTGGCCTCGATGCGATGCTGGGTGCAGGGACTCCTTTTGGATTAGGCACGGACAAGAGATCAGGCAGGTATTTGGGAAAGTGTTCGGGCGAGTACGTCGTCAGACTCCAAAAACTTGAGTGGGAGCAAAACACGGAGCTGTGGCCTACATTTTTGTAAGCAAAGAGGAGCATTAGACGATGAGAGAACTCGGGTAGGAAGTTGTGCTGTCTCTGACACACTGGAGTCAAAGCCTGGCTTCAAAATGTCAACGTACTAAAAATATTGCTGGAGAGCAATTTCAAGAGAAACCTGCCCTGGCAATCTGTTGTTAACCAAGCCAACGTGTGCAGAAGCAGAGTAAATAAAACAAACAGATGGGAGAAAAATGAGTCAAAGTGAACAATGTTGAATAGTACGATAGTGAGGTGTGTTTTTCCAGCAAGCAGAAAGGGTTTGTCTCTGGTGATCTCTCTAACCCCTCCCAGTATAAATTGCCTGGATGTTTAGCATTGCGGCACACGAATTGTTTTGGAAAGGGTGCAGCGTTGGATTTTCTGACTGGTCTGTACGGACCAAATGTGGCCAGGGCAAGGAAGAAAGGGAAAGGAAGGGAAAACAGTGCGCGGATGGCACCGGCCAAAAGAAAAAAAGCTCTCAACTCAGAGAATCGAGCAGTTGCTCAGAGCAAGATGCACAAATTTGACACAAAAGCTTATGAAAGCGTGGACAAAAAAAAAAGTAAAGAAAGATTGCCTTAGTCTCAGCGCTCCAAAAAGTAACTTTTCATTTATTATATTAAACAATAACATTTCTCTTATAATATTAAACAATAAACACATGAGATGGGTTAAAATTAAAATACTTTCCAATTTGTTATGATATTTGAAAGATAAATATAAACTACAATAATGTACATATTTGGAGATATTAGTCAAATTTAGGTCAACATTGAGTTTCCACCTTGTGTTTCCACTTTTTTTAGGTCAGACTAAAGAACGTCGTATTAAAAGGGACCCCAGAAGAGCACTCTATAATTGTAACAGCAGAAGGAACCACAGTCACTAGGAGTTCTCCTCTTAAACTTAAAGGGGAAGGCAGAAGCTGGAAAAATGAAAATTCCGTTTTATAACAAATTAGCCTTTATTTATAAAACTTTTCAAGTAAAAAGAGCAGTATATCAACTGATAAAACAGGTGTGTCAATGAATAATAGTTAACATATTTACTCTAAAAATAAATCTTCTATGATTCCACCATACTCCAAGCAAAATTCCTTTCTAAGAAAAGATGTTTGTTGTGAAGTCTACAGAGAGATGCAGTGGTTGACACACAACAAAAACTTAGCTTTTCCACTGGTGTAGGAAGATACTTGAACTAGATCGTTATTAGCACAGATCAATTCACTTTAACAGAGTTCCAACGCTAAATGAGGATTAAACAGAAAGGAAATTCCTGAGAGGGAGGACTAAAGCACAGATGAAGGGAGAAATCAAACTCTTACATGAGGGAAAGCAACAGTTCTACTTGGACCAAAATTCGTTGGGCCTCGGTTCTACAGAATAAATACTCTTCTCAATGGAGAAACGCTAAAGAAGAAATAGTAACCCCAAAAGGATTGTAAGAAGAATCCAAGAAAAGTGCATTATCTTTAAGCATAAGATGACAAAATAATTTCTACAAAAATTTCTGACAACAGATTTCACGGACAGGAGTTTGAAAAAATAAAAAGAGTTTACGCAGTCAGACACAGCTTGGAATTTCCTACGCTTTGAGAGCACATTACATGAAACAAAATACAGTAAGGACTGATGATCCTCGTAGGGCAGAGATTTCATAAGGAAAAATTTGCCAATATAAAAATATTTCATACAGCATTATTGTAGAAGTACTACTTTTATGAGCATCTGTTTTCATTGCAGAATGACTGGTATGTTTTACAACGAGACTATCTGAATATAACTTAGGGAAACCACTCGAGGCAAATGTGAACACACTGGTCTATAAAGGATAACGTGGGTAATTCAATACCTGTGTCCTACATGCAAAGTTTGCCTGCGTAGGTTTGACGTGAATAATTGTCCATCTTTCCTGTTTTAACTGTTGTGCCTCGGTGCTGTGTGCAATTCACGGTTTTCCATGAGTCATTCCAGCAGTGACGATACTCTGCATAAAACACACATGTGCCACTATAAAAGCCTACTAAACTCCTTGTGATTGCTCAACGTACCACAGAGTCTAATAATTTATTTGAGTAGAAAGTAGAATCACCTCCATTCTTTCCTCAAAGCCAAGAATGCAATGGATAGTCGTTCCTCCTGAAGTAAAAGCTTAGGTGGAAACGGAGGAAAACCAGAGCCGAAATCCAGATGACAATTATGTGCAACCTATATAACTGGAATGAAGCGAGAAAAACATGTTTTCCACCTTAGCGTGCGACTGTTTGGGGTGTGCGTGTGTATGGGAATAGCTCCTTAAAAGTCATTTTTTAAAAAGGCAGAAAAAAAAGAGAGAAGTGAAACTACAAGCAAATGTAAGAGAAAAATCATTGCCTCAGCCTAGAGAAAAAAGAAAAGATGACATGACCATCACACGCAAGATGACCAGAAATTGAGCCCACGTTTCAAAAAGACACTTTAAAAACTCCAAAGAATATGAAATCACATCCAGTGCAGATGATGCCTACTTTCTGCCAGGTTTCTCTCTCACCCTTGGCACAGCTAGCGAACACAGTTCTTCATGCCAATGAAAGTAATCTTGAAATAAATTTATTAAAGTAGTCATTACTCCTTTTTTTTTCTTTCACCAGAACTTTGAAATTCTAAGAGCCATGATCTAACCTGCATTTCTGAGAAAACTCCGTCTCTGTATCCATCTCTGTTTAGAGAATACATACATACACATGAGCTTCAATACATAGGATGTATGTGCATATTCTACATATTCATTGTATATACACATTTTATGTACAGCACAAGTAACTATATACTAGACATAGTATGTGGACATATATAGTATATACACACACTATTATTACATTATACAATACACTATATATATATATACACACATAAGACACATATAACATGGATCTCAATGTACACTGTATATGCATTGTGTATACTCACATTTTATATATCTTGCATTGTACATATTTTCTCTGCCCAAATAGCGATAGACCTATTTGTGCTTTAAATTTCACTGTTCTGGAGGAAGAAGGTGATGTCTTGCGATAAAAGTCTTCTCTCAGAAGAGCGAGTGCAGGCATTACACAAAACACTGAGTTACAAGCGTAAGGGAAGAACGTGGGTAATTTTCCTCTCTATATGTAAAACAGTATTAAATACAATGGGGAGAAATCACAGCTAAGTTTTATTCTACTGCAGCGCCTAAAATTCTGAATCAAGAGTGTTTCAGTAAACCTAAGGTTACTAAATCTAGTACACTGTGCATAGAGAACATGTTCTGTCCTTGTTCATTTGCTGGATTCTTCTGTTACCGTCCAAGCAAATATGAAGAATGAGTTAATAAGGGAGTAGGGAAAGGAGCACCGAGTTCTAACACTACACGGAATGCTAGATTAATTCACATTTCTGTCTTCCTGCTGAACATCTTGAAAACACCAACTCATTGCCTTAGAAGCCTTACCAATGACAGCATGTTAGAGCACTGACAAAGTAGCAGAAAGTCTTGTTATGGTACATAACTCAGAAAATGAATCAAGCTATTTAGCTCATCCACCCTGTCCCACTGGAGTGACATCATCCGAGTAGTAGTCCAAAAGTGGTTTTCCTTTCTAAAATGGCACTACATATGAATGGGGTTTTATTGTAGCAGCGAAGACGCCACAAAAACGCAGGCCCAAATGAAAATGAAAAGGAGAATCTTACACGTGGATACAATTATGTTTAACTTCAAGAATCCTGCAGCCGTTCAGTTTTAAAAATCGCTGTTTCGTAGCAAAAGTTGTATCTCATGCTAGCTATAGACGGACCCAAGGTTGCTCTCAGAGACTTCAAGTCCGCTACACCAACAGAAAAGACAATTTGTTGACATTTTTGTATGGTTGATCATTTAATCTAACGTATTTTAGAGAAAAATTGCTAGAATGAGAAGGGATTTCAAATCAGGTTCTGTAAACTCTGAAATACCTTCTACTGCATTCCAAAGGGGTCATTAAAAGACAATATTAAAAGATCATGATACGGTTGGTTTTGATACTAGAATGCATCTTCTCCCCTTCTGAGGGGAATTAAAGATTCACATTACTGGTAGTAGCATTAGCATGGGAGACACACAGCAAACAGGGAATTGTGACTCCTAAAACTGCACTTTGCGATACGGGGTTTCAGTGTTGTCGCATGCGCTGCTGCGTATGGAAACGGATGGATGCGCGTGATGTGCATACGTACACAGACACGCACTCACCCAGATACCTACTCGCAAGAGCCTGAGACAACAGATGCCACATCTTAGCTGCATTTCAGAGCTGAAAACTACTAAGAAGATTAAAATGATCCAGTCTGATTCTTATCTCCCTGTAAGGAAAGCATCCAGCATAAGGCAGTTACAACAGAACAGGGAAAAATTGTTTTCATTCTGTGAACAGGCACTATCTTTGTATTATGAAAAACAGAAGGAAACAAGGACATAAAAAATATAGATGCCTTAATGATGAAGGAGTACCAAAGTTTCAAAAACAAAGCCAAACCAAAACCCAAAAATCCTCCAAAAAACAACCACCCCAAAAAACCCAGAGAAAATGTTGTAAAGATAAGGGCTGCATCAGTAAAAACACAGACTGTTAAGCTTTGTATTCCTGCAGAACCAAGGATAGGAAAGCAGACATACATTAAGGACATTTGAAAACATTTTGTGCTAGACGCCTACTCTGTTTAGACACAAAAGTCCAAGGCAAAGACAACTGAAGTTTCAGAATTCCTGTAATCAGAAAAGGCATTTTGAGCAAGTAAATAATTCACAGACTTATGATAAGGACTTATTTTGTATGTGACATGTAAAACACATTCTGCGTTATCCTTGCGAGGTGGAAGTAGTGAGTTCTACAGGTGTATATAAAAATCTGTTCCTACGTGGGCTTACTACTGCAAGCCATATTTTAAAGCCAATCCAGCCTACCGCTGCTTCTATAACTTACGCAGGAACTTGTATTTGGCAAATAAAATCTGTTTCAACTTGGCCTTACTTCAGTTAAATTATGTTTGATCTGTAATCCCATAAGATAAGATAGGTGGAATTCAAGAAATAGAGGTAAAACGACTGCCTCACACAGTCAGTAGGCTACCACAAATAATACGGTCTGTGCTCTGTCAGTTGGAGAAAGAGAGGGTAAAATTGAGTTGTAGGGATGAACACTGCTCAAGCTTAGGAAGCTTTCCATTGCTTGGTTTTACATGCAAGTAGCACTCAAACTTGCATCACAATCCTGCAGTCACATCTGCTTATGAGATAAAGCAAGATTTCGCCTAATGATTTAATAGCCAAATTATTTGTCCAATTTCCTACAACTGAATTAACTCCCTCTTTTACAACACCACATACAGTTATTAAAACTCAATACAAACAAAGGCTTAAATTAGAACTACTCATTCAGAGAGGCTTCAAATTTGTATTTTATACAGCTCACTATGTTTGTATTCATCATATAGAAACTACCAGATTCTTTTGTAAAAGCCACATCTCCTGCATAAAAAGGGACCATCTAATAATGAACTTACGCTGAAGACTTTGACGCAGATGACATACTGATTAGCCTACCATGAATCATGAAATAAATGTAACAAGAGAAAGCTAATTCTATAAACATTATCTTTTTATGACATTTTCTTTGAAATTCATACTGCAGCCTGAAAAATACCCATGGAATTCAGGTAATAAAAAACCAGAATCACAAGTTGCAGTTTACTATACGCCACATTATGTTCCAGATGAAGAAACTTTACCTTCAGCATCTTAGGATCGTACGTTAAATTTCTGACAAGCGGTAAATTTTATCTAGAATGCGTAACACAGCTTAGACAGTGTTTCCTGCATATTGTGCACTTGAAAAGCCACACACAGCCTGGTTTGACGTAACCAGCCAGTCTCATTTAGAGTTGAAGGTGACTAAAATTATTTTCACAACATAAACCAGGAATTTAGTATTTTTATAAAAGCCACGTTTAAAGGTTTCACTTGGACAGGGTGGAGCCAAAGAACCTCTATTTAAGAGTTTGGCATATCAGCCTTACTGAGTGCAATAGCCAACTCAAGGTCTTCTTGTTCTTGTCTCCGCAATCGAGCTAGTCTTTCTTGCTCTGTTTTCTCACTCTCGCGCTTTGCCCACGCCAGCTGCTGCTCTTCATTTCCAAACTAAAAAATGAAAATGGAAAATAAATTAATAAATTTACCAAAAAGCTAGAAGAAATTATGTGAAAGAAATACAATGAGTCAGACTTATGAAATATATGCATCAAGTATACCAAGCTGTCTTAGAGTAGTTCTTCTGGATTAAGACAAAAATTCACTCACTGATTTCCTCACTTCATTCTTAAATTTATTTCCTTAATTTCTTCCTCCTCCCACCAGGAAACTAACCCATCTGGGCTGCACGTCCCTGCATCCATGTCTCGGCTGGGTATGAAAATGGCCAGGGGACTAGAGCCAAACAAAAACTCCACAAACACAAAAAAAGCAAGTTAGTGGTTTGGGAGCATAGCAACCTCCATCCATTTTTAAGAATAGTAAGTAGCTGGTAAAAACAAGAGTCATTTACTCTTGTGCAACTCCACTGCAGAGTTTTATTGTAGTATTCCCTGCTAAGGGTGAGGGGTTTTAATAATGCCTCTGGAGGCTGCCGATTCATCGGGTTTCATCACCAAATCAAAAGTCACACAAAGTGCTTCTGCTACTGTTCATGAAATACATGCAGAGCTTTTCCAGTAAGAAATAATGTAAGAGAAACTAATTTACTTCAGCAGAAAACACAAAGGAAATGTAACACATTAGAACATTCAGCTTCTAAGCTGTCTGAGCTTCCCAAAACCCGTTTAAGTACACTGGAGCAAAACTATTCCAAAATTATATTCCAGTATTTACCACTGAAGTATGCAAAAGTTTGCTTGTTTGAACTTTTTGCACAATATTAAAATATTTTATTGAAATCATAACAATTTAAAACATATAATCCGTTGCTGTTTAGTTTTAGCATTCGCTGAAGAGGATGATGTTAACAGAAGCGTTCACACAGCTGCATGCAAATGTTTGCATTATATCCCGCTTCTAAAATTTGCTCTGTACTATCTTTTTTTTGAATGTTCAGGAGAACATATTATTTGGGGTTTTTTTGAAAACTACATGGAATTTATAGTTTCAATTTCAGCTGAATGTTTACTGCAAAAAAAATTGCCCTGTGGTCCACAGCAAAGTAACTCTGAACACAGCACAATACGCCGCTGCACTGGCTGGTTACACCTTCCCCGACAGCTTGAAATATCGAACCGGGTATTAAATGCAACTTTAAGCGCTAGACCTATGCCCAGCTGCCTATACACTACATGACGGCCCCCACCCCTGCCTTTTCCACTCTGCATTGTATCTATAATTCAGATTTTTAAAATAAATATGGCTATTGAATTTCTTTCAGCCCAAGTCCAATTCTCATTTACTCGTAATTTCGTTAAACTGTGCCTTATCTATGTGCTTCTGGATGCTCACAGTTCCTCATTTTATTTCTCTCAATGATTTTTCAGACGATTTGGTGCAAAAAAAAGAGACAATTTTAAAATTACTTTTCTTCAAACAATACCTGTGCTTTCATTGCTATAAAAATTTAGGATGAGGACCTTTACATTCAATGTTATTAAATACAATAAAAGTGCCACACATTTTATGACGTTTTACTTTTAAAATGAAGAAAACCTGCTACCATTACTCATTTAAATAATGTCAGCTGTCAGGTAAGATTTAAAAGCTCACTAAGATTTTAAGTAGATTATTTTTTTCCAAGATACAGTAAAGACTGACTCAAATGGAAGTAGGACCTTGCCACTTATTCCAAGAATTCAAAAAGATCATATAGCTGGGATGGAGAACGACAGTTACTATTTCCAGAAATACAATAAGCTTTGGTCAAACCCTCTGGGGTGTCTTTTTTTTTTGTTTTTAATGTTGAGAAAACAGATTTACTTATATAGCTTACATCGTAGGATAGGTCTTCCAAAGCTTATGAGAGTCCCAATTATGACTTGTTTATGGTACACAAGTTATATTTTTGTGGTTAAAAGTGCTGAGTAAAAAAAAAACCCAAACCAAAAAACCAGGAAAAATAGGCAAGTGATTCATTGGAAACAAATCTAGATGTGCCTTATTACAAACGGTTAGCACAAAGTAAAATTTTCAGGAGCATAACTCTGACCATTAGATAGTGAAATACAAAACAGTTCATTAATGCCACGGATTCTTGCACAGATTGCCTATAAAAGGTAATGTAGCTGAATTATGAATCATTTAATACAATAACAATTTCTTTGCATATGTCCAGGTTTCAAGAAGCCTATAAATATGCACCACATATCTGTCAGTTCATTTAAAACCTCTATTTTTTTTTCCCTTCTCTTTTTCAGAAGTACAGCTAGACCCAAGGCATAAATGAGGAAAACAGCAGGCTGCAGCCAAACTAATCTAACACACAAAAAGCTACGCTGACTTGTATTTACTAAATTACCAGCTTATATTATGAGAAAAACTTTACTTTAGTTCTAAGTGCTCTGTTTCTTGGAAATTTAAATACTTTCTGTTGGCAGAAAGATTGTTTTTCTTGTTGTTCTGTAAACTGCAGCTGGATCCTAGAAATACCTGAAATATGAGCTACCAAAAGACTTTGCTTTGTTCCAGAGTTGTATTTATTGCCAGCAGAAAAGTTAGGAACGGAATGAGAATATGCTTAAACTCTGGGTGCATGAATTTGCCAGTGACTCAAAAAAAGCACCAAATTTTCTGGGGTGCTACCAAATTCTAGTGAAGGTCCTCACGGTACTTCTTTGCAACAGTATATCATTCCAAATAAAAATCAGGTTATTCAATTATTCAAACCTATTCTCAGATTCCATGGACTCAAATTGTGTGTCAAAACACCTTCTGGAAGTAAAACTGCTTTTAATTTCCATTATGAACAAAGTTTCCCAAATATTAGGCAGAGACAAGGACAGGATTCTTGCTGATCACAAGGGAACTAGTACACTTAAGACTTCATACAGAAGGATTGGGAATTATCAAATGGAGTGACATAATTGTGTTATAAGCAAGCGAAAATACCCCAACGAACTGAAAAGGACAGGGATCAAGTCTCTCCCTTTTCAGTCCAATTCAGTGAACACTGTGGGTTCTTTTCTTACAGCAGCAAAAAGCAATGCACAAAAACGATTAAAAAATCAATTTAGTGTGATGAAGTACCACTTAACAGTAATTACAAGTGGCTACTGCTCAAGAGCTCCTTCTTCCTACTTTTTCCTTATCTTCTAAAGTTAATCTCATCTCCTGCAATCCTGGTGGCACAGTAAAGTTAACACTAGAGCACCCACTGGGATGGGGATCAGAGATTTTGGTTGATCGTTTGATACAATCGCTCAGTGTAAGGCACACTTTTAACTTAAGAAATGCAGTCTGTAAGAAAGACGACAATAGTTGGGTAACAGCCATTCCGTCCCATTATTTGTCTTTCACTGAAGGCAGAAATTAGATGTTGTTCAAGAAATTTCAGATAAAGCAAGTTTTGCGTCTTATTTTTATTAAGAATGTCACCATTTTGTATACAATCACAGAATTTAACTGTGCAAATTCAACAGGCTAGAACTGACTGTGGTAAAGCATACAGAATATCTTCGACGTCTTCAGTACCATAGATAAATTAAAGCACTGAGGCCAGCTAAAAGTATGCACAGGTTACCTCAGCTAACAATAGCAAATAGGGAAGTGATACACATTTACTATTAACTAATAACTAGGGGAAAGAACATTAAAAATAAGCAACCTGAAAGATCCAGCTTAAAGATCTCCACCTGTTGAACACTGAACTGTGTCCGTCAGAGTTAAGTAACAGATTAAGTTGGCAATTTTACTGCATGGCAATGTGACAGAACAAAAACACATGAAAGGAGGAAGAAGCCTGAGGCTGTGGATGGAACAGATTTCTATCTACTCATGGAAGCAATAAGAACCACGCTACTACTACATTTACAATGATTTCCGATTCAGTAACGTACCTGCCAGCACTGAAAACAAAGCCAGGCTTTTAGAAACCCTGGTGTTTTTTAACAAATGGGTGCTTGGCTTTGCTTTCCAACCTTCTGGTACTGTCTTTTGGAGTGCAGTATGGACATTTCTCTACGGGTTCTACAAAACAATTTTGTTTTCTTTGTCTAACAAGGGCTTTTCTACAATACCAGTAACTGGAACAAAATTCAACAGCTAAATTTTCAATCTCTGTCTCGTGTATGTATCTTTATGACCACATTCCATCATATACAGCAAACATTGTGACAGGATTGTCAGAACTTTTTTCACAAACAATTACAAATACTTTATGGAATCTTTCCCTTTAAGGATTTGCTTCTCAGGATATGCTGAAATTGCTATATAAATGTTTTCAACAATTGTTTTTCAAATCTTCAGTTTACAAAACAGCCTCCATGCAACAAAAACAATACACAGATCCTGCTACAAAGAATTTGTGAGTAAAGGCACACTGTACTAAAATAATTTAAATGCAAGTAAACCCTTTAAAATTTAGTATGAAACTTCTTTTTTATTGAAATAATGCCTTTTTATTACAGAAGTATTAATACAAAAACAATGAGGACAGCATGAAGGTACTGAGAGACAGAAGCCAGTGAACAGTAGGTTTGCAGTTAAAACAAAAACCCAATAGATTGCTGCAAGCAGAGCAGAAAGTGGTTTGCTCAGAGACAATGAACTTAACTTACAGAGCTGAAGTCTGCAAACCCCAAGGAAGAGTCTTTAGAAGTTTTACTTGAAGAGGAGGGAGCAAATGGATCTTTTCCACTAAATGGGTCCCCAAACCCCTTTCTACTTTGAAAGGGGTCACTGCTGTCAGCCCCAAATGGCTGGAATGGATCATGGGGCTTGGGAAAATCTGAAGACCCAAGGTGGCTTACAGGAGTACTTTTACCTGGAAAGTTTAGGAAAAAACAAAAACAAAACAAAAGAAAACAAACAAACAAAAAAAAAAAAAAACAAAACAAAAAAAAAAAAACAAAAGGAGAAAAGAGAAGTTACTTACCATGGACAATGCAAACCCCTTAAATAGGAAACTGTGCTGATACACTTAGCATCATCCTTTCTTCCTGGGGTGGTTTAAAATTTAACCAAATATAATGGCATTCATTTCCCAATTCAAATAATCTCAAACAGTTGTTTTATTTAGATTGATTTATTATCTTACTTACACATACTGCAATATTAATACCATCAAGATTTGAAACGATAAAACCCAATATAAAGACATTTGGTCAGAAGAATTTGACAAGTGTGACTTTTAGTTAATTTTCCAGGATTAGCGACATTTCAAGTTTAAGTTTAGGATCACACAAAACCCAAAATACTTAAAAACATATATCACTAAAGAGAAATAATTAATCATGTTAAAGAGAATTAAATCGTAACTTATCTGTGACTTTACAGAATGCATGCATTCTGTTTTTTTATTTCTCCTGGAACTGGTTTATCCTTCTACCACCACACGTACAAGGGAAGAGACTGATTAAGAGATCACCTTGTCCTGGGGTGCCTGCTGTGCAGCCCACCTTTTGTAGGTGGCTGCTTGTTCTTATATTCCACCCCAATAACAAATGAAATCACAGGAACTATTGCATATGCTCATAAATAATGCTTGTATCTTTTATTTGTTGCAATGGTTAATTTTTAAATCCCCTTGCAAAAAGTACTGTTTCGCTAGGTCAAATAGCCGAACAGATAAATGTAAAAAAACCAAAGATTGCTCCTAACGGGTACACAATTTGGCCTCCAGGGAAAATACTCCTTGGATGAACAGTCTGGATTATAATGTGTATTTGACAAATGATAAAGGGAAATCTTGAAACATATTTAAAAGAAAAAAAAGTTTACAACTTCCTGCATAATCACCTGAATTACATACATTATTTGCATTAATAAAGCTATCTTCTTTAAAGATCCAGTTCTCCGAACTATAGTTTAATAGGAATCTTTTCATTTATTCACATCAGGATACATATACGAGGAAAGCACAGAGAAATGGAGTCAAAACTCCACATTTCAGAGCATGTACTTTGCATGCCTAAGACATGGCCATAGCTTTTCAGAAGGTACTTTGGTAGGAGCTCATTAATTTTATCAACTGCATATGTTAAACATTATTTGCCCAAATCTGTCAAAATTCTCATTTGTCAAAGAAGAGAAATAAAGATCAGTAAACTCGTACTAAATAAATAACCCAGCCAGCAGCCTATAGTCCTCAAATGCAGCCAGGCACAGATTTACAGGGGAGCTGATGGCATCACACAGACTCTCATCTCATTAACGCTAACATCAGACCTGGGCCTCAGACAAGACGGTGACCGCCTGCAGGCACTGTGCTTCAGGGAAAACGCGAAGCAAGGAAGTCCACAGCTGAACAAGCAGCAGAAAGAGGCGTAGAAAACAAGACACATGCAGTAGGAGATATACCTGGATTGGTTTAGTCTTAAGAGTGTTCAAGGGGATCGAGCCCCACAGGCAAATCTTCCATCAAGGAAAGGCTAACGGATTTAGATTTTAACCGAGATTTATATTAGACAATCTGTAGCATGTTTAAAAGCAAAGATCACTCAAGACTGCCTAGGGGACTTGCTGCATTCCATCATCATGTCCGTGAGGTTTGACAAACGGTTCCTAGAAATCACACTGGTTTAGTTGCCTTGAAGCTGGAGGATAAACAAGATCTCTTAAAGTTCACTCCAGTACTATTTTTCATGGTTCAGTACATGCTCCATCCTGGTTAACAGATGTGGCAAGGATATACAGATACCCATATCAGCAACCACATGTGGGACTTCTAAAGCCAGGCAGATCAGACCAGTGATTTGTCCTCCATGGAAGGAAGTGACAAAATATACAGGAAATACCAGCAGCATTTGCTCTCCCCACAAGCATGGACCCTCCTTCACCACAGTTTCAGACTGCCTCTCCTACCAACAGAGGCCACGTTCTGCTCTCTAAAATGGCCTGCTGCATTTACATCCTGCTCATGACCATGACCTTTAGGAGATCTCACCTTCAGTCACAGCTATGCCGTGTCAGGGGACTAAGCAAACCTGGAAGAGATGAGTAACTCAGCGTTTCGTATGTAATTCTCCAAATAAAAGAGCAAATTATTTTAAATTAAATTATTTCAAATTACAAAGAGAATTAAAGTATCTGCATTTCTATTTAAGATCCAGGCAAAACAAGAGCCTGTATTTTTTTCTCCTTCCTCTATTGCCAGGTACTAGCAAGCAAATCCCCCCTAGTACCCTTCATCCAATATTGCACCAAACCAATTTTGATTGACAGAAACAAAAATGACCAATTTTAAGCTGCCCTTTTCTCAGGTTAAATCCTCTGTTGCCGAAACCACTTTGTGGAATGGGTGACTGTTAATACAAAATGCAGGGTTTGCAACGTATTTGCAGACCTGTTTTTTCTAGGTGGCCTGTTTAATGTTTTTGCACGAAGCCCCTAGTGGTTTCAGGATGCATACAAAGAGCATCGGGGTTTCTCGTGCTTCATCTTCACAACAGATCACAAAGAATAACGTTGCTGTAGAGGAAATGTCATCATGAATACTAGAGTTACTGCTAATAATAATGAAAATTTTCGGTTTATGTCCCGAGTGTAATTCTCTTCAGGTTTTTTACATATGTTATAGAAGAGGGCTATAATTTTGTTATTTTGAAGAACAGGTGAAAAATCAGGTTTACTTCTTGCAGAGCAGTTTTAAGGGCAGTGCCCATGCTGAATATGCCAGTCCTGGCACTCACGACAGGAGTCCTCAACGAGCTCTCTTTCACTACACTTTGAACATTGCTCATAGTTTGTTTTATCCTGCCACGCTCAGCAAACATGGTTTTGAGGCCTGGCAGAAGTTTGGTTGGTTCGGTTAGATGTTCAAGTTTACTCATTTATTAGCCACAACCTAGTTACGACGACACCAGAATTCTCTTTCTGACATCCTTGCTGGCTTACACCAGGTGTGAGTCTCCCAGTGCAGTTAAGTGTCTACTGAGGTACACAAAGATTTTTGTATTCCCATGTGTAGTATGTCAAGACATAAAGCAAAAATACCCAAACCACATTAAAAAGTCACCAACTGAACCGAAGTACATTGGTAAAACTGTAATATTGCAAACTATACTCTTAGTAGTAACTGAGATTGCATTAATCCTGCATTCACTGGAAAATGTTACATTTTTACATGATACTGCTCATCGTTTTTGAGGTATGGCAGTGCAGAAGTGCAGGCAAACAGTTGTAACCCTGACTTATTTGATTTTTCTGCTAATAGTTTCAGGGGAAAAAAGTTCAGAAAAAAGCAAAACAGGTCCTATTCTGAAACCACAGCAGTTTCAGCAGTTACCCAAGTGGTGCACCCAAACCACACCGAGGACTCACTTCAGCAAAAAGAGATGATGAACAAAATGGTTTACCACAGTAAATGCTGTTAACTTATAGTGAACTCCACCCATACGAAGGGTTTATCTAATTTCATATCCCACAGCAAACTTTAGGGTTGAGATCTATAGTTCAAGGCAAATACAATCTCCCTGGTAGAATGCAATTACAGAATTTGTCTTACTGAATTACAAGACACTGATGATGAAACAATGAAGTGAAACATGTATAGTTTTGTCTGTGTTTCAGCAACGGTCCTAACTTTCTGCTTGGAAGAGTATCTTACTGATTTATAAGCAGCAGCACGTTTTCATGTGTTTGAAGACTGGATTATACATGCTCACAGGCAAACAGGGCAGAGCTGAGATGACACGACTTTAAACTCTCACTATACAAAGTAGGCCTTTTCAGGAAACTTTCTCAAGTGAAAAATATGCTTTTAAGAAGTCAGAGTCGTGCTATGTAGGATAAGCAGTGATAGCGTGACTGAAGTCTGTACCTGTAATTATATTTGAACACGTAATACCAAATACCAGGGTTGGTACCCCTCATGTCTTCTATATGCCAGAGGAAGCGTTACTCTAGAGAACTTTGGAGACTGTGCAGCACGTAAGGTGCCTCCCAGCACATCTTTCTCTTGGCACTTCACCAAATTTATGTATCATTCCTAACTTACTCAGCATGTTTTTCACCACACTGGTAAATTATCCAGCTCTTCCACTGGTGCAGAATGAAACTTTCATAAACCGTGAACTTCAGGAACTTACAGAAAAGTTACTACTACTTTTCAAAATGTGCTTGAAGGTTAGTAAAATTAAAACCAGTTTTCTACAGAATCCTCAAAGGTATTTGTCCTCAACAGGGGCTGTTTCTGCACTGTATTTCAAATGCAACCGTTTGCAATAAAGCTCTTTGCACAAAATCACAGTATGTATTTTTAGTAACAGAAGGAAGAATTTTTCCTATGCAAAACCCCCACGAAACTGTTTTTGCTTAATATTTGCAAAATTTGCACCTTGAGCTAGCCTGTAACTCTGCAAACCTTAGCTTAAGAGAAATAGTCTGAAAACGACAAACTTCTTGAAAGGTCAGGTTAGAGAAATCGTTATACCTTCAGCCTCACAATCTGTTCTGAAACGGATTCTGAACAATCTCTCTTAACAATCGTTACTGAAATATCTTTACTGTGAGAGATCAGCATAAACAACAGAATCAAAGCGTGAATGGAATTTTTAGTTTGTGGCTGGGCAGGTGCTCCACCCATGAGTCATTTATCCTACACAACAAGGGATGCCTGTGTTCTAATGCAACTGTCAGGTCTTCTAGAAGGCATGAAAAAAATAAAAAGAAGTCTTCCTGTCAGTCACAAACTTTGAGGCTGAATTTTTCACTCTCGGCTGCAGATGAGGAAAAAATAAAGGTAAACAGGCACTGTGTTACTTGTGAATAACCCTGGGTACTCAAGAAGCTCTAAGGAAACAGGTGTGTGGTACCGCTCAGAAATAAACATAACAGTCCTGTGATCATACAATGAGTAAAGAAGAGAACTCCATACTCTCCTCTAGACCAAATGGTTGATCCCCACAACTTGAATATGCCCATGCAAATAAATGCAAGGGAAGGATTTTAATTTTTTTCCTGATTGCTTAATGTAATTCTTTCTTTTGTTCATAACTCCCAGTTATATCTGTTACACCTAACATGGCTTCTTTCTTCTTAAAATTATCTCACTAAATACACACAAATTTCTGTGCGAATTCGTACACTGGTGACATTGTACATGGTGCAGGCCAAAAAGAATAGCCACAAAAATGTGATGTGTTAAAATACTAAGTATTCATAAGACAGAATTTTCTTTCAAGAAACGAAATCAGTAAGTGCACACAACAAAGCATGCAGGTTTTGGTTTGCACTTTTTTTTTTTTTAAGACAGACACTGAACAAACTGTGAAGTCTTAATTTTCATCTAACCAAGACACTGGAAACACAGCACAGGCAAACAAACACTACTGAAACAGCATTTGTATGGCCAAGTTAAAAAGCAGCAAAGATCTATGCTCTTTTTTCCTCACTGACAACAGTCAACGTGAGGTCAATGGGAGCTGAGGGTGCTCTTGTACTGCTTTATAGATGAAAAATAAGTCTAAAATGGTAAAAACAGTCAAACCATAAAATGCCTTAGATTTAGAGAAGTGACACATATGAAAAAGAACTATATTTATCATTGACATAAAGGAGGAGGAAGCATTAAATACAAAGGAAGACAGCAGCAGAACAGGGCTGTACAAACACTGCCTTTCCGTGAGCTGCTTGCACTGCCCTTCTGATTCGTGCAAGCATAGGGGTGGCAGACAGCATCAAGTATCTGGTCATGTGCGGTAGTAGTAAAAGGCATCTAAAAGGGTTCAAGGGCTGCAAAAGACATCCCACAGAGTCTAACTAGAGCTTCTAGTTAGACAATCCAGGCCCAGGTAATCCTGAAATATGTGTGCATAGCCCACCTGGGCACCCACTCACTAAAGCTCTGAAGTTCAATTGCCTTCAGAATATTTTCTTTCAGTATACATTCTTAGCCATGAGCACTTAGTGGGCAAAGCTATCTTAAATTCACCCTCCAAGGTCCATGCACCCTATGAACAGAATGGAAAGCTGCTCTATGAGTTGGCTGTCAGTTTTTCTTGCATTTCTAGCTGCTTTGGGGCTGACAACAACCTTCAGCAACCACACTTGTGAGGAAAGGGCAATGCATCCTCACCCAAAACTACAGAGTTATTTGTGTAGGTGAGGGATTACAACATGCTAAAAGAGTTTTCAGGTTAGTTCAATAAGATACTAAGGACCTGGAGATCTTAATAGATCTTAAAGCCCTGCCCCCTTTTCATGTTTTTAAGCCATCAACAGGTTGAGATATCATTTCTGCCAACTGGCAAGATGAAACAATCAGGACTTGATCAGACAGATTTTGCTTAAGTCAGTAGAGGCCTTTTCTGACTTCATTGGTGGGGCAGCAAAATACATCTAGCAGATTTGCAGTTTGTGTTTTGGTAAAAATACTGGACCCCAACACCTTGGCTGGTTAAATTTGCTATCAATAATATCATCACTATAATTTGGTAATAATTTCTAGTCACCCAATAAATACTGTGCAAACCTTTGTGCTCGCACTGAGGTCTGCCTGGGCTCCACACAAGCCAGGCGTCTCTGAGGGAACAGAGTCACACTTCCTAATTTGAGGCAGGCAGGTCAGTCCCCTGTTCTGTCTTCTCAACACTTTTTCCAATATTTTTTGACCTTTCAGAACCCCTACCAGTCATAAAAACTATGTGAGAACGGAATCGAAGTCCTTCACTCAAAGACAAAGGTGTTAACCACTGCATCTGAAATGCCAGTTTATAAATTCAGTTGCCATCATACATCAGAGCTACAAAGAACAAATGGACCAGAAAAAAAAGCCAAAGTTCTTTGACAAACTCACTGTGTGCAGTCTGGAGTAATGATTTCCCAATATAACTTATTTTACTACCTGTATTTCAAATAGCAGCTGCATAAATCCACTCATTTCTTATATGGGATAAATTCAATGTGTAGTCCTTTGAATTCCAAGTTGTGTGATATTTTTCTGCTATTTATGTATTGGCACCCCAAAGAAACACTGGATTTTTAAAAGTACATTAGCATGGAAGAAGTTCACTATTAGTACAATATCCATCACCTCTATTAGAAACTAATATACAATGCATTTAAGAAATTATAACATTTACACAGGCTAAAGGAAGCTAGAGTGATAAATAATTGGTTTTATTAAATAATCATTGCAAGAAGAAAGCACACTCAAATTGGAAAGTATGTTTTCTTCCTGCGTGTTTAGGACTTTAATATTCTTCAAGGTTAAAAAGGTCAAAACCACTATAAGCAAGCAATAAAAATTTAGAAGAGGTTGAAGGTTACACACTGGTTAGTGGTGAAGGTTCTTCCACTAATATCACTGGTTAACAGTACTGTTATAACCGCAATGTGGAATGCATGGTGCTGCATTTAAAGGAAGTGGTAAGGGTGGGGCAAAAGCAGTAGGTCCCACGATCAAAGCACTAGAGCATTGAATTTTACTTATAACCCAATCACTGACACCCACACAGCAACTTCCTGTACTTTAAAAAAAAAAAAAAAAAGAAAAAAAATCTGTTTCTCTCTTTTTGTAATCAACAACTTTTACCTAGAAACTAGTTAGCGGTGAACTCTGACTGATTTCAATCTGCAGCTCACGGCAGAAAACATAATTGTTAACCTGTGAGAACCTGCAAAAAACCATTTTAACTGACAGGTTTCACAGTGTATCAGCTCTTTCAGACTGTTTCAATTCTTAATTACACGAAAGTCCTACAGAATCCAAGAACTAGTGTAAGAAATAAAACGCAACCCTCAGTTCAGTAGTGCTGAACACTACAGGTAATCCTCTATGACAAAATACATCTACAAGACTTAGCTATGCTTTAGGACAGCTTGAGAGAAAAATCTGCACTGAAATTTAGATCCTTGTAACAGGCACCTTTGCTTAAGCATGTCAACATACTCTATTATTATCTTTGTTAATGTAAGTAATTAATGTTGTCTTGCTTTCCGTTTACCATAGCCCATTATGCAAAGCTCGGGCTTGTTTATACCGGGATAATTCTTGGTGCTTTTTGAGCATTATTCAAGACACAGCATCAATAAATATAGAGAACCTTCCACTTCTCTCCGAGGAAACGTTCAAGTTCTCCAGTACCACCTGGTGAACATCAAATGACTTCAGCCAAGTCCCAGAGGACCTGTACGATACGAAACCTAATGTCCATTAGGAACTTCATGGACTATGAACGCATTCCTGAAGAGAAAGAACATGCACATACTCCCCTGGGGATTTTTATTAGAACAGGCTAGTCAGAAGAGCTAAAGAGCTTTTTCTTAAATGATCTTTCTCAACCTAAAAAGAATCTTAAACCAGGTAAGGGACAAAGATAGCGATTTTTCAAATCTTTTCATGTAACAGATAAGTTGGAGCTTTGATGTATGCTGGTACCCAGGCTTGCTGCTTCTGAAACACCTTCTTGCCATTCTCTGTTTTTATTCACTGATTTATTAGCCTTCCTCCAATTCTCGTTAAAGATTCCGCACCTTACCTTTTAACACTTATATTGAAAAAACACAAAAGATCATTTAATCAGAAAAACAAACGTACCAAGTTTCTCTTGGACCAAGCAAGAATCAGTTTAAGACCCTCTAACATCTAAAAGATCTTGAAAGGCTTCAGTTCAAAAGGGAGTGACAAAAAAGGAAAATGATTTATGAAGAACAGAACAAGTGTAAGCCTGAGATTCAGCCTAAGATACAACTTTAAGGAAATAATTTCATGATTGTCATCCCCTCTCTTAACCTTAGTTTTTGAGAAGGGAAAGATATGGATCTCAAGGGTGTCTAATCCATGCCACACAGTAAGTGTTTGCCTATCCTTGCCAGATAGTAACAACCACAGTCAGCTGTGAACTGAAGTATCTGCTAACAGTCAGCAGATCGTAGCTGCTTCTCAGTGTCCAAGCTTTGAAAAAATACCAAACACCAACTAAAACCAAACATACAAACCAAAACAACCAACCAGTCTTCACTTTACGAGCAGCCAGCAAACAGGTCAGGATTTATAAGGCCAGACAATGATTACCCACTGCAATCCTGCTGCTGACAAAGCTGGCAGTAGCAGAAAAGTTCCCTTCAGCACAGTATGAAGACTGTCTCCAGAGCCATTATATGAGAGCAGCTAATCTGAACTACATATTCCTTTTAGAGGTTTTTCCAGGTACATCTGAAGGCCTTTTGACCCGACCTTCATTAAATGGTAAACAGAGGCTATGTCTGAGTGTTTCCCCGACCCTGTGTTCAGTTCCAAAGGTTTGCTCTGCCTTCGTCTTTGTGAAGAAAGAAGACCTGATGCACAACTCCTCATTCATCTGGACAAAAACATAGGCATGTGGGCAAGAAGGCAACTGTGGCACGCTTTGGCCGCACCCTGATCGGCCAGGACACCCTGCAATACCTCGATGGATCTATCGGATACTGCTTGCAAGTCACATAACTCCTAAAAAACTTTGCATATAGAAAAGCACCGAATCGGGAACAATCCCTGGTGGATTTTGATAGTTTCCCTTACCAACAGCTACTTGGGAAATCAGACAGCTTTCAATGCTCTGCAAAATATATTAGTATTTACTACTTGACTGTAGAGTGTGGAGGACAAGTAAAAGTTTACATTAGATCTTCATTGCACCTGCCTAACAAAATGCAAGCAAACCATACCAGTGCTTTTCAATACTAAATATGCCCCCCAACAGAAATAAGAGTTTTACTAAAGAGAGTACAAACTGGGAAGAGAAAGGCAAACTACAGATTTGTCTGGTAATAACTAGCATTTATTCATCCTTCAGCAAGATCTTTATCACCTACTTGTTTTTTAATTAAACAGACCAATGAGAAAGGTAAGAAACAACGGAAGTTTCTTGTCTGTTGTTTGTTTTCTGAGCAGCGTTCCCATTTCTAACACACACTTGCACGCCTGTATCTCTTACTAGAATCGCAGTATATTACTATATAATTTCTCATGCTTTAAGTAACCACTGAAGATTGCCTTAGTTGTGGAAGGAAGGGAGGAGTATAACTGCATAAGCACATGAGGCTCATTTGCTTTAAAAAAAACCCTGCTTTGTTTCCTCCTTAGTCTATTTTATCATAACAACATTTGCTTTTGGTAGAGCAGCGGAACCTTACAAATATTGTGTCTCCCATGAAGAGGGGAAGGTACATATTTAAACAGTTTTTGAAAGACTGATTAAAGGCTGAGTGCACACATCTAAACTCAAAACAATTTATTAAAGGTAAATGTCCTCCAAAATTCCTCAGTATTTACAAAAGAGGGAATGAAAAGACATAAATCCAAAAAACCCCATGTAGGTGAGCCAGTCCTATGGCACATATTTCTCATCTTTGCTGCTATTATCACACTCTATTTGCTAGGAATAATCATGTTTCGAACAAGAAATAGAAAAAAACCACATGAAAGACATAATACAGGTATATTTAGTATTTGTTTGACTCATCCAACTTTATATAGGCCCTTTAAACACTAAATTATTTTATGTAGACATTTCTTAAAAAGCAAAAGATGGCCACTTACATACCTTCCTTGAAAACCAACTAAATAAAGAAACCCGACACCATTCACAATGGCAAATAAAATTACCTTCAGCTTTTATTCGTTTGTGTCCTATTAGTTGATACTTGTCACCATTACATATTATGGGTTTTTTAACTTACTAAAGCCTCTCTAGTGCCTCAATAGTAGAAAATATTCACACAACGCAAGCATGGAACAAACTGCTTCAAGAACTTTTCCACACTCCTAGAGCATTTCCTGACAAATTTTCATCAATACTCACCTAGACAGAACCTCATTATTTGATTTCAGGGTTTTAGTGTGCATCATCATCTCTTGAGCAATAAAATCAGAGTAATAGCAACAAACTAATGCTGCAGCAATGGCCTGCTTATAAGTCTACTCTATTAAATAATTTTTTCCAAACCTTGGATCCATCTATGGGATAGTTAATGACATCTTCAGGATAGCCTAGTAATAGAAAGCACTTTTCACATTATCCAAGGAGCTAGTTTGAGCACAACTGGTTTGCAAAACCAGCCAGATCAACAGTACCTGTTATAAACAGGATGGGTACATGCTTTGCTCTGAAATGCAAGAGCAGAAAGGTAGCCAATCCACATATTTAAACATGGAGACATTAATAATGGATCTGTTTTCTTTGTGTTATGCTTCCTGACACTGTCAGTGGATACATCAGAATACTAGATGTTGACACACATGTCTGGTGGAAAATAATAATAATAATAATAAAAAAATAAAAAAGAAGAAGCTTGGATTTTTTCCTCACAGTATTTCTAATACTGTCAGAATTCTTAAGTCAGAACTCTTATTCTTGAGATACTTCCTGAACTGTACTGTCCTGATAAGAAAGTGAAGCGTGTCAGCTATTACTACGTTCCCTCCCATACAGTTTTCCCATTGCATTATGAATTAATTGACAAATTGAGGAGCTATCTCCACCAGAGCAGCAATAATACATAGAATTGTCATGAGACATAAACATTCATCATATCATTCATAAACAGAATCCAGCTTTTTTTGTTGTTGTTGAGCCAACTGCTAGTATTAACTGAACTACACCACTGTTGTTAAAAGGAGACTTGAAACTAACAGCTCTAAGTGGCTTCAGTTCTTAAAACAGTTTCATTGGTCTCTGAATATTTTGAAAATCAACACTATGGAGGGCAAACAAGTAGAAGTTGAATCTCTATGAAAAGAGATCTTATTTTCAATGCAGGAGATTAATATATTAATAAGAGTTTCTATACATAATGGACTTGAGGCAGGAACAAGCCATATATTCAGAAAGTGTTTCATATTTAATTAATGCAACAATGCATGAATACAAAAATGATCAGACCTCAACAGATAAGGACAGGTCTAGCTAGCCCTGTACCCTGTTCCTGTTAGTATCTTGTGGCAGATGCCTCAGGAAGAACATCAAAACAAGGTAAAGATGCAGCCATATTTCAGACTACCTTGCAGGCATTCAGCAACACAGGAGCCATGGGGAGTACTTTGGCTAGACCCTGTTACCCGTTAGATTTTTATTCTAAGCATTATCTATTTCTTATTTAAGCCCATTTAAACTTTTTTGCGCTCACCATATTCTCTGGAAAAAAAAAAAAGAAAAATAGAGTATCGTATAAAAACAAACCTTTGTTTATTTTGAAGGTGTCATTTACTAATTTCATTTTTTCCCTACTTGGAAAATAAATTCCTCCCCCTGCCCCCATTTTTTCCCCACCACAAGTGATTTTACAGATCTGTCACATCACTCCCTAATCATCTGTTTTCTAGTCTGAAGAGTTCCAGTCTGGTTTACTGAGAATTTCTGCCAATTTACCAATAATCCCATACCTTCCTCCACGGTTGAAATACAAGATCATGAGATAGAAGACTGACAACCTGTCCTTATGTTCAATATAATACAGAAAATTGGGGGAACTGGCTATTAAAGAAAGAAAACCTCCTTACCACTGGGTGGCTTGGGTCGTGGAGGGACATTTTTCTTCGGTGGTAATGCTGGTGTGTCTGATTTGCTTTTGAAAGGGTCATCTGAGAATCCCATCCCTCCAAAAGAGGAGGCAAAGGGGTCTGAAGCTACTGACTACATGAGGCAAAAGGAAAGGAAAAGAAGGTAAGCACATTGTTGAATATCTAGTTTCATGAAAGCTGCAAGTTAACTCAAGTAAAAGCATTAACTTCAAAAAACGAGGACAGATTTACAGAGTTATGTCAGTGGTGTAAGAGGCTAACGCCTTCTGACAGAGGTGCTAGGATTGCATTAACATTCAAAAGTACTTATGCTCTTAATCACTTAAGTACTTCTAGAACTTTTAGTCCTGGCAAAAAGCTGATGAGAAAAAGAAAAGGAAGTAAAACTCTGCTTTGTACTATTTGGCAATGAATGGCAATACTAATCTGGCCTTCGCTCTGATAAACAGAACCATGACAGAAACTGGAAAAACATGGTAGACTGCAGAATGGATAGCTTTTTTCCAAGCTTTACTTAAGTTACAGACAGCTATTTGTCTTTTTTGTAAAAGTTCAGGGAAAATTCCGTAATATTTTTTAACAT
This sequence comes from Phalacrocorax aristotelis, assembly GCF_949628215.1. Classification (NCBI taxonomy): domain Eukaryota; kingdom Metazoa; phylum Chordata; class Aves; order Suliformes; family Phalacrocoracidae; genus Phalacrocorax; species Phalacrocorax aristotelis. Next base: position 27,948,206 of record NC_134310.1, read on the forward strand.
TTCCTATATTCAGCTAGCTCTTGCGAGCGACTCTCCTACTGATTAAAAAAGGCACAAAAATTATGCCACGCAGAGACATTTATCATCCTGAAATGAAGAAAGAGGAATTTTGTAGGCAAAGCTGCTGCACGCAGTAGGACCTTTGCTAAAACTTCTAACTCAAGCCAAACGTCAATATTTGTAAGGACTGTTGCCACCTAGTGGAGAGCTAAAACCCCCACAAAAACCAGTAAGAAATGTTCGGGGAAAAAAAAAAATACAAGAAGTTTAATCAGTCAAAGCGATATGATTATTTATTTTCTGGTCAACATTTACTCTACAGTGTTCAAGTGCTATTGTGGAACTAAATGTAAAAATTTGGGCAACTGATGTCAACTGTAAATTCCAAACTCCATCTCAGAAAACAGCAGAGTGTGACTGGTCCAGCTGAGGAGGTAAGGACCTAGGTCTATTTGAAATGCCCTATATATTCAGTTTATACTAAGAAACCAAGGAAACAGCAACTCTGTTAAGAGCTATGAAATGTCAGCACACTGTTTCCCACCTTCCTCTGGTTCTATGTACTTACAGCGAAGTTTAAGAGACAAGTCAGGATACTATGAGAGATGAAGTGTCCAAGTAGTAGACTCCGGGACTTAGAGGAAGGTTGGACACTGAAATTTATTAATACCTGGAACAACTACCTTTTCTTACAAATAAGAACTGTAAGTTATTTCTTTTGCTCCTCTGGTATTTGAAAATGCTTGTGAAAAGTTGATTTTTCCCTGCTGAATCTACTGGTCTCGGAAAGACTTTGCAATATCTGAGATGGATGGAAAATGCTTTGCTAAGAAACTGGTGAGGTTGATCGGAAAAAAAAAAAACAAAAACGAGCTAACAAAAGTGGGTTGTCAGCTGAAAAGTTACAATTATCTCACACCTTTAAAAAAAAGTATCTGTACGTGTATTTTTAAAAAGACAGTTGCTTTCCTTGTAACCTTTACCTTTGACATCTGACTGAAGTCTGCAAATCCCTCACCACTACTGAAAGCACCACTTCCAAATGGATCCAGTGTTCCGAATGGATCTGAAACAGATACAGGAAAATCAAAGAAAAAAGTTATTTAAAATAATATGTAAGAATTATGAGGAATGTTTGGTGCCAATGAAGTACAAAACTAGGCAGACGATTAAAACACTTGCATTTTGATCTGGCGTGAGATGTTAAAAGAGAATTCTATAAAACGAAAGGTTTTTCTACTGGTTGTTTGGACGGCGGGGGAAAAAAAAGAAAAAGAAAAAAGAAAAAAGTGAGGTATATAATGTACATGAAGACTTATTCTTCGTAATCCATAACAGGACCACACTGATATTTGCCAACAGTTCACAAGACACCTTTATTCTCAACTTTTACATTTGATTCTTCTTTCATAAAGAGATACCTCCTTATTCAACTGCAGGAGTAAAGTTTTTCTTCTTACCTGGACCTTTTGAAGAGACACTGGAAGACGTGAAAGGATCACTGCTTTCAAAAGGGTCAGGCTAAATAAGAACAGATATACATAATTATTGTTCTGCTGTGCACTTTTTATGTGTATCAAAGTCTCTTGCTTTAAGACAAATCATCTCCAATTTCAGACCACTCTGTAGGATAAAATTGACTGATTATATGAAATGTGCATTATTAGTGCATCTGGCTATTGACAGCACTGAACAGAACACCAAGCACCTACAGGGGAAACACATTCAAATGAAAAGTGGATCAGGCTGAAATACAAGCAATATTAGTTACCAGGGCAAAATAAGAAATTACACCCAGAAGTGCTCAGTCTTTAAGCAACAGAAACTGAATATTCAGGTCAGGCATTTACATTATTATTAATTCAGAGAGTTTGTATATCGCTTCTTTTTAAACAGATGCTGTTTACAGTTGCTCTTCAGTTTGAGAAGTCTGCTGTTATCCAAATACAAACCTATACTGCAAGACTTAAACGAACCTCCCACTGACTGACACTGGAATATTGTTCTAACACTTGGGTGGCAATAGTGAATGAATGCCATAAGGGCGAGGGAAAGGATTAATTAACAAAACAAAACAAAAGATCCATACCCCCCCAAACCAACCACACACATACACATACAGACAGCTTAAGAACTGCGACTATACTTTGACAAAGGTATTCTGTGCAGTCCTTCCACTGTGCTGGCTCTACTGCCTGTTCGTGGCTCAGTAATCCTTTAGCCAGATCACTTTCTCGATCTGATGCACTATGTGACTGCACAAACAGAAACATCGATGGGGTGGAGGTAACAGTGTGAGTGAGTGGGTGCTGTGGGTTGGAATTCCAACAGAGAGGAAAAAAAAAATCCACCTAACTGCTTCTTCATGGTGAATATACGTAATAATCATGGAACGGGAAAGAACAAAGTGCTGATTGCCTTAACTATCCATACTTAATTTTAAGAATAATCCTATTTCATCAGTTAGGAGAAAAGTATTTAGTGATATTTCGTTCATTTTAGCTTTCAGACAATAAGCTTGTCAATAATAAAAAAATCTATTATGTGTAGATTTAAAAATTACTGACCTTTGAGGGTAAAGTGGGGGGCTTTGTGAATGGATCTGAGGTAAATGGGTCACTCTTCACCTGTTTCTTGAAGAAATCCTCAGGGGCAGAACTACGAAATGGGTCACTTTCCTTAAAAGGATCACCTCCAAATGGATCTATAAGGAACATTAAAAGGTAAATAGAATGTAGCACCTAGTGTGTCCATAATGAACCATTGTGTATTTGACGTCATACGCACTGATGTCATTTCTCTTATAAAAAGACACAATGATTTGTTAAATCTGATAAACTTCCAGATAAGTCTCTAAACAGGGTACTGATACCCTAAAACTGAAGTAGTATATATTTCTATTAAGGTTATGGAATTAATGAACAGTTACATGCATGTTATCAACATCTTGATCCTGAATGCACACCCTGTCAGGCTTCTATGTTCCCACATGCAAACTAAAAACCTTGAAGCTCTGGGAAACCTTGGAAATCTTTGTGTTTGGCTACAAATGGTTTATATCACATCTGTCCTGTCATCAAAAGGGCTATTACCTGCTGGAGCAGGTGGTTGTTCTGCAAAAGGATCATGCTGGAATGGGTCACCTATGCAGAATAGAAAGATCATGTTTTATCCACTATTTAGCAAGATTATAAAAGTTTGTGAAAATGTAATTTACTCAACAATTGGCCTTCAAGGTCTCAGGTAAGCCATTGGTCACTTACTGCCTTTGAAAGGGTCTGCTCCCTTAAATGGATCAGATTTGAAAGGATCTTCTGACTGGAATGGGTCTGTATGCAATTCTTGTGTATTATTGGTAAACATCAAGGCTTTATTCTTAAATGGATCATCCTAAAAATTAAGAGGAAAAACATTATAGCAACTTACCACGATTAAAATGCTCAGTTACAGATTTAGCAGAAATTCTATAGTATTTTGGTTCCTGTTTAATGATCTTAAAAAGTACTTCCTAAAGAACTTTCCCAATAAGCAGCTTCTAAGCAGAAGTAATTACACAGTAGAAATACGTATCCTGAGGCTACACAGAACATCAAAAGATAACAATACAAGTAACAGTAAAAGGTTAAACTGTTTCTCATATTAATATATTCAATTCTCAAACACTTAAAGAACAAAACCAATCCAAACCCCCAGCCACCACGCTACCAAAAAATTCTCCTCTCCCAGTTATTTTACATCTCGGCTTCAGGTAAGACAGTTATTTAAAAGGGAAGGACACACAAATCTTTGTGGTCTACAAACACAAGAAACTCCTACTGAGTAGTCATACTCAAGACTGCTTCGTGTTAACTCATTCTTGAGCTTAAAGCTCCAAGTACTGATTTCACATTACAAAGCACTACATGGCAGGAAGTGTCACCCCAACATATTGATAATCGAGAGGTTTGTCAGCAGAGGCCAACCTATAGCTTTGTCAGGCTACAAAAAAATCCCGTATGAACTAAACTAAGCTAAAGTTTGCTGCTAAAGTTATGAAGCCTCTTCATCGCATTCGTTTGCATCTCATACCGTTTTTTGTCTGGTTTGGGTCTTTTTGATGAAACCTAGTCCTTGTCACCATAGCCATATGTGCATACAGTACCCGTACAACAGAGCTCCAGTGACAATCAAAGCCATTCAACTCTAACGTAGGAAATATCTAATAACAACTACCCACTTACGCTGCCTCCAGCACTAGAAAGATACGGGATTTCTTTCATCCCTTTACAAGACGCAAGTGAAGAACTCTTAATGAATACTTCTCAGAACAGCAGGGAGGGAGGTGGGGAGAGGAGGAAGAGGAAGGAAGAATTAAGAAACAGGAAAGGGTTACAATGCTTTAGAAAATTTATTATGAACATGTACTAGGGTTTTATTCCAGTAAGTGATTCTTAGGTTTTGCAAGCAAGAGAAACATCTGGAAGTTTCCACTGGAAATTAAACATAAGGTTTATGCAAGCCATGCAAGCACTGACACTAAGCACTGAAGTGTCTCAAGACCACGTCTCTCAATGTGCTGTTTTTAAATCTACACTTTTCTTCTTCGGAGCATTTTGTTTTTACAGAGAAAGTGTAAAGCAGGGCATAAAGGTAGCATGCCTGCTGAATATTTATTTAATACACTGTACGCAATATATATTTAACGTCAAACTAAACCCATAGTAAATACTGTGCTTACAAGGGTTCTGGAAAGTATGTTTCCCTAACGAGGAACCACCAAATAGAAGTGCAAGTAGAATCAAGCAAGTATGCAACTTTTATATTTAAAGTAAAGAAATAGGCTTTAAAAAAAAAAAAAAGAAATCTTGTGATTTAGAGTATTACTAAACATCCAAATCAAGAACAGATACCCGAAAGAAATTGCCTGGAAAAATCTTTAAGAACTGAAGGATCTTATGGATAGGGAAAAATACTGATTAGAATACAATAAATGAGATAAATTATGCTGGAACTGTGTAATCCAAAGAACCTGCGTATCTGTTGCTTTAATAAATTGCACTATTCATTAATCCAGCTGTGATAGTTCTCATCGAACGCAACCGGCCCTATAGTGTTAAACCGGGTATCCGCCAAATTAGTCACTAACAGCAAATATTCTGATGAGTGGAAATAAACTATGGATCAAGTCTGAGACTAAGACTGGACTTAACCACACCTAGACTCCTCTTGGAGAAGGAGTTTAGAAAGCACGGGGGTCCCATCTGAACCTCATGACTCAATGGTAGGATCTCCCCCTAGCCACTCCTCAGACTCCTACCATTAACGCAACAAACTTTAAGCAGAAGAGAACTACCTATGTACTTTGGGAAGGGAACATGTTTTTTACTGAAATACATAATAAACACAGCTCACTGCAAAGGAGAAATTTGTATAGCTTCTTTTGGAAATAAGAAAGAAATACATGATTAAAGGGAAGTTTACAGCAAGAGAAGCTGTCATCTTGGTAAAATGGAGAACTTGTAAGAAAAACCCAAAACACTTGAACTGGAAATGACGTCCTACCTATGTCCAGAGACTAAAGATGTGACAGTTTACAAATTCAGGGTTCACATGACCTTTTCTTTTTGTTTCCATAATACAGTTTGCTTACATATCCATACATAAATGTTACAGTTACACAGGCAGAAAATCCTAGCACAGTATCTAACCCAAAGCTTAGAAATCAGGTTTTCCACCAGCATTAAAATCTTTGCCCTGCCTTGCATTGGGGATTCCTACCTTGCAGGGGTCACGGTATTTGCTAACATACCAAAAGCCAACTAAACAAACATCTCAATTACTTCAGATTAGGTGCAAGTCACAAACCTAATTATTGTAAAATACACTAAACAGTAAATTTTTTTTTACCATAGCTCCATAATTGCTTCTTTCCGTCTGTCCAAGGCCTTCGCTTATGTCTGCTAAATTCGTCAGACTACCACCGTGAACCCCGTTGAGAGCTTCGTTATATTCTTCTATACTCTTATTGACTTCTTGATGACTCTCTTGAAGCTGAGAAAGTTTACTTCTTGCCTAAGCAGTGAAAAATGCTTTAGTCTGTTACGCGTTCAATAACACTGTCATTCTTGCATTCTCATTAAACGTGCTTGTCAGACAGTTCCATTTTCCCCCTACCAGAGTTGAACTTTTCCTGACTCAAACTGGACATCAACCTACTAAGCACCAGTCAAAAAGGCTTATTTAATGAACCAGTATCTTTTTTTAACTCTTCTGAAAAATAATCTTTCCAGGTGATGTTCAACTCAGCCTTTCAAGAAGAAAAAAAAAAGTTGTATAAACTACAGTGAATACCTGGTTTATTTCTTCCTGTGTTGATTTTAAAGATTTGATTATCGTTTCAAGCTGCACTTTTCCAGCCTGGATACTCTGCTCTAGCTGAGTCTCTTCTTGCTGGAGGCGATTCAGCTCTGCTTTTGCTCTATTAAGGTCATCTTCCTGTAATTTTAAATCTGATTCCTGAGATTGAATCTGCATTTTTAGTGACGAAATCTGAAACAAAGCATTACAAAACTCAGAGTGAAATTTGAAACATATGTAACTTAATAAACTGTGACTTTATAACAAAGAATAGAAAGCTGTAAAGAAACCTATCAACTCGTAATGAAGATAACAAGAACTTAATATGAAGAACTGCATGCTGCTTACTTTGTCACATAAAATTCTTGATATAAGCACAGAGGACATTCAATAAAACCAAGAAATATTAATATTTTAAAATGACAGAAATACCACACTACTTATAAAGGTAATTAAAAGGTGTTTCTTAGATTGCTACCTTGTAGTTATCAGAACTTGGCTCCTTTTCCACTCAAATATTTATCAAATATTATAAAGTTGATTTTTATAGGAATTGAAATTACACAGTTGCATCTGACTCTCCTTATTCACTTTCTTACATGACCTCATACACTAAGTTTCTACATTAAGACAACATGCTAGCTACATTGGCAATTTGTATCCCCCTGAAAACCCACTGTTAACTCATAATACTGACGAGGTTTGCAGTGCTCATGGACTGTCTCATGGGTCAGGAATAATGCTTGTCAATAAATGTTTCATGTATGCACGAAACAATAACAATTTACGTATAAAAGGACCCCGGGAGATCATCTGGTTCAACCCCCCATTTATGACCATTATGAAAGGTATTCAGGTTTGCAAAATCTTTTCTTGGGCCTCTGCGTTCGTGTGGAAATTGCTATTTATGGTAAAAATGAATAAACAGAGCAAGCTTATTCATTAAAGAAACAGAATATCCTTCAACAAAAGACACAATACCCTTGAACAGGTCCAGAATTAACGTACACTCACCACCTGTGTTTCTTCCTGGCATTTCTGCCTTACGTCATTCAGCATATCTTTCAGCTTGGCTTTCTGCTGGTCCATTTCATCCAGGCGGTCTTGGGCATCCTGTTTCTGAGCCTCTAGCTCTTGCAAGTTACTTGTCTCCCTGTCTAAATCGTTTTGCAGTTCCTGAGGAAAATTCCACAGTTTGTAACTTACATTTAGCTGTTGTCTTAGAGGAGTGATCAACCACAGACAAACAGGCCAGCAAACTCCAAAGGATTTTCTATGTCATATAGGTTATTCCCTGCACGCATATGTTTTGTTTCTGCAGGAACTTGTATGAGACATCAGGAAACAAATCAGTGCCCACAAGACAGAGAGACCGTGAGACAGAGCACATGTAATCGGGCTATCCTAATTATCAAACCCAATACTCTAAACAATCATTTCCTGATTTACAGTGTTAGTCAAGCACTAACAAAAAGACATTTCAAACTGTTCATGTATCACCTTCTGTTTAGGCTAACCAGCATCAGAAGACATTTCTGACGGAGAATAGGAAAATAAAGGTCTTTCTGTAAGTTAGAAGAAAATCCTTAGAAAGGAAGAAAGACTTGCCCAGAAGCAACATAAGAAAAGACAGAAGAAAGAATGCTTAATTCCCTGTATATTATTTCAGATTAAAATGAAAACTAATAATGATAAACAGAGTTTTTACCTGAACTTCATTGGTTTTCTGCCTGATTGATTCTTCCTTTTCCCTAATGTCCTGCTCTAGTGAATATTTTTCTCTGTAAAATGAACAAGCACATGTATTCATAATTAGTTAAATAATATAACACATGCGCACATGTAAAAAAATCAATTCAATATTATTCTGGAAACACCACACAGCTGAAAATGCCAGCCCATATTCTGATATATTCTTTAAAGGAGTAAAGCTGTATATGTATCAATTATTCTTTGAAAAGTACTATCTGTTCCATAATCAATCTTCTAAAGTCACCTGGTAGAATCCAGGCAGGCTTTATGTAACTGGCCAACTGTAGGGTATCAGTGGGAGATTTGCCACCAACTTCAGTGACAAGTAATGATAAACTGACTAAAACAAAACAGAAGTAATGGACACATCACTATTATGTACTTAATTGGTTCTCCTACCCCAAGATTTTGTTAACAGTCCACAACTATTACCTCTGCAGCTGTGCAATTTCTTGACTAATATCATCCAGTTCCTTCACCCCTGTAAATTCTCCTGATCCAACAGAACTTGAACTATCCTGTTAAGAATGAAATAGTCTATTAAAATGCCAAGTCGTAACAGAACATCTTCCTTTACAAAGGCCGAGGACAACGGTGGGACACAATCCTCATTATCTGCATTTGCAAATTTCTATGGGAGACATCAAATTGTTATGCAACAGCCACAGAGCACGCCACGCAATTCTACCTGCGAGACAGGAGAATTTTCTCTATGCCCATTTAACAGATGGGATAGGCAAATACACAGCAGTTAAAGGACATGCACAACACCAACGAATCAACTGCAGGCAGCGGTAGAATTAAAATTTGAAAACTAAAAACCCAGCTCTGCTCCAGTCAATAGCAAAGCTTTCAGGGAACTTAATGAAATCAGATTGTAATTTCAGTCTTCTTGAGCCCTGCCGCAAATTAATGCCAATTTCTGCATTATACCCAATTTCCTGCAGCGCAGATCATTTCTACAGCAACTCAGGCATAGATTGGGGAAGATGTTACAGGTATCCCTTGCCTTTTAGGCAAGAAAATTGTTATTAGAAGTTCTTAAGAAAGGATCTCAGCATCTGGTAGAAAATTTTTCATTAATATAAAAAGGATTGCTAGTTATTTGAAAAAAGAACAAACCCAAAACAAAACAAAACACTGCAACTGAGCAAGAACTGCAACACTGAACTCACTGCTAATATGACCAATCAGGAGACCTACCATTTTTAAATTGCATTTTAAAAATAAGAAAGTACAGTTTGCTTACTTCGCTCACTTTGAGATTGCTGTGATAACCACAGAAAGTTTGGCTTTATTCAATATAAAAAAACCCCAACAACCCAACCAACAAACCACAAACAGATAGCATAGTAAAATGCGAAATTTTTTTCAGAAACAATCAGTGGATATCCAGTTTAAATAAGTTAATTACGTCCTCATGGTTGGATGAGCATTTCTTTTGTTAATATGCCGTGAAGCAATCATAAATAACAACAATCCAGACTAATTCTTCAAACTATTGATATTAGAAGCTTTTGATTTGCTGTTGTATTTCCACTCTAGACACAGATTTGCTGAGACCCCTGTATTCTGTGCTGTACAGAATCATAATAAGGTGTTACCCAATTTGATTATGAAATAAGTTAAAATGAGCTGCTGCATTGTTTAGGATAACACAGTTCATTCTTCCACATGAACTGAAAACTAATCTGCTACACACAGTTTATTTCATGTTATATTCAGCTAAAACCACAGTAGATGAAAAAAAGATCCGATGAACTGAAAATAACGGGAAGCTTAAAGCTCTTGCACCAAGGTATATTTATTGCCCACAGCCTCAGAGAACTAGTACACAAGTAACTTTAACATGTCGACCCTGAGCTGCCAGCCAAAGAGCTTCCTGACTGACCAATGCATCTCAAACTGTTGAAGGAAGCAATATCACCAGGTCAACAGCCAATACTGGTAACTTCACACTACTGTGACATTATCATCATGCCAAGAGCAAGCATCACTGAACACAAGAGCGAAGGGACAGGGGAAGATGTAAAAATAAAAACTTATTTAAAGTTACAAGTAGTGTACATGAACAAATTTGCATCTTTTGGACATTACAATTACTCACACGACGCATTTCTGTTAGTGCTGAGATCTCAGTTCCTACAGAGGTCAAGTAACCTGACAGAGTCTACAGAAAAAGGATATAGGAAAAACCTTAAAAGGACCAGAGCAACAGCAACAAGTAAAATATATTTAGAGGCTCAAAAGTCTTCTGGTTAGGGAAAGTAAAAAAAGGAAAATACTATGTAATTTATAGAAAGGATGAATGTATTGATATGACAGAAGTATTTATTAATTTAAATTTCAGAAATACAGTAACATACTACTGAGGAAAGGGACAAAACCGGGTTCAGTAAAAGATTAGATGCACCAGTAGAACAGTATTAACAGCAATAGATAAGGACTATGGACTGTCATGCTGCAAGTGATGAATCAACCACCAATTCCTAGAAACTAGGAAGTCATCACTCTTCATTTAGCCATAAAAAAAAAAATTTTACGTTTCCATGGGGAATTTGGTACCAGGGACAGACTAAACCAGCTTTTAAGAGTTGCTTTTAGCAGTTTCCCTGAAGTTTAAAAAAATCAAACCCTTCTCTATGACAAAAGAGTATTTTTCATGCTAGGCATTTCTCAGTGTTGTTATTCCTTTATTTACAGAACATTCTACTGCATTCTTCTTTAGTCACTGCCTTGTGTTGTTAAAAATCTATGTATATTTTCAGATGGTAAAGAATTTTGTAAGGGAACATAAGAAAAAAAGGGCAATTCTTTACCATAGTATTAAAAAAAAAAATTACAAAATTCATTCTAGAGCCCATTACTTTCAAAGCACGTAAACTCAGTATTATCTACAAATAATCAGTGACTTACCTGTATGGGCGTGTTCCTCTCTGTGGGAGGGATCATGTCTGGGGACAACACTTGTGGAGGATCAATCCCTTTACTGACCTTCTGTTGAATGAGATACATTGCTAGTGCAAACTGATCTTTGCTTAGCTTTCCCACCTGTCTTGTGTCTGCCAAAGCCCTAGTAAAAAATAGATTCATACTTAGAAAAAAGAAAAGCTTACTTCTCCTCTACCAAGAAGCCTGAAACACACATATACATCAGAACTTGCTTATTCTAGTGAAAGAGTTCCATAAACAGAGCAGTATTTTATTAGACATTTAACTGAACAGAACAGCATTACTCTCAGAAAATATTTAGAGGACTAGAACAATCACAATTCACAGACTGACCTATACCCCTCCTGCCCAGCAAAGCAAAGGGAGGATTTTTTTCTCCCTTGTTTTTCCATATAGCCCACGTACTGTAGTACGGCCCAAGAGCACAAGTAAAAGAAGTTGTGTTTTTTTTTTTCTTGTGGGGTTTTTTTTTTTAGTGTTAGGATCACAATTCTGGCTGGATAATCTGACCTCCCAAATCAGCAAGTTACAAAAAATACAGCTACTAGGGAATTCTTACCATATATGTGCTAGGAGATTCTGAGACAGACCTGAATGCATAAAAATGTCCTTTACTTCTTGGCCACTTACAAAACCATCCATGTCAGTGTCTGTTTTTAAGAAAATTTCATCGTATCGCACTTTTTCAGAGGTTGGTACTACCCAGTTCACAGATGGCTGTAAAACAAAGTTTTATATGTCAAAAGAAGATAAAGAGTTTATCAACACACTGAGCATATACGATATTATGCAGTCGGATGTGCTGAACATCTTGCACAATCAAATCTGATTGGTAAATAGGTAGTTCCCCTCTTCCCATTAATGTTTTAGCTTAATACTTTTTATCTGAATTATAAATACTGACAAACAGCTGATATTCATCAGTTGAAAAACACTCACTCTTTGGAAATATGGACCCAACTAAGCATACTAAGTCCTCAGGCTAATAAAATGAGCTTTAGAAGGTAGATTAGTGATCGATTTGGTACTAAAGCAGATACATGAATAAAACCTTTCTATGGTTCTATGGTTTCACTTTCTAGGGAAAGTGAAAATTCCCCATAAGATTTGCTACCTCATGGTCACTCTGACTAAAATTCACTTGCTCTTCTTCTGTTCTTCCAAGTCTTACCACTCTCATTTCACTCCCTCCATCCAAATCACCCACCAAACACATTTTCAGAAAAACGCTACGTGAGGCAGAAATCAGTATTTTTTCTGCGCTTTACTGATACTAAAAAAAAAAAAGGGGGGGTGGCGGGAAGGCGTCTGTTTGATTCATACCTGTGCTTGTTTGATGCTGTGCTTGGGAGACAAACTCCCTGTGCTGTTCAGACTGTTGACACTACCATGAGATGGGGTAGAACGGAGGCTATCTTTTGGTGGAGGACTTGCAGGGAGAACAGGAACTGCACCAGGAAAGACAGGCGTCTTCTTTCTTTTAGAAGGTGGTATGAGAGAAGGGGGTAATAGTGAAGGAACTGGCTCTTTCTCAAGAGCTCTATAAACCAAATGCATCGCCTGCAAAGGCAAAAAGGTCAGATAATGTTAATAATTAGAAGAAAAATCAACAAGATTCTCCAGTATCAGTCATTAGTAAAACAAAGACAGTAAGATAAGAGATGTAAACCAGAGCAGGTGATTTTGAATGTAATTCCAAAAGTTTAATCTTGACACAGGCAAGAGTCAGTAGATAGACTTGAGAAATATCATTTAATAGTTCCATGTGAACAATTTCGATTAGAACAGTTGACTGTAGCAGAGAAAGCTGCAAAGCTCGAGGAAAAACTGAGTGATTTGCTCTAGCAGGAACACTGTGAATTGAGAATTTAAAGCAACCTACCACAGCAAATTCATCCTTGTCCAGGTGACCATCTTTATCAATATCACTGAGATCCCAGACCTACAGCAATTACAATAAAAACAATGATTTAGAGAACGAGTTACGCTTTGTGCTTTTGATGTTAATTGTCATTGTATTAAGCATGCTCTCTAAAAATTCCTAACAGACTTCTGTGAAGATCGTATTAGTTATATTAGAACTAGCTAAACATACTCTGATGAAGCAGGCTGGGTTAAGAGTTTTCTGGCAGTGGGAATCAACACTGGCTCTAACAAATTCTGGATGCAACACAGGCAGGTTTTTCATCTTTCTGTGTTGCAATTAAGGAGTTATCAAACTGACTGAAAACACCCAGAGGTGGCTTTCAGCATTGTCCACAGGGTGTGGGCTACCAGACTGTCCAAATTTGTCTTATAAGAAAGTAAAATATTTTTTAAAAGTCAACAAATTTCTAATTTACATTCCTTTCCTAAACTTCTCATTTTCATTTTTAGTCAAAAAAAGAATATGTCCACCCCCAGAATTTTCTACAGGAGATAATTTAAGCATCTATCTACTTCAGTTCATTATTAGATTAAGTACAGTCAACAGAAATTGCAGATTTAGGAGGATACAAAACTTTCTGTACTCTAATACTCAGCCATCGGCTAACGCTGTTTAATCATCAGTGTAACTGGAGACAGTACAGTAGAGCGGACAGAACGCTAAGACTGAGGCTCAATCAGCTGAACTCCCAGCTTTATCACGGGACAGCTGTACAAACTTAACCTAGTTGATTAGTCCTTTGCACATTTCCTCAGTCTCCCATCTTGTCTGTACACTCTTCTGGAACAGAAAAAGCTTCCTGCATTTCTATCATGACCATAACAAGATAAAATACAAAGCCTTTCGAGACTCAGTACTTCACAATATTCAAGTACAGAATTAAAACAAGTCATACTTAGATTTTTGTAGATAACAGAGAAAGAGGCAGTTCTTCCTGAAGAGATGAAAGTATGTAACACAGATACAGCTCTTACATAGGATGTATTTATTCTCAGTCATATGACATTAAAGAATACATATTTTAAAGGGAAGTAGAAAAATACTTCAAGATTTGCTTCTCTTGCAAATATGCAATGGATGAACTCAGATCTCAGAAGTATTTATAAATATACATTAAAAAATACTTGACAATTTCACAGCTGCAATAAACTAGGATGTTTTAAAGTGTTCCTTGTACAAACAGGGAATAGATTTAATGGTATGTCTAATAACTTGTATTTGGAAAAATGACAACACAGTGGAATATAATGTTATAAAAGCTATTATGGTTTAGGAGAGCTCTTTCTTGTTTTCAAACAACCAAAATCAGAATTTCCAGCTCTTAAAATTAATACAGAGATAATGAATCTACTCTAAGGCCCAAATTACTACTATTATTCTTATTTCTAAATGGAAGGCTTCAGAGCCTACTTAATGTCCTTGCTACATAGCATGCACTTGATGTAAAATCTCAGCCAAAACCTGATCTATGTTAGTAAGTTATGTATAAATATGTAACACTGCAACCACAAGAAGCTAAATAGAGAAGAGCTAAATCTAAATGGCATACTTACCCTTCCTAGGATATCAAGAGGTAGCTTTGAATTCATCAGTACTGGTTTTACTTTGTCTCCTGAAAGTAAACCATTTACTGGCAAAAGGCTTTCAAAAATACCATCAAACTTTGCTTTTTCTTCCACCTAGTTGGTAAGAAATAGCCTGAATAAGTAAAAAAGTGTGCCTGTGTGAGTGTTGAAAATGAGATCTTGCAAGAAATTAAGACTGGTCAGTAATGTATTCATTCTAAATTTCAAAGCTTTCTTGCAAGTGCCACCATGCTGTATTTAAATGTGAGCCCCTCAAAGCTAGATTTAGGAGCTTAATTTCAAAGCTAAGGTTATGACAGCCAAGAGATTTTAACACGCAGCGTACAAGATGTGTTTCTGTAGGGTTCTAAAAGGACAGTGCCTTCTGATTAAAACTGCTGACCAGGTTTTAAACAAACTTTGACAAACTCTGTAGAATCAAAAACTATTCTTCCCAAATAATTTGCTTCCCACTTGAAAGTACAACATGCAAGTGCAAAAACAAAAATCAACATTAAAAGTGATTTTATTAAATTTCTACTTTTTGGAAAATGTTTGCATTTGAAAATTCCCTAAATACAAATATCCCCATGTATGTATCAAAAGTTACTTTTTTCCAATGATATATATTGTATATCACTGAATAGAACATATGAACTCAAGCTTTAAATTAATGCTTCAGGATGGATTTCGTGAAATGCTTTGCTGTTCTCAGCAGGGTTCCTTTACACAAACATGAAAGTGCCTTCTACCAGGATTCTGGAAGAAATCCAGACAGAAGATTAAAATTCATTGTGTCTTAAAAACATCACATCAGGGGTTGTCAAAGGCTTGTTTAATACTTATTTCAAATATAAAACTACAGCTCAATATTCTCTATTGTACACAAGTTCATCATCAGAAAAGGAGGATGGACTTCTGAGGCGGGAAATATATTTGATACGAAATCCTCTCACTGGGAAAATTACAGACAAGGAAAATATTTTTAAAGAACGGATGGAATGTGTTGTCTTTTACACTTACCCTAACAGCCCAGTGAGTGTCTGTTGAAGGCGGTGTGATCAGCAAAGGACTGCTAGTGTCATGCTAAAAATTAAAGAAGTTTTTTTATTTATACGTACAAATATAAAAATACACTTCTGTCTCTAATCCTTACTAATTGCTTTAAGGGATGGCTATAGACATGAAGTTTAACTACACTAAAAAAAGAAAAAAGGCTGCACATGTACCCAAATAAAAAATAAATCATATTGATTTATACCATTACAGTACTTCAATAAGGACATTAGGTGTGTTAGGCACCCAAACACAGAACTAAGACAAGCTAAAGGAGGTTCCACAGCAGCTACTGCAGGCAAAGCTGCAGTCATGCCCTTTTCTACACACTCCTGTTGACCTAGCCCCAAAATAAATACTACTTTTTTTCCTTTTGGATTTTTTTTTCAGTAGTTCAAAGTTTAGCTACATCAGGCTCCTGAACAAACTGGCAGCAGCAGTTTTGCAGCCCAGGAAGGGGCTGGTACATATTACTCAGGAGGACAGGGCTACGGCAGCCATGACTGCCGTTGTCTTAAGGAACAGTCTGACAGCAGCCTGAAGTCTCAGAACCACGACATTTATCAAACAGAAGATTATTCTAGAGTTCCAGCTGAAGCCTTAGTTGTCATATAATACATACATACGTTTTAGGTATATACTACTTACAAATTTAGGAGGTGGCACAGTCAAGTTCAGACTGCTCAGGTTAACATCATGGCCATTCTGTGCACATGCTACAAGGCGCAACGCGACGTAGAAACCCTACAAACAATAGTGTTTTCTATTAAAAAAGCAACCAGTCTAAATCACTGTCTCCAATAACCCACTTAGTTTTTTACTAACACTGTACATATGCAACTCCGTAAACTACGGAAACAACAGATGTATAGTGCCACCAGTTAACTGCCTAGTGACTACCACCCCTCTGCTTTTAAAGATGATTCGGGAAAAACTTTACTGTAACATGGAACAAAGAGCAGAAGAATTCAAAGCTAGTTTTTAAGAAGCACTCTCCCGTAATTAAGTAAATTTCATCACTTTTTCTTAAAAATTAATAAATCTTAAAATCATAGTTTGTATTTGAGAAAAACTCAATGGCCATGTATCTATATATCACACCCCCCATTATTTACAAAACAAAAGAGGGACATAAAATTAGATCCCACCCTCTCCAGCAGCCTCACTGAGTAATATACCTGGATGTGAGCAGTGCCAAGAAAAACCCTCATGTTGTAAATGAAAACTTAAAAAAAATAGGCTAAGGATAACTACTATGGATATCAGGGCTTTCTTGAAACAAGGCTAATCTGTGGAAGGTAATGTAAGAGGTCTACAGGCACATTTCGTTTACCTGTTTATCCAGGTATCCTTTACCCTCCGGGTCAGCCAAATCCCATATCTGTGGAGACACACAATAAAAGCCATTGGGATTTTAAATAAAAACTTAGCTCAACAGTTCACACTGTACACCTTCCTGAACTATTCGTTGCAGCTTTCAAGTTATAACATACTGTTTTATTTAATTCCCAAGTTAACATAAAAAACGTTACACAAAAGACATTTTTTCCTTTAGATTCCTGTGAAACTCGGAACAATACCTTGGAGCTATTACCAATCTGCGGTTAACCTAATGTTCAAAGGATCTGATTTGCATTCCACCGAATTCCTTTTTGCCAACCACTTCTGCTTAGTGTTAACTGCACTTAAGCAAGTGGACAGATAATTACCGCATTAGCAAATCCCTTCAACTTACTTTTCCAAGGATAATATCAGAGAGACCAGACTTTTTAAGAAACAGTGCAGCTTCACTTGCCCCAACTCTCCCTGTATACGTTGGATCTACCTGAAAGATAAAAATTCACATTCAACTGGAGCACGTCTGTCATGAAAACAGAGACAAGAAGTGAAACGCCTCTTGCCTCTAGGTCAGAAGGAGTTATACAAGCATGCATTACCACTCAGCAGAGAGAATTTACAGACATTTAGCACTGCAAGGGGGAAAGGAAAGAGAGGGAAATCTTGGGTAAGAGGAAATTGCACTTTATTTTTAAATTTTTGTTTAAGAACATACCTGTTTGTAATAAGTTTCGTATAATGGATTCCCTGTAGAAAACTGAAAAACAAGAGAAGATGTTAAGAAAACAAGGAAAGAACTGCAATCACAGATAGCTCACTTTTAGGGACTGACAGAAAAAAAAAGTGTATAGTACTTTGTGTATTACTCCTATTAAAAATAGGAAACTGTATGTTAATTTGCTGTGCTCCAAACCGGGTACTCGAAATCCGAGTGTGGGTAACAGAGATCCCCCAAAACTTGCAGCCAACAGACTACTGTCACCTCTTCAAACTTCTTATTCACCAGCATTCATACTTATACTCACACTTTTAATTATCAACACTGTATGGTAATTAGGTTTTGTAGAACAGCTTTGAACTATTTGCCAAGGTATTTCAGGTAACAGTTTGAGAACTACTGATCTCAAAGGCAGAGTTTTCAAAACAACGCTGACCTGACTCCCTCCTGCAATGTATATATACTTATGGAATATTTTCAGCAGACAATTATACACACACACACACAGAGAGTCCTGGTATCAAAATATGCCTGTGTTTATGCATTTTCAGTGCTACGATCTTAAACTGAAGCAGAGTGGGGACGGGGGAACCAAGATCAGTTAACAAATGTCACAATTCTCTGACAATGTTGTTTAAAGATTTCAACTTGGTGTTATCACTACATTACACAAAAACAGCAGACACAAAGGTAGGCCCGGCCTTTTCGGAACACTGAACAAGCAGATCCCTCTCGCTGACATTCCAAGTAAACGGGAACTGTAATGCCAGAAGAGGCAGAAGCCCCAACACCCATCTTCTCAGCTGCCTCCTACAACTGCCACACAAGTTCTAGCCACGTGCAGCTCCACACCATTCTTCAGCCTCAATGCCAAGAGCAAAAATGTTATAATCCAGTCGCAAACAAGCCACCCTTTAGAGCAGTCAAAGGCCTTAAAAACCAAGCACCAAAGCAACCCAATAAACACAGTTTAATGACTAAGACACAGAGATGTTGAAACACTCCAAAGCCTGCTTGGGACAACTGCTCCCCACCTACAGGACACAAGCCAGACATCTGCCGAAGGATTACTTTGCACTAACTCTGATCACAGGTATGTCACCTCCCAAATGCTCCCTTCTTCCTTGCCATCCACCTGGATTTCTGGACATTCTGCCTACACTGAGCGGAAGGGAGACAGAAACGTGATGGAAAAAAAAAAAAAAAAGACTGATGAAAAGCATGAAATTTTATTTTACACAAAGAGACTCTTCCTGTAAGTTTACCATAAACACGCCAAATCTTAATTTAAGGAGATATCCAAAATAACTAAACCCTATTAATTAGAAGCAAGCAAACACTGAGCTCTTTCAAGATCAGTCGTTCTACTTGGCTAGAAAGATCATGCATTTTCAGAAGAGCTTCCTAAACATCTTAAAGGTACTCCACTTATATCCATTGACAAATCAGCCGCTGCATTCTCCACCAGTACACTCTAGAAGCCCTTGCTCTTCCACAAGGTGGACAGCAGTTCAGAAGAAAGCTGCACAACACATAAATCTGACTCATCTTCTTACTGGCTTGTAAACCATCAGCATAGATAAGCACTGTGTTCCTGTCCAAAGTATCAAACACATCATTCAGAAAAAGATATAAGTAGGAAATTGTCCAACTCTGAGTAAAATCTAGTATGTTTTCGCCAACTACCACCCACCCAACTATACACCTCTCCTTTATCAGAAGGCTCAGAGAAGCTAGCCAAAGGCCAACTACAAGCTCCTCTAACTAATTTGGCGAGTATCCTAGAGCATGCAGAGACTGGATTCATACCAAGATACAGAGCAAACCGCTCCAGCAGCAGTATTGAATGATCTCATCCTGTCACCAGACATTCCTGTCATCCTCATTTGATATTGTCAGCCATGACATACAGCTGACTTACCTGACAGAGGCAGCAGGAATCCGGGGTGATGCGCTTAAATGCTGTGAAGTTTCTTCTACAGCAATATATTCATCCAAGTGCCACTGGAAAGCACTTCATCACTTGACTCTCTACTTGCAGAATTTTACAAAGATTAAGCCTATCTGACCGATTTACCTAAATAGCTGTGTGTCTGTGCTGGAGCAGATCGGACAAAATGGGCTCAAGTGATAAAAATAGCATAGCTGCCTATCTAGTCATCACCACAGGTAACTACATCACTATCATTCAAGACGATTGTGTAATTTGGTGACATCTGATGAAGAACCTATACAAGACAGCATCGATGCTGGTAATCAGAGAAAAACATTTTGAAGAGTTGGCAGTTGATGAGTGGCCTAAGGATACAGAATCAGAGAATGGTTTCAGTTGGAAGGGACCTTTAGAGGCCATTTAGTCCAACCCCCCTGCAGTGAGCAGGGACATCTTCAACTAGATCAGGTTGCTCAGAGCCCTGTCCAACCTGACCTGGAATGTTTCTTGGGATGCAGCATCTCCCACCTCTCTGGGCAGCCTGTTCCAGGGTTTCACCACCCTCATTGTAAAAAATTTTTCCTTCTATCCAGTCTAAATCTACCCTCCTTTAGTTTAAAACCATCACCCCTTGTCTTGTCACAACAAGCCTTGCTAAAGAGATTGTCCCCATCTTCCTATAGTCCCCCTTTAAATACTGAAAGGCCGCAATAAGGTCTCCCCACAGCCTTCTTTTCTCCAGGCTGAACAACCCCAGCTCTCAGCCCATCCTCGTAGGAGAGGTGCTCCAGCCCCTGGATCATTTCTGTGGCCCAGATATAACCTGTTATACAGCAGTTCAGTTTGACTTACAATTTAACAACCCTCTAGTTTCTGTACCTACTCCATATTCCCCAAAACGTCATCTACGACCAACATTTTACACCGCCTCCCAAACAGACCCTTCAGAACCCTGGTGCCTGATTGTTTGATCTCAAAGTTGGTTTCCTGTATGAATTTGAAGTTCAAGTCTTGAACTTGCACTGTCACAGCAGATCTGGTACACTGCATTTGTGGTACGCAGTACACGCACAGGGATGCGTCCCCATGTCCCTGAACACAGGTGTAGGAAAAAGGCAGGAGTAAGCTGCTGCCACCAGAACAATTAATAAAGCCAGTTCCTAGCAGCTCTCTTTCCTCAGGTCATCTCAGGGACACAAAGAACTCTAGATCAGGTGAATTATATTCCTTGGTGTCCTCTTGTTTCACCATTTTCTTTCAGCCACTCATCACATCATATGATGAATGAAAATAGTTACTGTGAAAGGAAAAAAAAAACAAGGTGCCCCACAAAGATGAGAGCCAGAAGGCAGCTGCTGCCGCCCCAGAAAGATTACCTTTGCCCTTACTCTGCTTGCCGAGTATCCTGAGTTGTCTCAGAAGATTGAGCTACAAAATGATCTGTGCTGTCCCAAAACCTCTAACATAACTTTCCCTAACCTCCAGAGGCTGTAGGCTGAACATGCCTGGCACAGCTGAAGGACCACTGAAGGTGATCAAATAGTCAAGAAAATGAAGTTATCAGAGATAAGCAAGAACTGAAACTGGATTTGATTTAACTACAGGAACTGATTCTACATGCTTACACTTCAGCTGCTTTTATGCATAGCCAGTTGAAACAAAGACCACTGAAACCTGTTAAAGTATGCAAACTACTTAAGTTAGACATCTAAATTCTCTTTCATAACATCATAAAACATAGCTTCATAAAACAACAGAACCATAACAAATTCATTTATGAGAACAAATATGATTAAATACTTTCGCATGCTTGAATTACCCATATTGTTTATAGCTCCTAATGTGTTGATATCAACAGCCTTATTTCATATCCTTCTGAGTGAACATGCTTCAACATTACAGCACGTGTAACCTCTCCTGTTCCTTTTAATGCCATTTCTGGCATCTGTTATAACTAGTACATATCTCTGTAGTAATCATGAAATTGAGGCTACTAAAAGAGGAAGTTTATTAATTTCCAGGAAAATTCTGTTTAGTGCCCTGATTACAACTAGAATACTCTTGACAGTTCAGTACAGAAAAAGTTTTAAAAGTAGAATGTTTCCATTGAATTAGTTGAAGAATAATATCAAAATAACTGATGTGCTCACAGAACGTGGCCCTTTTTCCCCTTGAAAGGACATATCGTTATACAAAAGAAAACACCATTAATGCCAATCTCTCAAATATCAGAATTTAAACAACACAGAAGTAGGATTCCCATCGTAACAAATATTTTATACATTTTCACCAATGTCCTACAGAAGTTCCACAACAACGAACTATTTCAAGTCCAGAGTTTATTTTACATATATATTTTGCACATTACTTCACTTGAAAACTTTTGGTAACGGTTTGTGTGTGCATGGATGCTTTCAGATGTTTCTGAACATGTTCATTTAATTAAACAGATGTTAATCAGGACTCCTACTGCTATTCAGAAGCTAAAAAGCAGTGTGCTCTCTTAATAAGACACACAGCAAATGACATATTACCCAAGCATCACATAACCCCATTGAAAGATAAATTTTCAGAGTATCACAAATAAAAAGTTCATTATTAAAAGGAAATATATACATTTGAATAATTTGAACTACCAACAGCAGTTGCTCTGAATTCCTGATAGGCTAAGCCACAAGAGTAGAAAACAGTTTTAATTTCAAGGCATTGGGGGGCAGTGGGGTGGTGCTGCTTTTCTTTTGTTTCAAAGGAAGTAAACTGACTATCTTCACTGGCGTACGGGAAAAGAACAGTGATCACACTGGTCAGGTTTAAATTCTTCAAGTGAGGAATTAATCGAAAAAACTTACAGCAACAACAACAATCTACCCAAGGATCCCAAACATTAAACCACAGCTCAAAACGCTGCCTCGCCCAGAGCTTGTCTCCTTGTGTGAGACAAGCTCCAAGGTTCAGGGTCTCTCACTCCACTGCAGAAGCCTCATCTTCATGCTGATGGGTGAAAACCTCCTTTTCATTCCTAAGTACTGAGTCCTTCACCGGTGTACCCGCGCCTATGGCTACGCTACTCGTGCACCTCCCAAATATTAAGCAGAGTCATGACACCCCAACAGCTAAAGGCGGCATTAACCCCGTGGTGCAAGTAGGAAAACAGGGCGACGCGACCGACCGAAGTCAGAGCGCCGTCCCTCCCGCGTCTCGGACCACCAGACCCCGCTAATCCCCGCAGCTCGAACCCGGGGGCTGCAGCTCGGGGCGGGAGAGAGTTGGGGCCGCCCGGGTGCTGCCCTGCCCCTTCCCCGAGGGGGCAGCTCCGGGGCCTCTGTGAGGAAAGGGCGACAGCGCCTTTTGTGCCCCCACAGAAGTGGCCGCCCCAGGGAGGCTCAGCCCCGGCCCGACGGCGGGGGCCGGGCGGGGGCCGCTGGCCCCACCCGGGGCCTGCTCCCCGCCGCACAGCGACCCTCGCCCCCCGCGGGCCGAGCCGCCCCCCAGCCGCGGGGAGAGGCAGGGCCTATGCCCCAGCGCCGACCCGGCCCCGGATGCACCCTCCTGCGGGAGCGGGACCCGCACCGGGAAGGGCCCCGCTCGGCCGCCGGGGAGCCGCCTCTCCCCTCAGCCGCCCCCCCTCACCCGCGGCAGGGTCCGGCCGCCGGCGGGCCGGGGCAGTTACGTTACCTGCTGGCTGAGGGGGATGAGCGCCGCCATCTTCCTCCCACTGATTCGGGCAGCGGCCGGGGCGGGGGGAGGGCGGGGCGAGCGGCGGCGGGAGGGCGCCCGGCAGCGCCTGGCACGGCGCGGCCCAGCTGGGCCCGGCCTGGGCGGGTGGGGGCCGGCCCTCCTGGGCCGCCGCCGCCGCCGCCGCCGCAGCCCGGGAGCTCAGGGGACGCGTCTGAGCCGGGAACAAAGCGGCGGCGGCGGCTTATCTGTCCGCAGCAGCCGTTCCCCGCCCCACCCGGGCAGCTCCCGCGGTCCCGTCCTGCCGCAGCTCTCCTCAGTCGTGGCTCTCCTCCGGCTGCCTCAAGCGAGGCTGGCGCTGACCTACCTATATTATGGACAAAGTAGGTCTAGGGAAGGCTGCAGCTGCCCCCTGGAATGTTCTTCCAGGTAACCGAGTCAAGGCACTGATCGACCTTTTATGTGGAGAACCCACATCCAACTTTCTGGACAAACCTAGTTATTTCAACTTCATTACACCAAACCTTGTCAAAGCACACTTCACCAAATTAAGCCTCCTCTGGTCTACAATCAAATATTCATCATCAGGTACAAAATTACAAACCTTTACTGCAATGCGTAAACACTGACCAGCAGCCTGAATGAGGCTGGATCCTTGGGGCCACAGAAAAGCAATACCGTCAGGAATTGGTTTAGGAAAAAAGGGGCGACGGTCCTTACAGTGCATTTCAATAGCTTTCAGAGTTCTTCAGCCCACAGTGGCACTGGAATTGTTTGACAGGGGACAGCACTCGGACAAGGAAAAGCGAAAGATTTTGACCTCAGTCACGCCACAGGCTAGAAACTGGCCCGGCTGACACCGGGGCTTCTGATCCACCCACTCCTTATCTCCTTAGCGCACAAAACTCCTCAGCCAGCGTCGGGGTAGCCTAGAGGTAAATACAAAACCATGGGCTCTGGAAGTCTGGCTTTGTTTTTTGCTAGATTTAAAGCATTAGTTCTTGGGAGGAAGGAACTGCAGAAGAGCAGAAGAGGCTGAGAAGGGGTGAAGGAAGTGACTGAACAAGTTATAAGAGCGAGCTACAAGACAGGTCAGACAGAGGAACAGGCACATCAGTCATGGTTTCAAATTCCTTCCCTCCCCACCCTATTAGAAAGAAAAATATTTTTACAGGGACTGTACGTATTCATTTGATTTTTGAAGGGAAAAACAACTGAGTGCATCTAAATTGCTAAGGAGAGGTCTGCGGCTGGACAGACTACCATCACTCGGGTCCCACGCAGAGACAGAGCTGGAACGTTCCATGGGCAGATGAGCCACAGCAGAACAGCCAGGAGCAGCCACAGCACGTTCGCGGCAGCCATACAGCTGCAGTAATCCGTGAGGCTCTGACAGGTGCACAATTACTACAGAGGCTTAGCAAAGCTTATCTCCTCCTTAGTTTGAAGTATGTTGTGAAACATGCTTCACACATTTGACATGCCAAACCCTTCAATGAAATAAAAAGCTTATATTTCCTCAATGGAAATGAGCATGAATTTTACATTTAGTGTTAAACCGTGAAAGTGTAAACCTGTTCCAAAACCTAGTGCTTTATTACAGGTGTTTTTAATACATTTTAGTAGTGTTAAGATACAGTTAATAAAAAAAATTAACCTTAGAAAAGAATTTAACTATGTTATGGCATTTTTATGAAAAATAACAAACTGGTCACAAAATTTAATGTTGGAGTTTTTAAAAAATCCTGTTTTATTACAACTCCATTGGTGCAGGTTTCAACAAGCTGTTAAGAAAATACCTAAATCTCTTAGGGGTATTTTCACTTAAGAGATTTAGTTTAAAAAAAAGTAAACTTCTTTCAAGTAACAATTAAAGCTCTTCCTTCTCAACAGTGTTCCTCAGTGCTCTATTCTTTCCAGATTCTTTTTTTCTCCCTAGCTTTTTCTTAAACCGTTGCTCAAAGTATTTCTCTTCTGTAACCCTTTCTTTCTCCTGCTCTTCTTCAGTCTGCTTCACGTTCATTTCCTTTTCAGGACCCTAATACGAAGATTTCATTTTTATGCACCAACAGGTTCTCGATCAGATAGGACAGGGGATGTTGAAAGTGTGGTAATAAAGAACCAAAACAGACACAAGAATTTCATGTTACCTTTGTTTCGCCCCATGTTTTACCTCCGAAGTCTTCTGCATAAACCTCATCATCTGTTATCAAGAAGTTGTCAAAAATTGTGCCAGCTCTCACCTTTGAAGGAATAGGGGGGAAAAAACTGAGGATACCTCTTTGTTTTCTGAACAGTTTTCATCAGATGTTTTTTAACAACATGCTTGTATCATATATTCAATACAGAGTAATCACATTAAGAATCCCATAGGTTTTTTGCAGAATTTGATGAAGAATTCTCTCTTTTTGGACAACTGTTTTCAATAATCTAAAGAACATGTTTTAACTTTAGGCACTTCACTGATCTCGTAAGAGGCTTTAAGCCTCATCATTGGCTAGTCAAGAAGCCCGAGGTAGAGGAAGATCTCGGAGGCACCCCAGAGGGCAGTTTTCTCCTCAGGAATCTTTGGGTAAGTCGGGAGTAACTGAGCTGCTTGAAGCCTCAGTTACGCACCTCAAGTCAGATGGAGTAAGTCCTAGTTTACAATACTTAGGCTAATTAGTTTAGGCCCCTCACTTACCTGCAGATGATTTTGATCCAAACAATAACTACAAATGGAAGATCAGCACATCTTACAGATTTTTCAGTTTTGTGCATGTATTCAAATAAAAGCCAGTTAAAGACATAGGTCCCCAAGATCCCCAAGCAATAGATAATGTTTATTTGCAAAGGGTAAACAGGTTGCTAAATACCCAGTGAGAGAAAAGGTCTTTACCTTCCAGGAGAGGCATCTCACCTGCCAGATATCTAGCCCAATGATGCTGATATTTTCATAGCTGTAGATGCTGAAGTCTGGCGAGTAATTCGGATTGTCAATCTGCGGATGAGGCCAAACTCCTCTGTAATTTGGGTTATCGATCTGCCTGGGTTTCCACTCCCCCTAGGATAAACCACATGTTCTGAGTACAGTCAGGCAAAGAAAAAGTTGCTTCAAGCATTATCCAAAGCTGGGATCACAAGATTATTTATACCCTGTATAGAGGATTCTTGACGACAGGACGCCATTCCCCATTCACAGCATCATCCCAGTCTTCAGGTTTCTCCGCACTAGTGTCCAGAATGTATTCAGGTTCATCCCAGTCCTTTAAAAAGAGACAGGAAGATTAAGAAAGCAAAACCAGAGCATAGTTCAACTATATCAAATGTCTATTCCACAAGAATGAAAAACCTCAATAATACAGAATAAGGAGAGCAAATTACCTCAGGCTTGATGTCATTCGGATCATCAATTTGGATTCGATCATCCCAGTCAGACGGTTTCCTCACTGTTGGATCATTAATTTTCCTTGGTGGCAAAAAATCTAAGTCATCTTCTAAGTTGCCGGACACAACCATTTCGTTATCAATTTTTACTTCATAGGTCTGATCTGGCCTTATAATCAAAGTATATAGATGTGTATATCCGTCAACCTGGGTTTTAAAGAAAGCAAGTAAAATTTTAAGAACTTTAAACAAAGCTCTTAGGAACTGCCTTGCACCAGAATTATAATACTAATTTCTAACAGACCTTTTCAAAAGCAGTAGTGAGAAAAAATAATTCCCAAAGTCTCCTAGAGGGGGAAAATAAAATTAATGACATTTTTCACATATATTTTCCAGTCCTCCCATCTGGGTCTCTGAACAAAACTGAACAGTTGCAAGAAAACACAGTCTATTTCTGACTGGCAAGAGGAAGTATCACAAGATGGAAAATAGTATCAGATAAAATAATGATTTTAGTTAATTCTGAATACAAGGCATTTATACTCCAAATAGCTACAGCAAAGGCACATGAAAGGCTTCCTACACAGGTTAAATGCAAAAATATTGAAAATATAGCCAGGCTCTTACATTTTTATCACAAGAAAGCACTCTCTCTTTAGGAAATATAGCATTAAAGTTACAGTTAAGAAACACAATGACATACATTACTTAAACATTCAGCACCCTTGTTTCATCCTGTATCGGTAACAGGTGTTATGAATGCAATCATTAAATTGCAAACATATCAGGAACTAAGAAATATCCAAAGTCCCCCAAATTAACATGACTTTTAAGATATCATGGAAGGCAGAACTTCTCAAAGGTGTTACATGTTTGGAATAGTTGTTTGGGGGTTTTCTGTGTTTTGGGTTTTCTTTTTTCTTCCCAATATCCCTGCAACTTGTTTCTTTTCAAGTTTATCTATCTTTGAAATGTGTATTTACCTTGCATCTGATCGGTTGCTTGACTGGATGGGGTTTATTCTTGTAATTTAAAATAACATGGACTTTCTTTGTCTCAGATCCACAAATATCTGGCCCTACAAAGAGATGACATGCTTTGTACCCTTGACTTCTTTGCAGAAGAATACAGACTGTTTACCTTTTCCTTCCAATACTGCTAGACATCTCTCCCATTCCACGTACTTTGATGTATTCCATTCCATTTTTAATGGATGACACAGCTTCTACGCAAAGTCTCTAAATCTACCTTAGAGTTAGATTTTGTGTAGCATGGGGTTCAGTTCTGTAGCAGAACAGAAAACTAACCCAGAAAACAGAAATCCAGGCAAAAGAAAAATTATCCCTGGCACAAGCTGAATAACTACATAATTATATTAGATATATAATGACAAATTTCACTTTGACACACAAATGTACAAGTTTCACCAAGTCACTGGAACCTACATACAAGTGTGTAAGGGCAGATAATGGCCTACAGTATGTTGTTCCAGTTTAAGGTCTTAAAAAAATAAGTCCCGATCAACAACTTCTTTTATTGTAAGCTCGCTCTAATAATTTTCAGTTATGTCCTTCAAATCAGCTCAGGATGTTTACATAAACATGTATTTTCTTAATACATATTTAGAGATCTCTCAAGCATGGAAGAGCTAACTCCTTGCAGTCACAACATCTTTATTTTTTTAAACAGCCCTCCTTCACATTTTTTCTACCGTTTCCACCACCACCTTTGAAGAATTGCACAACAGCAATGACAGTATTTTATTAACTAATAATATAGCTATAAACTCACCAAACATGATGTAATAATGCGAATCTCCACTAAGGTTCTTCTGATCCAAGTTTGAGGAAAAAATCTTAACATATCCCCCACCGCAATCTATCTTCTGCTCATGTTTCACAGTATACTGAATGACTAGACTCCTCCCTTTGTTGCTAAATGGTTTAAATCGTGAGGAGATAGCATAAAATTTAGAGTTTTCACTGGTTTGTAGACCTGAAAAGATATTAGTAGAAGATTCAATTTTATATTTTCCTATTTGCAAAGAAAAAAAAAATACTTTTATTGCCACAAACGGAAAACCCCCAACTCTTGAGCTGGTTCCCGTAACATGTTTTTAATTAAATGCACATACCCTTATCTCGCACTGGATCTCCATAAAACTTCCCAGCTGTGAGTTTAAACTTCCCGAGGTCCGGCTTGTACTCGGAGTTCACCCACCTCCTCTGCCAGTTGGCTGTTGTGCAAGGCCAGCGCCAAGACAAGAGCAGGGCCGTTAGGTGAGGCGCAGGAACGGGGCTCCCTCCCTGCCACCTCACACGCTCACAGCCGTTACCGGCGGCCGCCCCCCTGCCCCCTCCGCCCCGCTGCCCTCGCCCGACCTCCGTCCAGAAACTGCTCCTGGAAGTACACGGCGGCCCGGGCAGAGCCCGCCGCGGCTCCGAGGAGCAGGGCCAGCCTCAGCGTGTCGAGGGCCGGGGCTCGCCCACCGCGCCCCCTCGGCCCGGCCGCCGCCATCGCCCTCACACGGCAACGGACCCGCGCCCTCGCGCCTTCGGCATCCCGCCTTTTCCATGGCGGACCATGATTGGCGGCGCTTTCCCTACTTATCGTCATACGGAACCAGATTGGCTTAGCGCTCCCGAGGGAGGAGCATTGATGCCACGTGGCCGCGCGTCGAAATGCATGCTGGGGCTTGTAGTCTGCCCTCTCACGGGCCGGCGGCAGTATGCGTACTTGGATTGGCTGGTTACACTCAAGCATCGCCAGCGTGAGGCACGGGGGGCGGGGCTCTTTGCGCGGAGCCAATGAGGGAGCGGGATGTTGGGAAGTCGCGGTCCCCAGGATACGGCGCGACCCCGCCGCCGCCGGCTCAGGGCGCTTCGTCTCGGATGGCCGCGATCGCTCGGGCGCGGAGGGTGGCCGCAGGCGGGGGGCAGGTGAGGCACCAGCTCGTCCCGGCCGCCGCCCTGCCTCAGTGCCAGCCGCGCTCGGCCCGTACCCGGGCGGGCGGCCGGGGGCCCCGGGCCGCCCGTAGGAAGGGCCCGCAGCGGCTGGCGGGGGGAGGCGGGACGAGGGCAGGGCCGTGGGGAGCGGGGAGCCGAACCGGGCCGCCTGCCGACGCCTCTGAGGGCTCCTCGCATCCTGTTCTCGGCAGGTACGCGGCGATGCTCCCCGCAGAACCATCACAGCCGGGCACAGCCTCTTTCCTCGCTCCCGCAGTGACCTCTCTGCGATTGATACAGCGTTGGAGAAGGCTGGAGGAGCTCCATTCTGCCACAGCAGATTCCTGAAGGTGCGCAACGAAAATGTCCATGGAAGCCCGTGGTGGCAGCCATCGGGAAACGCTGCGCAGCCAGCGAGCAGGCAGGCAGCCAAGAGCGCTGCGGGCAGCGCTTCCCACGCACGCTCGAGCTCGGCTCTGAGGAAAGTGGCGCAGCTAGAAAGCAAAATCATGAATCGGAAGAAGCAGATGGAATTGCAAAACACTGAGGGGGGCCAGAAGCCTTTGGATGAAGAGTCCCTCTCGTCTGCTTCTAGTCATGAACACAGTGCAAGGGGCAAGAAATATCTGAAGAATTATGCTACTGCCAGTGGAAATATGACCCTGAGTAATGCCTGTTCCAAGGAAGAGGAGAGCATCCAAAGCCCTAAAAAGAATGTTATGGTTAAACAACAGCCTGTTTTGGATAGTGATGAAGAGGAAATGAGAGAGCTGATGGAGAGCTCTTTGGAGTTTTCCAGCAGAAATGAGAATCAGAAGGTTGTTGCAAGTGGTTCTAAATGGGGTAGAAAGGTAAATACAGACTTTGCTGAATTATGTACTTTTATTTACATTGTTATGAAGTTGTTTTAATTGGTAGGTCACTTTTTATGTAGATAACACTAGAAACTAAATTTTAATTTTGCATTAGGGGCTTGCTTATGATATGATTTAACTTCAGTTCACATTTTTAAATTACTGGGTTTTACCCATTATAATCGTTTTTCCTTGTTTGTGATCTACACAAAATAAATGAAGTAACACATAAACCTCTTTTTCATGTTCTTCAAAAGAGTAAGACTCCAGTTTCATCAGGAATGCCTCCTCCATCTCGTAAGGAAATTTCACCAACAGAGGTATCCAAAACATCTTCTTTTCATAGCAGAGACCCAGAGAAGAATGGTTTTGGTAGAGTTAATTCACCAGCCAGCAGAAACCTGTCTGTACAACATAATATGAGATCTGAATTGCTGTCTTCCATGAAAGACAATTCTGTAAAGACGACTCTGCCTAGACCAGGCAGCACCAAGCAAAGCCAAACATCACTTGGAAGTGACAGATGTGAAATAAAATCATTAGATGAATTGTTTTCAGAAGCAGCTGATGCAGAAGATTCAACCGGCAGCAGCTCAAATGGTGAGTGGTCTAAAATATTGTCTCAGGAGACTTGGCCTCAATTGTACTAATAACTTCCTGATAAATTTTCTAATGAACATGGGCAAATACTCACTTTGAAAGGAGTCACTAGTGTGACTTTACATACACCAAGGCTTTATCAAAGGAATTACATTGATCTGTTTCTTTTTTTTGTGTGATGTATTTGTATTTCTCTTGGCTTTTGCTTTAATGGGTTCAGTTTCATAACGCTTCCCTGGGTGACACTTAGTTATGATGTCAAATCAATTACAACATTTAGACTAGTCCTTGTGGATCAAAGGGACAATGAACTAATGGGTCTGAGTGAGAACAAGTGTAAACGAAGGGCATCAAGACTCTCTTGAACTCGGGTTGGCGGATCCACCACCAGGTGAAGGAGGAAGCTTTGGAAAGCGGTGCTGCTAAGTGAAGGGTTTAGAGTGTGTGACTGCTGTTACTTTTTAGTACTTTTTACACTTTAAACTAGGAATGTAGTACTGATTTGTTTTTCCCTCCATTCTCACTGAAGGGAAAGCGTACTGTAATTTTCATGCAAAGTCTCGTGACGATTTGTCATGTGATTGCAGACTTCAGACTGAATATCCTGAGCCTTGATGATTTGGCACCAGCTATCACCAGTGAGGCAGCAGAGTTAAAGCAGAAGGCAAGTGGAAAACCCCTGCTACTGCATATTTCCATTCCGCCTTTGTTTGGTGGAGGGTGGGTTTCTAAAATAAATACTTCTCGTAGGCGGTCTGAGGTGGTGGGCAGGTCTCACTTGCTGTACGGGTTACATCAGGATTTTAACAGGCTACTGAAAACTGACCAAATTCTTTTTCTGTGCCTGCGTTTCCTTACTAAATGCAACAGCACTGCATGGTTTGCAGGGTGACACAGAAGAGCAACACTTCTATTCCCTAATAAAGCAGTAGCTAACTCCCAGTGAGATGCAGCAGAGCAGATGAAGAACAATGGAGGCATAGTCTAGGTTGTATTTTGTTGACTCTCCTAACATACAGCCCTTTTGTTTTACAGGGGACAGACGTTCAAATTACTCAAGAATCAAACAGAAATTCAAAAAAAGATACATTCCTGGTGGAAAAGGCCCAAGCTTCTCTTAAAATAAGCCCAGTAACTGGTGAGAATGATGCTTCTGAAGGGGATATTGACAAAACCGTGACTGAAGCTGAAATCTCTGAGCATTTAAGTGGAGTTTCTGCAGCTTTCCCTATGCACAAATGGGATTATCTTGATCATGACGAGAGAACTGTTAATTCAGAATATTCTGAAGACTTTGAAAGGTCTTTGTCTACAACAGAGGGGGAATCTGTGTCAAAAATATCAGATGAACATTCTGAGAGCTGCACCTATTCTGGAAAACACCCATCTTCAGCATCACCACCTGTATTGGACGGAGCGCGGCATGAGCGGGTACGCAGAGTAAGTGTCAGAGAAACTGCGGTTCAGACAGCGGATCCTCCGTTCACCTATTGCTGGCCAAAGAGTAAGTTCATGAGCTATTGCCCTAGTCAGGCAATTTTTACACGTTTATATTTTATACGCTAGCCTAGTCAGCCTTGATAGAGTTCTTCATTTCAATACCAGCTTCCCCTAGCTGACATTGATTTTAAATTGTTTTAACCTATCTATAAAAAAAGATTGGGATTGGACAACAGAATAGGAACTTGGAACTGTTTTTGCTTAAAAAAACCCAAAGCACCAACCCAAATCCCACAGGACCTCTGGACGGATGAGCTGGTGTTAGCAACAGAGCTTGCGATAGCCTGAGTGCTATTCGCAAACAGAATTGAACATTTTTATTGTAGCTTTTCTGTTGTAAGCAATACTATTGTTACGGAAGCGATCACCCATTGCGGAGTTCTTTTTTGCATTGTATCTATTTCTTGGGAAAGCCCGTGGCCCTGTTTACAACACAGACGTAACCTTTAACTGTTTCTGAGGGGTCGCTCCTTTCCTACCTCTCTTGACCTAAAGCAGAAAGTGGCAAGAGCCACTTCTTGCCGCACTCAAGGAGGGGAAAATAGAAACTCGGCTGTGCTTGAAACAGTCGCTTCCTTCATGTACAAAAGCCTGTATTTTCACTCCGGCAAGGGCTAGAAAAGATACCTCCTGCGATGGCCTGCGTTGTGAGCGTAGGAGCAACGAAACTGTGGAGGTCATAGAACCGTTTCAGCAATTTTTTTTGGCCGACAGAATTCCCTGTTAGGCTCTACAGCGCTTCCACGGCAACCAATGTCCCAAGAGGCTGCGGAAGATGGACAGAGTGCTAGCGCTAAACCTCTCCACCCTCCAAACCCAGTAACTGTCATTTCATCCTACACACAGCAAACACCTCGGCGGTGCTCGATCTGCCTGTAGGAAATGGTTACGTTGACCCAGTACCTATCGCCAGCCACGTCATCAGCGCGGATGCGGTAGAAGGTACTGAAAAACATGTTTCTTACTATTCCTTTTTACTGCCTTTTATGCATCCAACCCCTGCTTGGGTTGTTTAGCCCTTACTACCTGCCCGTAACGTGTCACTGAAGTATATACTCTCCCTTTCGCGCAGCCTTGACAGCGTACAGCCCCTCAGTTCTTGTGTTAAACGCCATGTTGAAGCAGCACCTGATGCTGACCCAGCAGTTTGTAGAGAACATTCACCACCTTCATGTCTCCCTCGTGGAGTCGCTAGAGAACGAGAAGTTCCACTACCATACCCTGGAGGAGGCTAAAGAGGTATTTCTGGTAGACTAGACAGCAGCCTAGCGACAGTAAGCGTATATTCCTCTCCAACCGCTTCTCGTATTTGCAGCAAACAGATTTTCTTTGCATGTTATTCATTAATCAGATGAAGGTCATATAATCAGTGAATAAATTACTTCATAGAAGAATACTGTAATGCTTGTACCTATATTAACAACAAGTCAGGAATTTATACAGTAAAAAGAGACTAAACTCTTACCAGAGGCCATAGTTTTGAAAGAATAAGGTTTCTGCTGTAGCATTTAGCTGTCCTCAAGTAAGGATCTTCCTAACACTGCACCAGAAGTACCAGTTTCTGTTACTAATACTAAAAGTGCAGGTGTCTTGACACAAACATTTATTATTTATTAAATATTAGACAGTATTTAGCTACATAATAAAGACACTGGTATATTAACTTTTTTTTTTGCAGTACATCAAGAATCACAAATCCCCACCTCTAACACTTGAGCAAGTACGAGAAGAAATTCGGAAAGCACGGGAGGAGAAACTGCTTTGACTCTTTGAAGTAAAACTTACATTTACAGATCTCAAGCTGGAACAAGAAACCCTTCCAAATTGAACAGATAAAAAGTTATAAACTGTGTAGTGGAAGGATTTGTACTAACAGCGATGTATTTTATTATACATAATTTATTTTCCTATATCTGAATTTTTTACTAATATACATGATGCAGGGACAGGCTGGAACCTTCAGCCAGACTGTGTCAGTGGTCAGCAAGAAAAGAAATGAAGAAAGCACTTCTCTGCGGCAGGAGGGCGGTAAGGCATCGCAGTGTGCACGTCTACCATGGAGATCATGTGAGCTGTGATCACGGTGGAAGTGAAAAGTCTCTACTACAGCACCCGAAGCGTACGATCGCAGTAGGAAAACCCCATATCCTGACTTTAGTGCCATACTTAAAGAGGGTTTATATAAATTAGCCTTGCCAGATTACTGCAAAACCAAATGCACGCACAGTTAAGATCGATTCAATACAAGGAAGGCGTATAGCCCACGTACTGGAATCCATTTACTCTCAAATATGAGCCATCATTTTATTTTTATTTAAAAAAAAGTGTTTATTGGAAGGCAAAACAATAAAATTCACAAGTTGGTAACATACAGGTGTCGTATGCTGATTCACAGACAGTTACAGTTCCACAACTACAGTAGATCTAGAACAAACTGATAGTTCACCATATTAACTGAATGGTTTGAAGAGGGTTTCTGCTATACAAACAAATGACTCTGGAAGAGGTGACCACCACGCGGCCCTTGGGCGTGGGAGCGCAGAGTCAGGGCCTAACATCGTCACCTGGTGGCCTCTGGAGACACTTACAAAAGGGTTGGGTTGGGTTTTTTTCTCATTTAGATTAAACGAAGTTTCCAAGAACATTTCACTGTTAGAAACTTGCAGAGCAGAGAAAATGGATTCTCTTCTATTCAACTAATTAGCTTTTATTAAAGGGTATATACAAAAATATAAAAAGCTTAAAGAATGTCTTCCATTACAAAGCATTGAACATCCCTTAGAGCGCTTGAAAAGCTAGAACGGTTAACCCTCGTGTTCTGACCAGAGTTGTGACTGCAGCAGCTGGTGTGTAGGGGCGTTAAGTTGTAGGG
Organism: Phalacrocorax aristotelis; assembly: GCF_949628215.1. Classification (NCBI taxonomy): domain Eukaryota; kingdom Metazoa; phylum Chordata; class Aves; order Suliformes; family Phalacrocoracidae; genus Phalacrocorax; species Phalacrocorax aristotelis. The sequence continues at coordinate 27,983,595 of NC_134310.1, forward strand.
TAGGTTCTAACAAGCTTGCACAGTGCTCATAGGTCACCTGTACTGGAACTAGATGCTTCATTCCCCATTTAGACATTAGGATACACTGCTCAGCATCAGTCTGACTTGATCCCAAGGCAGCACCCCTCCACTTCAAATAGAATTAACCTTTTGAGAGAAATAAACATACATTATGGAACTAGAGAACATACAACCGTATCAGATAATGTCTGTATTCCACAGGAATGAAAGAATCACAATCCTGTACTAGGGGGAGCTTGACTGGGGTTTAATTCGAGTATAAAATGGGTAACTAATTAAAAAATTTTGCAAAATAAATGGAAATCCTTAAACTTGCTAGACATGTCATAGTTACGACTGGCCTTTTGTAAACACTAAACGACAAGTGTTGTGAAGTACATGTCATAGCTTTCCATTTTTCACCATAGTTTTAAAAGTAATTCATTTGTCACTTCCTCCAGACTTTAATCCGGATTTATACAAGTTTAATGTTTTGTAGAAGATGCAAGACATCTTTCTTCCGAGAATCTTATTCAGGTGGTGGAGGGTCTTGCGTTTCACGCTTCGCTGAAACAATAGGGAAAAGAGTTCTTACACAGTCTGCAGTCACCTAAGCTGTCCGAAATGTTTCATGGAACGAGGGCTCTATTTATAAGGAGTTTTTCCTCCTGGGCTTTATTTGAACCCATTTTATTACACAGCTCTACTGCAGCCATAGGCAGAGGTGACTCTTCATTTCGCAGGCCAATTTTTCTCCTTTTAGTCATTGGCGAGTGTAGTTGTACAGACTCTCTGCAAAAATCCATTGTTTGGGTAATTGTCTTTATCTCTCAAGAAGCACCTCCACTTTATCTGAACCCTTTCTGCACTACAGTGAATTTAATCCCTGCGCTGACTGTGGGAAACTCAGGGCTGGGCAGGGCCGAACAGTAAGCATGGTCTAACTTCATTCGACCACTGAGCCCTTCCTGCTCCAGCAACCACCCCTCCTGGGGCGCAGCTCCCTCCACTACCTTTGGGATCGCTCCTGGTTTTTGCAGGGTGACATTCAAAGAGGCAGGGTATTGCGTGGTATTGCGGCCAGGGTGGCTTACACGGGACAGGCTAGTTAATTAACCTTTCAGAAATCAGAATACAACACGACTCCTAAAAAGGGAAAGATGCTGGGTTAATCAGAGGATACGGCTACTTACCTGTCTTACGGTACCTGTTATATTAGAATTAAGTTAATAGTCTCTTGATTTGGGTTTAACAGTCTACAGTGAACAGGACAAAATTGCTATCAAGTCTGCACGGTTTTTAAAATTGCTTAGAAACATTCACTTACATTCATCTCTGGCCTTCATGCGCGCGATAAACGAGTAACTTTTATTTCTTCGGTAGTTTTCGTAAGGGTCATCTAATGCAACTCCCACTCCTTTATATTGATCCCATTTGTCTCGGATATCCCCTCCTTTAATTGGATCCTGAATTCCTTGTTCCTTGGCTCCCAGTCCACCAGAGCCACTCCATCCTGCCAAAAGGACACACCATTGCACTCCCGTAACTATTTTTATTTATTACTAGCATTCTGAAGACAAACACTGACATTTGGGAAACAACCACAGAAGGCGTCCGTTTGCTAGAGCAGGATGGTAGCAGACTGCCTGAAACAACCTACGAACCGCCCCATTTATTTCAAAAGCATTAATAGGCAGCGATGCCGGGAGCTGACACGTCAGCACGATCCCTAACAACCTTCAAGAGGACGAGGGGGAAGAGAGCGCAAGCCCAGTCTGTCCAGTCAACCCTGCTCATCTACACCCTCGGGAGATGGAATACCTGGGGAGGTTAAGTTCTGTTTGATGCCAAACTCACGTCCCTGTCTTCCACATCCTTCCCAGAAAAGCAACTACCACCACTGCTCCACGTCCAATAGATCTCTGAATATCCTTACGCTGACCTCGGTGTAGCAAGTGATAATCACTCATCAACGCACAATTCATTAATTGCATCTAAGAGTTTGGTGCCTCATTTTGTTTCCTGGCTTGTGTAAGATTCCGGAACAGCATCTTACCCATTTTCACTAGCATTTGATGGCCTTTATTTTCTTCTCCAAGTCTTGATTCTGGTATAGGAGGCCCAGAACTGGAGCCCAAACCAGCAGAAGAACTAAGGGAATAAGAAGAACAAAACTGAGACCAAGTGATCCTGTTCTGACACACAGCAAAGTCATTGATATTCTGTTAAACATATAATCCCAATACAATCCCATCCACTCTACTAAGCTATTCTTTTATAAAGCTTTTAGATTATGGGGTTACAAAGGTGCCAGAAACACCCCACCTGATTCTCAGCACAGAGGAAATCAAACGCTACGTCTTGCTAACGCAGAGTGCACTCGGAGCACTCCCCCTGCGTCCCAGGAAGGCACACAAGGCCTTCAGGGTTGCCCGGTGTTTTGTGGTAACAAATACCAACCACCACAGAGCAATACTCTCTCTATAAGCACATGGGGCATATACATTGTTCCTAAATCTCCTTTCCATCTTCTTTCCTACTATTTGTTGCCATGTTTAATATACCCAGCTCACGAGAAAAACACCCTTGTTGGTCCTTTTCCAAACCACCCAGGTAAAAAGAGAACTAAAACAAAGAAAAGCTTACGGAGGAGTGGGGCTGCGAGACCGGGACCGGCGCCGCCTTCCTGGCGAGTACGATTTCGATCTTGACCGTGACCGCGATCGCGAGCGGCTGTGAGAAGAGCGGGACCTGCTCCGGCTTCTGGAAAGGGAAAGCACACGAGATCAGATGCACGAGTTACCACAGCAATGTCCAGGGCTCCTCATTCAGCCCCGAGGGCCAGGATTTTTTTCCACCCTCCCCAGTTCCCGAGACTCAGCCCATGGCACTCTACCTGGACTGAGAGCGTGAATAGGATCGTGACCGAGAGCAAGAGCGAGATCGCGACCTCGAATAGGAGCCAGATGATTTTGAAGATCGCGAATTGGACCGGGAAGATGAGCGACCTCGGCTTTTAGACCGACTGCGAGACCGAGAAGGCCCACTGCATGGAGGGAATCAGAGAAACCCCAGTGAAACTCCTGGGAGAAGCACGAGAAATGCAAATATACCTCTGATCAAATTCGAATTACACACAACCACTGTATTTCTGCAGACAATCCAGTGAAAACTTGAGTGTGGCAAAAGCCATTTTCTGTAGATTAGACAGAAATTCCAGCGAGTTGAAACCCATCAGCCTGTTGCTGAACAGACCTTCCCTCTGCGTTCAGCCCAAGGTATCCCTAGCACCTTGCAAACAAACAGCATGCAACAGAAGGCAGCAGACAGGTTCTCTCACCTATTTCTCTTCTCCTGACCTTTCCTCCGCCTCGCTCTCATTTTAGCTCTGAAGAATTCGTACAGTCCATTCTGCTCCCAGCCTTCACTGCAATAAATCAACCACACATACAACCGACATCTGTAAAATTCTACTTTGATCAAGGGGGGTGTTCAGGATTTCCGCTAGATTTTATAGGGAACAAAGGGCCTGAGCAGAAAGGTCTCACAAATCTCAGCGTAAGAGCAAACAGCGTGTGCAGTTTAAAGTACAACGAGAGCACTCATTTCAGCATTAGAAGAGCGAAGACACAGGTGAAGGAAGAGAGGGGCACTTCGTGGTTTGAGACAGCTTCTTAGGGCATTTTCCTTACCATATTGTTAGCTAATCCTACTCTTACCTGTTTCTAGGCCTGTCATGAGATGGTGGGCTATAAAATGCCTCAACCGCAGCCAGTAGTCTCTCACTGGGGGGCATTGGGGGTGGAAGACGTATATCTTTAGGATCTAAAGGTTTATACTCATGATCTTCAAGCTGCCGGAAACAAAACAAATTACATTCGTGTCACGTGTCATGGGGTGGCTACCTGAAGAGATAAATATAGATTTAACTGTGCTGGGACCTCACATTTTGCTATTGGATAAAAAACGGTCCAGAAATAAGGATTCTGCAGATGACCCCAATGCTTTCTCGTGCTATCGCTACCGTTCTGAGTTCTACAAGAAAAGCCAGCACTACACACGTTGCAGCATTAAGTGGATCACCAGGTCAGTAAAATGCAGATCTCACCTATCCACCTTTGTGATAAGAGTGGCTGGATGGAAGCCTGGCAAAAGCTGGTGTATGCCGAGAGTAACACAAAGTTAGAGGTGGAGGAGACCTATTTGTTCACCTCAAATACAGAATAAATACCTATAACCCCAAAGGTGCTGATACAGATACATTTCCTGTTCTCTACCATTCTTGGTTTCTATATGTAACATTAGCGTTGCAAAACATCTTTGCAAGAAAGAACTCTGAATGCCAAAAGCTAGCACACAGTAGCCAGGTCAGAACCGCAAGGTCTCTCTGCCCACCTAAAATTCACTGGGAATTTCTATTTTCTAAAAACAGGCGTAAGATTTTTCAAGAGGAAATTAGCCTTCCACATATACAAGCTCAACCAGCTTTCACTGGCACACAACACTTGAAAATGTTACCATTTTTCCTACCTTCTACACCCACACACCCTGCAACGACTTTGGCTAACGGTTGCTGGGTGGAAGGACTTGAAATTATAAATGTCCGTGCTAAACCGCCCCTAGTATGGACCGTGGGACTTTGATCTTTCAATCCTACTCGTCAGGGCCCATTCCAAGCACTTACTTTTACAAGCGGAGCCATCAGTCCAGCAGGAAGATCAAAGTAGGGAACATTTGGCACCAGACTGGGATCGTCATGGTTCATGTGAGGGGGCCCTTGTCGCCGCATGTGAGGAGGCTGCCCGTTAAATCCATGCGGGGGAGGCCCGAAATCAGGGTGCTGTGGCCCTCCCCAGGGAGGATGCTCGCTGATTCCAGGGTGAGGCAATCTGTGACCAGGATGATGATGAGGAGGTCCAATTTCTGCAGAGTGGGAGAGTTCAAACATTTTATTTAGCTACAGAGAATGGAAGGCAATCAAAGATGTACTTCAATTAGTGCAGTTATCCTAACAAACAATCTTGGCACCCAGAGCCTTGCGGATCCAGCAAAGCAACAGAACTGATGAGCTAGAGGCTGGCTACAGGTCCACATTCATTAATATCTTGCAGTGCATCTCCCTCCCTGGCATCAGCAACCGCTCTCAAAAGAGCAGGACACTAGCCCTGAGCCACCGCTTCCTTTGGGACATACTGCGGTCACAAATTACCACAAGAAAGATACACTCAAGAACAAAAGGTTTCAGATACAGCAGGGCAGCTACTGCTGGGGTCTATTTCTTGAAGCCTAAGTACACAATCGTGGCTTAGCATGGACCTGTAATTAGTCTGTAGACCTGTAAGTTCTGCCTCTGTGCCTAATCAACATATATAAAGAAATAAATATGGCAGGAATTAACTCACATGAGGAGGTGACAAGAAAATACTTTGCTTAAAGAGGCGTTTCGAGAAGAGGTAGAGATAATAGCCTGTTAAAACAGAGACGTGAATGACATCCATCCAATCACTGATGGACGAACCATTTGCCACGAACGTCAGGATACCCTGCAGAACTCATTGCACTACACAGAGAAAAATGCAAGACTAAAAATCAACACCTCCTGCAGCGGACCAACAGTTTTTCCAGGAAAAGCCATTAGAGCCACTGCCCCATATTTGGCCAGTGCTATTTGAGTCATCTTTATCAGAACTTGAACACAGTCTGTGTTGTCATTGCTTTGCTGTTTTCCTAATTCTAGCCATCTGGTTTAGTAGATCCCCTCCTCCAACAACTTTACATGAACTGACAGATGTTTTGGATCACTGCTACAATGCAAAACAGAGCATCTTTTCTGAGCTTAAACCTTAATTCCCCCAGGACAAGAAAAGCTGTTTCCCCTACTCACTACCAGAACTCTTAAAAAAAAAAAAAGAAACATCAAACCCAGTGAAAAAGAAAAAGGGGAAAAAAAAGAACTATCTCTACGGGAGAAGTTAATCACGATCCTAAACATATAAGCTCTAATTCACTGGTCTTCAATGCTTTTTTGGACTTGGGGAATTGAGACTCTCTTAAGCTTAAAATAGCAACTCCTACACAGCAACACAATTGCTCTTTTAAGTGGCTTGTCATACAGAACCACAGTGATCTTTAGACTGTACACTGATAAGGATCATTCCAGAATAATTGTAACTCTGCATACGAAATAGAAACTACATCGGGGCAGAACTATACCCGACTTCACGAGGGAGCCCGCAGCCAAATCTGAGCCACAAAGGCCAGGGAAGCAGTGCACTGACTACACTCTCAGACACTCCTGTGCTCCAGCAGGCCAGCAAACGAGCCAAGAAAGGAGAACTGGAGATAAGGATCATTTCACCAGGCACTACCAAGCCACACAGCATTGATACAGATAGTTACTAGAGCTTTTCAGTAAAAATAAAGAGGAGGAGGGCGTAGATGAAGGTATGCACAAACGCTTCCAGCCTGGCTTCCTCCAACTTCCTCCATCCAGGGAGGGCCCAGCTGAAGAGCCCTCATCTACGGCCTGACATAATTTCCATCTCCTGCACAAGGAAATGCTGCTTCTCACCTTTGAGCTTACTATTTTTCAAGTGAAATAGTCACAAAAGGGGTGCCTGTAGAGATGCTGACTTGAGTTTGGATTACAGTTTCTGGTTATCTGCATCCGTTAGGGAAGGAAGACTCAGAAAGCAAAGAAGCATCCAACCCTGCAAGTATTTCCTATTGAGTTGTTCGCAGTAGCTTCCCAAACCCCCAAACTCAACATTTTTCAGGAGAACCACAACAGTCCACCAGAATAATCCGTCACCCCAAAGCACCACATAATTTTGTAACGGCAATCGGCATCGCAACATAAGAAAACCTGGCCTGGTACACACTTTACCTTGAGGAAAATCCCCCTGGGGGTAATCAAAACGATGAGGATAAGGAGGCCTTTCAAAGGGATGGCGAGGTGGAAAATCATCCTGCATGAAGCGAGGTGGAAAGCGGTTGAAATTATGCGGATGCGGGGGCTGGTTGAATTGGGGATGTTGCTGATGTGGAGGAAATGGGCCTCTGAAGTGAGGTGGCCGCTGCATTCGAAATGGAGGTTCCCTTTGACCCCCACCCCATGGAGGTTGTTCATGCTGGTTGTTCCACGGTGCTTCAAACTGGTTGTTCCAAGAAGGATCGGGCTGGTTGTTCCAAGGTGTCTCTCGCTGATTGTTCCAGCCTTGATCTCTCTGTTCATTCCACATTCCTTCATGGTTGTTATTCCACGGAGGACAATGAGGTGGTCCCTAGCGGTGAAGAAAAAAGCCTGGTCATTAGGCTACAAAAATAAAGAATGCAATAAAAACAATCTACCTTTTTTAAGTAGCCTGTAGGCAACACGCCCAAGTGAAAGAACGTCCCAAATACAAGGTCTGAGCAACTGCAGCTTCAGAGAAAAGACAGGAAAAGACCAAACTTACTGAACAAAACAGCTCTGTACTCAAGACAGTACTTCTTGTTCTGCTCGTTCATAGGGAAAGCATGAGGGTTGACAAACTGAAATACAATTCATCCTTTGCCTTTAACGGAGCTCAGAACAAGAAAGCTTGGCGTTTGAATCTGGATTTATAACTTTCACAGCTTTTCACCACGCTTCCACAACCCGGACGGTCAACTCCAAACCTCCACCTCCCTCTACAACTTCTTTCAGGACCATGTTTCTTACCTGTTGTTGACCCCACGGTGCAACAGGGTGAGGTTGGTCAAACCAGGGTGGTTTATTCGGAGGAATCTGGTCATGAGATCCAGGGCCACGTGGTCCGCCAGAGGCTGGATCCTGCACTCCAGACCCTGTAGCATCATACTCTGTAGAACCGGCTAGAGGCAGCTGAGATTTACCATCATCTGAAAGAAATTGCAGATTATTATAAACATCCGTGTGACACGTAGTTAATAAAACACCAGCACACCTACAACAGGCTCCATCTGAATTTTGTTGGATGGGTAAACATTCTGCAGAAACCTGTTACTGGGAGAGAGGATTTCTGATCCGTTTAACGTTTGTCTCTCGTTCTTTTTATATTCCAGCACCAGACCATGCTGGCTGTGAGCCTCCAAACAGTTCCAGGCTTTTGCCTGAGCCAAACCAGGACAGCACAGCACCTCACTACTAAAAAAGGAGCAAGATTTAAAAAAAATCTCACAATGCTGCCACCCTCTGATTTCTGCACAGGTCCCCAGAACAGGTTAGTACCTGCTTGTGTAACAGGAGCAGATGGTGGAGCAGAGGCTGGTGCTGCTGTAGGGGCCTGAGGCGGGGGCGTTGATTTCACCTCGTTCTCTAGTGGCGGTATTTGTATTTGTTGCTGCTGCTGCTGCGTTAAACTGTTCACAAACTCCTCGTGTTGAGTTTTCAGGTTCTGTATCTGCTGTTGGAAGGCTACTTGTACAGGCTGTACTACCGTTGCATATTCAGTGATCAAATTTGCCTGATAAAATGAGATAAATTAAGAACAGGTTAACACCATACGTAAAACAGTTATCCTACCTGCTCATTCAGAATCTCCTACATTGCTCTCCACCCCCTCCCAAGAAAGGCATGAGAATGCAGGACGACCTGCTGGCAGAAAGGCCTACTGACGCTATGAAGCTCTGTGAAGATCTGCAAAATAGTCTCTGCAGGCTAAAATCCACTGTCTCTACTAATGCCTAGCCTTCAAATACAGCTAAAAATCAACAGCATTCATTATTAGTGCTAAAAATTAACAGTCCCTGCTGCCACAACGATTTTTATGCTTAGTATGTAAAATTTAAAGCCAACCATTCCTTTCCATAAAAAGGGAAGACGCTGTCAAACACATACATGACTGTAGTAGTCACAAATGCAGACAGACTTTCCGGATCGTACCAGTAGCTGGATTATTGAATGTTTGAAATTACAAGGTTAAATTTTACGTTATTTTTGTAATCCCTTGTAAACGACTTCGGGGGTGGGGGTGGAAAAATTAATATTTACCTTTCAAAAGGGAAAACATTTCCTAAGTTTGTTTTCAAAATATTTATATTAATAAGAAAAATGTTACTTTTCTTTTGCTGCTAACCTGGTACTGGCCAAGTCCAAGAGCCGGGCTCTGTAACTGCTGAATAATTGACTCATCAAAGTACCCATTTTTCTCCCATAGCTGAAGAAGCTGCAGAAATTAAAGAGTGAAACGTTTTTAGAAATTATGAACAATACAAGAAAAAAATTGAGGCACAGCATTTTTACGTCTCTAGCCTTGTCAAAACACCTAGGATTTCGGCACTTGTCTTTGAGCCACCAGAGATTCAGATGCATGCATCATTACAATAACTCTTAAATAAAGCCTAGGTACTTTTAAGTTCTAGTTTAAACCTGAATTAAAGCACGTCCTGTAATAGATTTTATGAAGACAATCACACTAGAGAACTCTCAGTGGTTCCCTTCCATCCTTATATTTGTGAATTTGCCTAGCACTAGCCTAACAAAGCAAAGCATACAGTTAAACCAAAACCAGATACTCACTCTGGCAATTTTCTGTTGCTTATCCTCCTCCACTGCTAGAAAACTCGTACAATAAATAGGCACAACCACCTTCTGTAAAGCAGCCAAAAGATCTCGGGCTTGCTTCCGCTGGCTTCAAAAAAGGAATGGGAAGAGTTACTGCCTTTCACTGTAACACTAAAAGCACTGTAATATTCAATTCATCCCAGCTTCTGCTACACTAAAAGCAGTGGATTCCTAAAATAGCAAGTTTCCTCCTTTACATTTTTGCTGTGAAGTCTTGCCTAGAGGAAAAATACGAAAATGGTAAGAGCTGAATTTGATTATTAAAGCATCATATCTTTCTGCTAGCTATGGACATCTTAAGACAGCTGCTAAAAATAATGAACATGTTAAAAAAAAGTGACTAGTCAAACTAACAAAGTATCTAGCAGAGAGACTTCACCAAATTAATCAAAACATCGAACTGAAATCCACAATTTAGTTCTTACCAGTGATGCAATACATCATTGATTAAGTAGATTAAATGTAACCGAAGCTCGAAGTGAGCTCCTTCTGCTGTTATACGATTTCGCAGGTGCCCAGCCATCAGCTCACAGTGTGCCGGAGATTTTGCATTACTGAACATCCAGTTCTTGCCAGCCTTAGAAAAGCAAATTTAAAATATTTTAAATTAGCCTAATGTGTTCCTGGACTCACCACATGGACTTCCTAGAACTCTTAAATAACTGCAGGAAGGGAAGTTTACATGTAACCGCTACCATCTTTCCTACCACACAAGACAACAATAAAGCCACTGTTTACTATACAGACAATCTCCAAATTCAAGTTATACTTAACCCACAACACCACCAAATAAACGTTCAGATTTAGATCACTCACCGAGATCGCATCTTTCGTACAGGTGTCAATTATTGGCTGCAACAAGTTGTCAAATTCGTTCATGTCTAACTGGGTTTCCTCCAAAACCTTCTGCATTTGTTGCTCGATTGCAAGGGCTACCGCTGATGTGACTTGTTCCTGGAAAAAAAAAAAGAAAAAGAAGAAAAACAGAATAATAAAAAGCATTATATTACATCCAATGTTCTTTTGAAGAACTAAGCTACTGTATCCCCGCCCTCTTAACCATAAGTAGCTATCTCGAAGACCAAGACCTTTTCCAAGCAATGTGACCATATATAAATGTTTCAGTTACTTGTTTTTCAGAAGAAAAGACTCTTCTCATTCTCCAGGAAAAGTCCAGTTCATTTCCACCTCCCAAACATCTCCATCATGAAAAAAATAATTGCAGGAATCTCCCAAATGTATAGAATGTAATCTAGGTGTACTGCCTTCCCCCAGGAACTCTTCAGTTTGGTTCCCAGCAGCTTTAACAGCAAAACATCGCCTGCAAAAACCAACTAGATCAAAGCGTGCCGTTCCCTTCCACCCCTAATCAGAATCCACCTTAGAACACTAGAAGCTGCAATGTCTTGCAGTTCCCAGCAACCTGCAACATTAAGCAAAGATTAAAGCAGTCACAACTCATTCCACTCTGCAACGAGGTTCTCTGTACAGTAAATAAGCTGGTTTAATTAAAGATTAATCTCGCTGGCACATCAGATCCATCTGTTCTAAGATGATGGCAGTTGCCACAGAACAAAAATAAGCACAGCAATACTCCCTCTCCTCACCAACACGCGATGCCACCAGCACTAGTCAGAAGGAAACCTTCCTCTCCCTCTTTGTTCCTAATTTTTACAGCCACTGACAGTCTAGGATGAACCAGTCAACTGTTTATCTTAAACCAACCTGTCTCATAGCAAGGAGATGCTGCTCCTGCTGCTGCAGGTTCCACTGACTCTGCTGGATAAGTTCCTCCACGGAAGGAGTGCCCTGAGGAGCTGGGATAGGTGCAGCTGGTGGGAGAGACGGTTGTGGCAGCGGCTGGATCTGTGTGGTAGCCTCGATATCTTGACTTTGCTTGCACAACACTATCAGACAAAGCAAACTTTTAAAGTAAGCCTCAAAGAAATCTGCTACCACCAGCTCATGCACAAAACCCGCGCTGGTTCCAAAACAGACCCTCGCTCTTCAGGTAATTGCTTGACACAAAATGGAAATCGTGGAGTGGAGGGTGGATGGTGCAAAAGAGGAGTATCAGCAACGCCTTGTGCAGTTTGAGAGGAACGACTCCAACACAGGACCGGCCCTGGAGCTGCTGCGCTGGACCAGGCTGTTCCCGAGGGCGGTCCGGGTGCTGAACCCCGTCCCACCCAGCCGACCTCCAAAACCACAGACGGAGCGGGGCGGGGGGCGTGCGGAGCCACCGGCGGGGCTCGGCCAACTGCCTGGAGCTTAGAGGGCAGGGGAAGGCTGCAAACCAGTCCTGGCGGGTCAGAACGGGGCCAGGAGGGAGAAAAGCGGCTCCGCCAGGCGGGGCCGGGAGCCGGGGCCGCGGGGGAGGGGAGCAGCGCCCGGGGCCGGCCCGGTACAAGCCGCGGGCCCCACTCACGCTGCTGCTGCTCCAGGGCCAGCTTGTACTTGTAGTAGCCGTAGAAGTCGCCCCCGAAGAGGAAGGAGAATTTGGGGTTCTCCTTCTGCTTCTCCATCGTCATCTTCTCGAACTCGGGCCCGTTCCGCGCCACGAACTGCGCCAGCTTGTCGATGACATTCCGCAGCTCCTGGTCTGTGGGGAGGCAGCGCCGTCAGCCCCCGCCGGTCCCGCTCCGCTCCCCCCGCCCGCCCGCCCGCCCGCCCGCCCGCTCGCCCGCCCGGGCCGCGCTCACCGTCGGGCGGCAGCGGCATCTCCATGGCTGCGGGACAACGGGACAACGGGCCGCGGCCGCCGCCGCTAGGCCGCACCGGCCGGAAGTACCGCGAGAGGCCAGGCGGCACGCGCAGTCGCGCTTTACGGCCCCGTCGCTATGGAGACGGCGCGCGGCGCAAGGCAGGTGCGGCCGTTTCTCCTCACCGTCCCGCGCGCCGTGGGCGGGAAGAGGCGCTGTGAGGGGAAGATCAGGATCGGGACCGGGACCGGCCCCGGCGGGGAGCAGCCACCGGCACCAGGTCCGGGGGCCAGCCCCGAGCCCGGGGGTAGGCCCAGGCCCAGGCCAGGCCGTGTGCGGGCCCCCGGGGCAGGGCCTCGGGCCGCGCTGTCAGCGTTGCAGGAGCCACCACAGCTCATAACTTGCCCTTCCCCAGCGCCCCGCCGCCGGTGCAGACGAGGTTTGCACGTACGTCGCCTTCACCGGCCCCTGAAGGAGAAGCTGCTTCTGGGACGCAGCGTGCAAGACCCTGTCCGCTCCCACTCGGCTCCCCGAGTACTTGCAGCGGAGCTGCGACATGATTTCAACTCGAGAAGTGCATGGTTCCTCTGCTTTTAAAACACCATGTCCAAGCTGCAGTTCAGTTGCCAGAAATTACTAGATGTTATTTGACATCTGTTTCACCATTGCAGCAGCACTTAAGTTATCTAGACCATTGGCATGGTGAAAAAAGGAATGCAGGTGTGTAGGATGCTCCATGCAGGGTGAATTGAACTTGAAATATGATCATTAAGGAAAGAAAACACAGATGCTATGCAGGGACATGTTAAGTAATACTTAAAGGAAGTACTTAAAGGAAATACTTTAAGGAAAGCACTGTTGCGTTCCTTAAGTGGCTCCATTTCTTTATGCAGTTAAAATTAAAACGTTGAAATTGTTTCTGGTTCTTAACTTTTGCACCTGATGCTCGATTGTGTTTCAAAATGGGATTAAAGATACACCACATTTCCACACCTGCTGGATTCAGGAAAACATTCCTTCAAACACAAGGTATGATTTGATCAGCTTCACACCCTAGTCAAGAGGTACAAGGTATGGCAGAAATTGCTCAACTCCCTCTCCTTACACAGTTCAAAAAACCCCACAAAAACCCACCATGCTTGGAAGACCACTTATATAAGAACAAGACATCAAAAGTGGAGCCCAGATAATTTCAGTGTCTTAAATTTTTAGGAAAACTGAACTTACAAGTGGAAGTGATCACCTGGGAGTCGAAAGAGGCCAAAAGCAAACCTGGGTATCCAAATGCTCCTCTGGAGCTGTAACCACCATCTTACATTTTGGGCATTAAATTACACTTTACAGGATTTACAATCACCCAGATAACACAGACATCCTCAGAAAAAGGCAGAACTTTTTATTCTTAACAAGACAAACCATGAAGACCCCACTATATTATCTACAGAATATAAAAACGCAGAAAGACAGATGTTTCCACGTATCCAAGTAACAAATGAACACCAGAAAACCCACAAATACAGACTCTGATCGTGATTCTACATCACTCTGCAGTCCTGGAAATTAAGACGGATCCCAGAAGACCAGATTAAGTTCAAGTCTTAGCTCATACTTAAGAAACTTTTCACGATTCCTGCTGCTGCCTTCCATCCCAACACAAACGTCACTGCTTTGCACGTCGGAGCCCACACGGTCACCATCCAGGCTGCCATATTCCTCAGCACGCCACAAAGGTTTATCCACAAAATGCCCCAAAAGCAACAGTTACCTGACAGGTGTCCGCCAACACCCACCTGAGCACCTGATTTATTTTAGACAGGAAAGAGTCCCAGTACCTGGAAGTCACCAGTGTGGTTTCTTCCCGTCATCCCATAAGGGATCCTGGCTTCAGTCGCAGTATCGACAGGCTGGAGGAGGGGTGCATCGCAGGCAAGCCGGCTAGGTAACATCCAGATCCTCACAGAATGATGGAGTTGCGATAAGAACAGGAAAATATGAAAGTGTTCATTTACTTAAGTGCTAGATTTCATACAGTAAGGAGCACGGGGCATTTTTGGTAAAACCACCCATATTTGCATCAATTTATAGGATACCAACATTAAAAAAACAAACAAAAAAAAAGAGATGGGTGGTGACTGCCACCTGCATATTTGTGCTTGCATATCTACATAAAGTGATTGTATCATACACCTGTGATCTCAGGATTAACACATCTGAAATTTTGACCAGCCTGTACCATCACCACAGATATTTCGCAATTATTTTTAACAGCTTACAACACGGTTCAGAAATGAAAGCCTTAGAAAAAACACAATTTTCCCTTTATTTGTATTGCACCTTTTTCACAAATAGCTACATGGCAGAAGTTTCTTCTGCTGCAAAATGCTACATCAGAAAAATGTGGGTTTGAACACACATGAGAAAGAAAAGGTCTCGAGCTTTAGGAATCATCATGGGTTGACCCTAAATCACCAATACTATTTTTACAAATCACTGTACACCTACAAAGCCTAAGTATTGCCTTGATTTTATTTAGCGTTCAGGTATTTAAAAAACACAAGCATTTTACCAGATGATAAAGATGCTGTGATCACTGCTGGTTACTAAAACTGAATCTGCAAGGGAAATATTTTCAAGAGATCTTCAAAGAGCACCAAATACTCTACAGAGCCAGAAAACCCAGGCGTAGTGGGGAGAGATGGGTTTCTTTCACACTGGTATTTCTAGAATTATCCAGGACTGTTTTGGGAAAAATTTCCCAATCTTGCCACATATTTACGCGTATGGAAACGCACAATGGAAATCACAGCATTTCTCAGGGTAGCAGCGACTAGTGTCCTAACGCCAGTTACGACATCCAGGTGATCGCAGTTTCAGTCACGTCACCGCCTGGTAAGGTATCACACCCACATGGCAAAACATGAATCCGGTTTCTCACAAGTGGCCATTACGACTAACGTACGGCCCTCCCAAAGCTTCCTGGAAGGAAAAACCCCAAACCATCCCCCTCACTGTGATTTAATAACAGGGTCATTATACACGATTGTCTAGATATGCCCTTTTTATTCCAGTGTTTCCATACTTTCTACAGACCTATGTACATAGTTAAATACGTCATTAATTTACAGATCATGTTAAAACAAATGTTTCACCTTGCCAAACAAAATCTCACAGCGGCCAGAGATTAAAATATATATATTACAACAGTATCAGAAACTTCCTTTACCTGAATGTGGGCAATATTGCTTAAGGACTCGGATTCAGGTACTCAGCAAAACCACCTCCTGTAACCGACTCACTTAACCGTTTTAATTACATGTTCTACCGCACAAAATGATCCCTGTTGACCATAGACCCAAACTAGAAGAGCAGGAACACTGCTAGGCAGTCTCCAGGAGAGAGACTCACTCTCTGGGCCCTAAACAGACAATATTCTCCTTCTGGGTCAGTCCCTTTTTGCTCTGCGAGTACAGTAGTTTTGTTTCAGAGACACAGTGAGGCCACGAGCCCGGATGGCAACTGGGGACAAGGTGTTTTCAATGTAAAGCCCTCACCTTGACAGAAAAAGCTGAGCTAATGACCTGCCACATTAAGTCTGCGGCGCAAGCTTTCTCTGAAAACAGTTGCAAAACCGATCTGGTTATGTTCTTTAAAAGGAAACCATCTAAATATATTTAACAAAGCCTCTGATCTATGACTAAAGTATGCGGAGCTTTATTCCAAGTAACAGTTCAAGTTGCACGAAGACAGTACGGCACGGCAGCAACATACCGGAGGATGTACAGGTGACCTCACAGTATGCCTGCACCTCCCTGGGGTCCCCACTGTCACTTTTGGCTGGTATTTCACCCCCCTACGAAGCAGGGGAGAATCAGCCCCATTTTCCAAATGGGAAAGTGAGGCACAACGAACACAATTAAGCATTTGCAGGAGTCTAACTGCTTACAGCTAGGTCCCTTTGAAAGCAGTTGGAGATCTTCAGCCCCTCTTAAAAATCTCGGCCCAGTGTCTCATCCTCAAATCAGCCTTTTGCAGAGCCAGAACCTAATCCACATCCAGCGTTCACGCAATCCTTTTTACATGTATGTAAAAGCGCTTAAGTATTGGGAAGCGAGCCTTAGAAATACACATTCTGCACTTTCCCATCTTAAAAAGACATAAATACACACAAATTAATACTCTAACAGGCAAAAGAGATTTCATTTGAAAGACTGCTTTTCCTCATTATCTTGTTAACCTGGGTAAGGGAATAATTTATTTAGATTTTCTAAACTGAATGCCCAAGTTCTAGGCTAGCCTGAACAGATGCAACTCCAGTCAAATCGAGGAAGTTCTGCTAACAAACATTAGCAGCATATTTAACCCATCTCTGAAGTTTCAGAAGGACCATTTCTTCTTTTGGACTGTGGTGGAAGGCAGTCTACATAACTACCTCCAGAGTCAGCCAAAAGAATAAGATTAGGTTGACTTTGCACTTGAAAATAAAATCTTTATTATCCAAAAAGGAGCCAAATCGTCATCTCACATCACAGAAATGGTCATTTGTAAAGCAATAAATAAGTGGAGGGGGTGTTCTGTACCACGCCCTAAATTTTGTCACTGGGATCTAATACCCTTCTAGTAAAAACATAACGTTTGTGCTGTCAAAAAAGTCACAGCTTTCTGTTACGGAAAGAAGGCCCCTAAAATCTGCTTTTGCTAAAGTCATAACAACAACGATCTGATTCAGTGAAACCCACGTACAAGCGGTTTCGTTCCTTTCATGCACAAATGCAGAATCTGATACACAATCATCAGCTTGTCTAGACGTACATTGATTTATACTGATGGAATCAGTTCTTCTTAACTGTACATTACCTACTTACTGCTGATTCAAATTATCTTTTCTTAACAATTTACTATTCGAGCTTTCAGTGGGAAGTGGAAGTCAGGCTAAATGCACACGGCAACTCCAACAGCAGTAATTAAGAAAACAATTAGAGGCTGAAAAGACAGACTTGAGAAAGCATTAAGAATTATGATTATGCAAATTAATGCATTAATAGACATGAATCGTATAGGAGAGCATAATTTATGCATAAAACTGAGAAGAAAACACCTTAAACTTTTTGATTTCTAAAATAAAACAGAAGAGTTTTTTAAGAACATGTGTGAAGCAAGTAAAAAAAAAATCTTATTATTCCAACCACTTTATTTGTGCAGGTGTTTTCTGCATTGCCAAGGAAAAGCGACGCCTGGGGTTACAGGGCTATGTTATTCAGAAAACAATTACGATCTCAAGCTCGGTTTGTTTGTTATCTACAGTGACCAGGACACCAGTGATTTTAGAGAACTGTGTTTCTCTATGCCTGAAGTACGCTCCTTGAAGAGATCCATCTTTCTCCTGTCTACTCTTTCAGAAACTCCGCTGGTTTGTCATCTAAAACTGAAGGCATAGGCACAGAGGAAATTAATACCCAGGTGAAGTTTCGTAGTTGCTCGAGATGAATCCAGGTCTACCTGTCTGTGACTGGCACACGTCAGTCAATCCCCCTCAAACAGACAAAGCCTCATAAAACAGAAGTACGCCTTAGTTTCACTTCTTTCTGAAAGCTTCACCTAAGTATCATTAAAACATATCAGAGGACAAATGAAAGGTGAGGTTACCAGCGTGGAAACAAAATACTGGCCCAAATTTAGCTGCCAAAAGAGTAATCAGTTGACAGACTCTGAAAAGGAGCAGTGACAGCAGATATTTTACTCTGAAGGTTTGTACGTGCATTTCACCAGAATCTCTGTACAAGAGCTACACTTCGCATTTAGTTCCAGTGTCAGATCTAGCTGTTTCACGTTTAAAGGTCCGTTTAGCAGAAGTCGAAGGTCTGTACCGCTTTCACTACACATGCATCTTCCCTTCTGCAAAAACTGTACAATAAAATGGCTTTACATTCATGGATGTACGAAAAGTTTCTGATAATGTGGGGGACACTTTGATATCACAGTCTATACCTGTTTGCCAGGATTCTATATATCAAAACGATTTAAGTTGTAGGTAGTTGGATAGTTTTGCCGGTTATACTGGAAGTGGTCCGTTAAGATGTTGGTTCGACCATACTGATAGTCTCCATGTTGTGCAAACGCCGTAAGTCCGTTCTGAGACTTTTCAGGAGTGTTTCGATGCCGGTCCAAATTCACAAGGTCTCCAGTTGTAACCGGAAGGAGCTGCTTCTTTGCTTCTTGGTTTGCATCATATTTTGTCTAGGAAAGAAAGAAAGGAATTTTTTCTTATATATCGCCTCACATATTCATATACCTAGAAAAAAGTATGCAGTTTTACAATTATGCTACTATCTATGCCTGTTAGTCTTAAAATATTAGCGACTCCGAATAAAAACCTCATTGCTCTCATATGCCACATCAGTAAATTGCTCCTTTGCTCAACAGATTTGAGCGAGTTACTTCCCAATCTTAATTTTTCAAGAAAATATGAAGATGAAAATTTCAGTTTATTAGACACCTAGCAGCCGGCCTGACCCAGGAACCTGAGTACCTCGCTGCAGTGATGCACGTACCTCCTCTGCAAGGAAGCGTTGTGCCACGCGTCCTACGTTTTTGTTCTGCTAGCTGTCAACTCGGTGTACAAAAAAAAAAAAAGCATTTGAAGCTACTAGACCGTTTCAAGGGAGTTTCCTGGAAAAAAAAATGAACCAACAACCAACCCCCTTACCTTGTTATATAAGAAGACCCCCAAGATAGCCGTCATCATTCCGAGGACGTTGGTGCTCGTGACCGGATTGCGAAGCATGATAAGGGACACTGTGATAACCATGATTCTTTTTGTGGCGTTCGCAACAGAGTAACTTAGCGGGCTGATCAGGTTGAGAATACTGAAGGCAATGACGTTCTGGGCAAAATTACAGAATCCACTGATTATAAGCAGCATCAAGGTCCAGGACCAATGAGACATCGTGCTCTGTTGTAAAGGCAAACGTTACAAGAAAAATTACCTCAGGTTTCACGTAAGAGACTGTGCTGGTTTTGGCTGAGAAGGGGTTAATTCTCCTCACTGTGGGGGTCGGCTACCTTTCCAGCTTCCCACGCGTGCCAGGGGGGGGCTGGGAGGGGCGGGGCCGTGGTGGGGGCGGCTGACCCCGGCTGGCCAATGGCAGGTTCATTCCATACCACGTGACACCATGACCAGGATATTGGGGGGGGGGGGGGGGGGGCAGTGGCAGCGCGGGGGCGGCTGCGGCGCTGGGTCGGCGGGCGTCGAGCGGCTGCGGCACGTGTAGTTTGTTTCGGCAGTTCGTTCCCCCTCTCCCCTCCCTTCCCCCCTCCCCCGGGGCTTTGCGCCTCTCGTTGTTCTCCTTTATATTGCATTTCTATTGTTGTTTCTTTTAATTTTAATTATTAAGCTGTTCTTATCCCAACCCACGAGCGTTGCCCTTCTGATTCTCTCCCCCATCTACCGGTGGGGAGCGAGCGAGCGACTGTGTGGGGCTGAGCTCCCGGCTAAACCACGACAGTCTTTTTGGTGCCCAACGTGGGGCTCAAGGGTTGGAGGTAACAACAGCTGCTGGTCACAGCACCATGTTGTCCTTTTTGCAGTTGGTGTTAAAGATCGGTGTTGGTTTGTTGAGTCTGCTGTGTTCTGCTGTGATTAGTAATGTTTTGCCTACGAGATTTGTTATACAAACACTCGTTTTCAGCTTTATCTGGTATTTGGGGTTTTTGCTGAAACCGTTACTGTACTTCAGATACCACCTTGTTGAGGCAATTAGCAATTACACCTCCTCCTCGGAGAGATTTTATATGGAGGAAATACAGAATAGTACCTTTGCAACTTTGTTCTATGATGTCTGTGCCTTTGTTACAACAGTGTTTTTGTATCTTGAACATCCTTGGGTGGTTAAGGTGCACTTATTGTTAGTTTTTGGGCATGTTGTTTTGGTTTTGACTAAGCAACTTAAGAATATCACCCAGAAGTCTGCCCCGAGGCTTGATAGTTACGAGTGGCAGGGCATGTGGGATAGCATGGGCAAGTACCTAGGGCAGTGGGCACCCCCAGTATTTTGGAGTTTCACCCCCGAACAAGTGCAGAATCCTGAAAAACTAGTAGAATATTTGGAGAAAGTATGTTGTTATGCTGGGAACTCCAGAGAGACACAGATAACTGCAACATGCTGGGGCCTGGCCCATGCGTACCGAGCCCTGCTCAACAGTATTCAGTGCCCCCAGGGGGAAGAGAATGTCTCTGGATTGAAATGCAAAGTGACCGGCACTGTAGACAATCCAGCCCTGACAACAGGCACTGCAGCCACTCAAACCCCCACAACAAGTACCGGAGCTGGCTCAGAAAATAAACCCGTACCAGTATCAGTTGCCCCCATACACAAGACGAAATATTGGAAGCAGACATCAACTCGTTTAGAACGGGATGATGAAGAACCAGGGCCATCGCGGGGAGAGGAGGGAGAAGTAATAAATGAAATAGAGACCACCCGATCCCTGTCCTTAAGCCAGTTGCGAGATATGCGAAAAGATTATAGCCGTCGTTCAGGTGAGCACATTGCCACCTGGCTGCTCCGATGCTGGGATAATGGGGCCAGTAGCCTGGAACTACAGGGAAAAGAAGCCAAACAATTGGGATCCCTTTCTGGGGAAGGGGGCGTTGACAAAGCAATTGGAAAAGGGACCCAAGCCCTCAGCCTCTGGAGGCGACTCCTGTCCGGAGTGAAGGAAAGGTATCCCTTTAAAGAAGATGTTACATATCGCCCAGGAAAACGGACAACTGTGGAGAAAGGCATCCAGTATCTAAGGGAATTAGCTGTGTTTTAGGTGATTTATGGTGACCTGGACTATCAACGGTCATCCAAAAATCCAGATGAAGCCGAGTGCACACGACCCATGTGGTTCAAGTTTGTACGGAGCGCACCATCTTTGCATGCAAACTCATTGGCAGTGATGTCCTGGAAAGATGACGAGACACCAACGGTGGCAGAGGTGATTGATAGACTCCAGGATTACGACACAAATCTCTCTTCCTCGCTCGTCTCTGCTGTGGAGAAACTATCCCAAGAGGTCCAGCAACTCAAAGAAGATCTGTCCTACTCCCCACCTCGACAGAGTAGTGTCTCAGCTGTTAGGAATAAGCGTCCTTTGGCTCAAAGAAGGGGATACACACCACGGGCCACCCTATGGTTTTACCTGCGTGACCACGGAGAGGACATGATGAGGTGGGATGGCAAGCCTGCTTCGACCCTACAGGCACAAGTACATGAACTGCAAGGAAGAACAGGCACTCAGGGAGGCTCTTCCAAGAAAGCTGCTGCTCCAGTTCCCAGTGAGCAACTCCCCAGACAGAGGAGTAGAAGCGCAGGTTTTATTTCTAAGTGTAATAGAGGGACTCCTGATTCACATTTGCAAGAGGTGAGTTGTGACTGCCACGATCAGGACCAGAGGGGCCCTGCCTCCAGCCGGGTGGAGGAAAGGGATAACCGGGATTACTGGACTGTGTGGATCCGATGGCCTGGCACGTCCGACCCACAGGAGCATAAAGCTTTAGTGGACACCGGCGCACAGTGCACCTTAATGCCATCAAACTATATAGGGGCAGAACCCAACAGCATTGCTGGAGTGACAGGGGGATCCCAAGAGCTAACTGTATTGGAGGCCGAAGTGAGCCTAACTGGCAATGAGTGGCAGAAGCACCCCATTGTGACTGGCCCAGATGCTCCATGCATCCTTGGCGTAGACTACCTCAGAGAGGAGAGCGTATTTCAAGTACCCAAAAGGGTACAGGTGGGCTTTTGGTGTAGCTGCCTTGGAGACAGAGGAAACTAAACAGCTGTCTACGTTGCCTGGCCTCTTGAAGGACCCTTCTGTTGTGGGGTTGCTGAAGGTCGAAGAACAACAGGTGCCGATCGCCACCACAGCAGTGCACCGGTGGCAATATCGCACCAACAGAGACTCTCTGATCCCCATCCATAAACTCATTCATCGACTGGGGAGCCAAGGAGTCATCAGTAAGACCCACTCACCCTTTAACAGTCCCATATGGCCAGTGCGGAAGCCTAATGGAGAGTGGAGACTAACAGTAGACTATCGTGGCCTGAACGAAGTCACTCCACCGTTGAGTGCTGCTGTGCTAGACATGCTAGAACTTCAGTACGAACTGGAGTCCAAGGCGGCCAAGTGGTATGCCACATTTGATATTGCTAATGCATTCTTCTCAATCCCTCTGGCAGCAGAGTGCAGGCCACAGTTTGCTTTCACATGGAGGGGTGTCCAGTACACCTGGAATCGACTGCCCCAGGGGTGGAAACGCAGCCCTACCATTTGCCATGGGCTGATTCAGACTGTACTGGAACAGGGAGAAGCTCCAGAACACCTTCAATACATTGATGACATCATTGTGTGGGGCAACACAGCGGAAGAAGTTTTTGAGAAAGGAGAGAAAATAGTCCAAATCCTTCTGAAAGCTGGTTTTGCCATAAAACAAAGTAAGGTGAAGGGACCTGCATGAGAAATCCAGTTCTTAGGAATCAAATGGCAAGATGGTCATTGTCAGATTCCAGTGGATGTGATCAACAAAAGAGCAGCCATGTCTCCACCAACTACCAAAAAGGAAACACAAGCTTTCTTGGGCGTTGTGGGTTTTTGGAGAATGCATGTTCCACACTACAGTCTGATCGTAAGCCCTCTCTATCAAGTGACCCGGAAAAAGAATGATTTCAAATGGGGCCCTGAGCAACGACAAGCCTTTGAACAGATTAAACGAGAAATAGTTCATGCAGTAGCTCTTGGGCCAGTCCGGGCAGGACAAGATGTAAAAAATGTGCTCTACACTGCAGCCGGGGAGAATGGCCCTACCTGGAGCCTCTGGCAGAAAGCACATGGGGAGACCCGGGGTCGACCCCTAGGGTTTTGGAGTCGGGGATACAGAGGGTCCGAAGCCCACTATACTCCAACTGAAAAAGAGATATTGGCAGCATATGAAGGGGTCCGAGCTGCTTCAGAAGTGGTTGGTACTGAGGCACAGCTGCTCCTGGCACCCCGACTGCCAGTGCTGGGCTGGATGTTCAAAGGAAACATCCCCTCTACACACCATGCAACTGATGCTATCTGGAGTAAATGGGTTGCACTGATCACCCAGCGGGCTCGAGTAGGAAACCCCAGTCGCCCAGGAATCTTGGAAGTGATCATGGACTGGCCAGAAGGCAAAGATTTTGGATTATCACCGGAGGGGGAGGTGACACGTGCTGAAGAAGCCCCACTCTATAACAAACTGCCAGAAGATGAGAAGCAGTATGCCCTGTTCACTGATGGGTCCTGTCGCCTTATGGGAAAGCACCGGAGATGGAAGGCTGCTGTATGGAGTCCTACACGACAAGTAGCAGAAACTGCTGAAGGAGAAGGTGAATTGAGCCAGTTTGCAGAGGTAAAGGCCATCCAGCTGGCCTTAGACATCGCTGAACGGGAAAAGTGGCCAGTGCTCTATCTCTATACTGACTCCTGGATGGTGGCAAATGCCCTGTGGGGCTGGTTAGAGCAGTGGAAGCAAAGCAACTGGCAGCGCAGAGGCAAACCCATCTGGGCTGCCACATTGTGGCAAGATATTGCTGCCCAGGAAGAGAACCTGGCTGTAAAGGTACGGCATGTGGATGCTCACGTCCCCAAGAGTCGGGCCACTGAAGAACATCGAAACAACCAGCAGGTAGATCAGGCTGCCAAGATTGAAGTAGCTGAGGTGGATCTGGACTGGCAGCATAAGGGTGAACTATTTCTAGCTCGGTGGGCCCACGACACCTCAGGCCATCAAGGGAGAGATGCAACATACAGGTGGGCTCGTGATCGAGGGGTGGACTTGACCATGGATATTATTGCACAGGTCATCCACGAATGTGACACATGTGCTGCAATCAAGCAAGCGAAGCGGGTAAAGCCTCTGTGGTGTGGGGGACGATGGCTGAAATATAAATATGGGGAGGCCTGGCAGATTGACTATATCACACTCCCACAAACCCGCCAAGGCAAGCGCCATGTGCTTACAATGGTAGAAACAATGACTGGCTGGCTGGAAACATATCCCGTCCCCCACGCCACTGCCCGGAACACTATCCTGGGTCTTGAGAAACAAGTCCTGTGGCAACATGGCACCCCAGAGAGAATTGAGTCAGACAAGGGGACTCATTTCCGAAATAGCCTCATAGACACCTGGGCCAAAGAGCACGGCATTGAGTGGGTGTATCACATCCCCTATCACGCACCAGCCTCTGGGAAAATTGAACGGTACAATGGACTGTTAAAAACTACACTGAGAGCAAGGGGGGGTGGGACATTCAGGCACTGGGATACACATTTAGCAAAAGCCACGTGGTTAGTCAACACGAGGGGATCTGCCAACCGAGCTGGCCCTGCCCAGTCAGAAATCCTACATACTGTGGAAGGGGATAGAGTCCCTGTAGTGCACACAAAAAGTATGCTGGGCCAAACAGTCTGGGTTCTTCCTGCCTCCGGCAAAGGCAAACCCATTCGTGGGATTGCTTTTGCTCGAGGACCTGGGTGCACTTGGTGGGTGATGCGGGAGGATGGAGAAATCCGATGTGTGCCTCAAGGGGATTTGATTTTGGGCGAAAACAGTCAATGAACTGAATGGCACAATGCGAACTGCTATATAATACTGTGTGTCACCTCCGTGTTGTATCAATGATATCAGAGTACAAGCCTCCCAGCCCATGGAAGATCAACTATGAAACAAGCCGTGCAGCAGTGATGGAAGGATGACCGACTCGGTATGCAGCAACCCAACGCCACACACACCATCTCTCCCACCCGGAAAGACTGATACGGCGGATGGAGCCCAGAGTCATGGACTGGGTGAACTCAATGGACATTTTAATGGACATTTTACAGGGAAGGTCCATGAAGTAAGGGAATGATGTCTGTGTATTATGTTAAAGGATGGGAAGGGGAGGGGTGGTGGTTGGTACTGTTGTATTGCATCGTATGGGACCTGGGCATGGTGTAAATGGTATGGAATAAGGGGTGGAGAATGTGCTGGTTTTGGCTGAGAAGGGGTTAATTCTCCTCACTGTGGGGGTCGGCTACCTTTCCAGCTTCCCACGCTCTGCCGCGTGGCGGGAGGGGCTGGGAGGGGCAGGGCCATGGTGGGGGCGGCTGACCCCGACTGGCCAATGGCAGGTTCATTCCATGACCAGTATATTGAGGGGGGGCAGTGGCAGCGCGGGGGCGGCTGCGGCGCCGGGTTGGCGGGCGTCGAGCGGCTGCGGCGCGTGCAGTTTGTTTCGGCGGTTCGTTCCCCCTCTCCCCTCCCTTCCCCTTTCCCCCGGGGCTTTGCGCCTCTCGTTGTTCTCCTTTACATTGCATTTCTATTGTTGTTTCTTTTAATTTTAATTATTAAACTGTTCTTATCCCAACACACGAGCATTACCCTTCTGATTCTCTCCCCCATCTACCAGTGGGGGAGTGAGCGAGCGACTGTGTGGGGCTGAGCTGCCGGCTAAACCACGACAGAGACAAAGAAACACAAATACAACTTGAGTCACTTCTTACCTGCCTTCGATAGGAAGAACATCTGCAACTGAACTCGAAAGAGGCACCCGGGTATGTCACGTTACGCAACTACCACCTCAGAAAACATGTCCCTGCCTACTCGTAACACATGTTCTGGGTGCATTGTTCCTGACTCCAGCTACTAATTCCCAGCGAGATTTATGCTGTCACATAAGCTACCCCTCCTATTCTGACATGAATTCTCACGATAAACACTGTGCTTATTTTTCTATATTGTTTTGTGAAACAATTTGCACGTATTTCTCAACAGTTCCTTCCTGGCTGATAAGGAACTACACTGAAACACTTCAGTGTACATTTTTGCTATGGGTGATGGTGTTTGTTGTTTGTTGTTTTTTTTCCTCTTTTTCTTTCTTAACAGCAAAAAGCTTCCCAAACATAACACTTACCAAGTCGTTTTCTACTAAGAAGGAAGAAAGATCTACCAAAACCCACGTCGGGATCATGAAGAACACAGCATGGCACCCAAGTATGTTCAGCAACCGCAGATGATGTATTCGGGAATCCCTTAACACCTGACAAAAAACACATCATTAAAGAGCCTTTCTTCAGCTACTGCCCACGTTACCAGCAGAGATGCAGGAGCCACGTAACAGTGACAACCTTAGACGACAGATAGGTTATGAAAATTAGTAAATACTGTTCTGGCATATATTTCCTATAAAGATGGCCAGAGAAAAACAGATGTCCATTTGAAAAATGATGGTTTCTTGACTGGTGGCTCTTAGTATTAACAAGAGAGTAATACATTTTAAATGCTCTATGAACCAGAAATCATTTTTTAACTAAACAGATTCAAGACGTACATTTTAACTTTGTTTCTAAGATTTCGAGGGGTGCCTAGTGTTGACACTGACTCATCGCTACAGCGAAACAATTTGATACAGCAAGATACATTAAAAGCCTTCAAATGAACCGTTACGTTTAAGCACCACTGAACTGTCAGCAGGGGAAAAAAAAAAAATCCATGCCGAGGAATAAAGAAAAGGCTTGGGGTAAAAGCTGAGTTTTGCCCAATTTTCAGCGCAGCAACTGTGACAGGTAGGAAGAGCTGTAGAGAACAGGCGTATGAAACAGCCACCCATTACTTTGGGCTCCTTTGACTATGAAGTCAACTTTAAAAAAATATATATACGTACTGGAAAACACACACTGCCCTGCCAATGGATTATGCTACTGACCGATGTTATAAGCAGCAGAATTATTACCTTCTTTGAGAAGATGTTCTGAAGTGAAAAACACAGAGTAGCAGCAAGGGCACTGATGAGCCCCCACATGTCAAAGGAAAGCTCCGTGACGGTGGCCAACAGGACACCGGTTATTATGGGGATCAGAGACAAGTACACCTGAAAGAGAAGCACAGGGGAGTAGCTTACATCTCAGAATTTTCATTTCAGCTGAGTTTATACATAACCCTCATTTGAGGAGGAAAGGAGAGGGAAGAATAAAGCAACAGAACTGGGGATCAACTTCTGTACTACTGTAGTTTGCAGAAATTAAGCGACTACAACGCACACTGTAACAACTCCAGCGTATCAGAGAGCATCACCTTGCTCAATATTTAGACATATTTTCTTTACATTCACAATAAAAGGAAAAGGAACTTGGAAAATCTACATAATCTCATTTTAACCTCAAAATTCACCCAAAGCCTGAGCTTTCCCGACCCCAGCCAGCAGAGCACGCCACAAACACCGCCAAGAGAAGAAACCTCAGCAAACCTGTCCGCACCTTCGTCGTCTGCTTTTCCTTCATTATGATCCGCGAAAGGAGAACCACCCATATCGGCATCGTCGCTTTTACTGAGAACAGAAACAAAACATCAGTGGGGATGTGAAACTTGGGCCAGCTGCGCCAACCACCACCAGCAGAGGGTGAGCGCTGGGGATGGAGAGGGGCTCAGGACCAGTCCACCAAAACCACAACCTCAGCCCACACTCGGCCACCCCTCCTCATCACCCCCAAACACAGCCGGTTCTTGGTGCTCTGGGACACTGCAGGGAGCACCCCCAGGGGCACACACTGGGCCACGAGACACAGCACGGGGCACAGGACACTGCACCAGGCACCCATAGGGGCACATGCTGGGGCACAAGACACCATGCTGGGCACCCAGAAGGCACGGGACACCAAACTGGGCACCCCCAGGGACACCCACCGGGCTTCAGGTCACCACACCGAGCAGCGGTACAAGCACGAACTGGGGACCAGGACACCGCACCGGGCACCGGTACAAGTACGCAGCAGAGACTGGGACACCGCACGGGGCACCCCCAGTGCGAGCAAACACCGGGTACCAGCACGAGCGAGCGGCGGGGACCCGTCCGAGCACACGCTGCGTGTCGGGTCACCCCGCCGGGCCTCACCTGTGTGCGCGTAGGAGACCGGGACCCTCCAGAGCGAGACGTGCGCGGAGACGGAGGCGAAGTACTTGCCGAAGGCGAGCGGCAGGATGTAGCGGGGGTAGGCGCGGGGCGGCAGCTGGGCCGGGCCGGCGGGGGGCACCCGCCAGGCGCGCAGCAGCGGCGGCAGGAGCCCGCACAGCCCCAGGATGTGGAAGAGCGAAACGGTGACGGGCCGGGGGAAGCCGCCGAGCAGCAGTTTGTTCACCACGTTCCCGCCGGCGCTCAGCCCGTACCAAGCCAGGCACAGCGCCGACACCCGCGCCCCCTCCCGCAGCGCCGGCCCGCGGCCCCCGCGACCCGCCGCCGCCGCCCCTCCCCCCACCCCTCCGCCCGCCGCCGCCGCCAGCGGGGCCGCCATGGCTCCTGCACCCGCCGGGGAAACGTCACCGCCGCCAACGCGTCGCTTCCTGGGGCGGGGCCGCCGCCGCCTCAGCGGCTCCGGGACGCGTCGGGCCGCCGCCTCCCGTCACTTCCGCCGCCGCTCCCGCTCCCCCGGCGGGAGCTGCCGCTGAGGGGCCGCCCCGCGCCCGCCGCTCCTCCGCGCTCGCGGCCCCGCGGCTCCTCCGGGCTCCCCTCCCGCCCCAGCCCCGGCGGCGCTTCCCTGCGGCTGCGGGAGCCTCCGGGCGGGCTCCGAGCAGCGGGAGCCGCTCGGCCGCCTCTCACCCGCCCCCAGGAGCTGGATTAAGGCCCCGATCCCGGTCTCCCGGCGGCTCAAGCCTGGGCCCGCGTTAGGCCGGAGCGCGGCGTGCCCATTGGGGCCCAGTGGCAGCCCGCCAGATTAAGGGACAGAGGGCAGCAGAGCGCTCGGCCTACACAAAACGCACCAAAACCCATCTCTTTCCTGATGCGGTTTCACAGCACGAACGTGCTCACCCGCGGGACGCAGGCCCTGAGGGCAGCGCGGCCGCCCGAGGGAGACCCAAAGGGCGGCCACAGCAGCGGCCGAGCAAAGGTCAGCCACGCAGAGGCAGCGAGACAAGTGCTCCTGACCTTTAAAACTAACCCAAGGAACACGCGATGCTGGATCCACTGACAGCTGGGCGAGGTCTAAAGCCTACTTCATGCCCACTCTCTGTCAAAAAACATTTCTACATCATTAATGTACCTATAAAACATGCACTTTAGGTGGCTCATCTGCTAATCTCTTGGGAAGCGACATTTCGTGTCATCCATTGACGAGAAAGAGAGGGCAGCGTATTTTAGGATTAGACAAATTTTTAAGGCAGTTAGGAGAAAGTGGTAGCAGAGAAACTGAGTTCATGCAGAAATGAGAGTACACAGCAGATATGCACACGGTAAACTTCATTTGAACTTGTTTACAAAATTGACAAAAGAAAAAATCACCTTGTAAACTTATTCACATTCGTTGGAGCTCACAGAAGTGGTTATACTCGCATGCTGAAATGAAGATTGTCAAGCCTCATCTCACCCTGGATGACACCCACGTGAGCTGGCCCTTACAGCAGCAACAAACTCTGCATGGAACAAGATGTAAAGCTTGCACTGTGAGGGGATTTCTCTAGCGACTCTGTACCGCTGGGGAAAGGGCTGGCTCTAACACCCGACACTCCCTCAAGCAAAGTGAGCGTCAGCACGGTCAGTTTGCTACCGAGAGCTGGATGTGATCTGAAAAGTGATGAACTCAGGGCATCGCCTCACCGAGCGTGGTCCACAAGGGCCATCAACCGCATCAGACATGTAAGCAGCGGAGAAAGAGATGGGGTTTATTATGTGTAACATCATACTCTGTCATTTCCTGAAATTTGCCCTGTACTCAAAGGTCTCAAGAGAGCACAGACCCTGTTCAGGGAGGGAAGGAGAGAAGATGCACAATATTTTTTTTTATATAAGCAAGAGCCAAGCATTTCCAAAATGACCAGCTTTTTAGCCCTCCACAATTAAATCTACCTTTCTGAACTACAAGACTGTAGCTTTCCCCAGCTCCAGCACACGCTGCTTGACCTCAGCGACTGCACAAGGACGAAATGGAAGTGAACTGAAAATATACTTGGAAACATTTTTTGGTAACCCCTTTTTCAGGTTTCACTCGCAGACCTCAGATTTCAGAAATGGAAGCCAACAGACCTCAGTTAAGAGTCTGACACCCCCATGCATTTCAATACCAGTCAGATCACAAAAGCAATAGGTTTGAACATGAATGACTTAAAAATAAACCAAACCTTATCAGTTGAATGGTAGGGAATGAACCAGCTTAATGTATACCTGGCGAGGAACACCCTTTTAAATCATGCAAGAGCTTGACTCTGCTCTCGAAGGCAAGACTCTTGCCAAGGCTCTTCTCCATAGAAGCGAGATCCAGCACAAACGGGTTAACAGAGTGAACATCACTAAACCTGGAAATGTTTTTGGTACCGTGTCCCCTCCCCTCTTCCCCTGGACAGAAGCCCGGCACTGGGGACGGCAGAAAACAACCAGTCCCAAACGTTAAAGCAATTACAGTTAATAGAAATTCTTAACTTTCTGTACTGAACCAGGCTGCTTTAGAGAGCATTTTAACAATTAGGAATAATATATTACAAAAGTTACCAAGAAAAAAAGATGAACTATGATCTTTCGTAGACATTGAGGTACATTAACAGCAATTGGGTTGTCAGTCTCCGGACCCTGGATGCAACCAGAGTTAGAAAACCAGAATCCAACCTGTGCGACCGAATACCACCAACGTACTTGGAAGACATCGTGTATATCCCTAACAACCAGCCGCTTTCGACAGCGTCGGATGGGGTTCGGCTTCACCACACCGCTCCGACGGGTTCTCAGAGTCGATGGTCGCTTAAGCTGGTCTGAACTGAGCAAACGTTTTTTAAAAAAACAAAAAGAATGAGTTAAGTACAAATAATTCACAAACTGGTTTGTGCAAATTTTTTTTATTTCCACATTTATATCACAATGTGTCCACTTAAAGGACCAAATAGCAAAGTTGCTCCCTTCTGCATCCCAAGAACACAGAAGTCTAGTTACTGTACATTCACTAAGGCTCTTTGTTTTTGCAAATTGCGTTTATGATGGATATCCATAAGGCAAACAATATCTAAAGGAATGGTAACAAGTATATTTCCAGCATACAAACAGGCTTCCTTTTTCCCTCTCACAGTACAGTTACAAACTTGTAGCACCCTCATTACATTTAGATTCTAGAAAAGGTGATTTTTCTTTTTTTTTTTTTTTCTCCTAGAAGTTTGCAGGACGGGAAAAAGAGGAAAAATATTTGGCTGGTGGTGGTGGGATCAAAAATATCGTTAAACATCTAGTTTTTGCAGCATTTCTCAGAGACTGGATTTAAACTGAAACCAGACTAAAATATGTGGATGCCTATGGAATGTTGAGCTGAAGCCGGTCTCCCGGCCTGCAGTGCAACACCTGCTGTTTAAAACCCAATCTCCGTACCACATGACTTTAAAAAAAAAAAATAAAGAAAACGCAATCATGTTCAGAGATGTGATACAAATAAAACTACAGTTTTTGCACATTGTCTCTCAAATATCTCACTGCCAAATAAAAACCCAAATCAAGTCAAATAAATAGATGCATATTTTGTTAAGGTAACTTCCAGAATTTTCTCTGTACCTGCCTGTAATAAGATTCCGGCATTCAGAAAGTGCTGGAAATCCTCTTCACTTCTTGGGGACTAACACTTTTTTATAGCTGGCTCGCTAGAGTTTTGAACTCAATTTATCAACCTTCGTATGCCTTCCTTTGCAATTGTTAGTAAACTGGTAGCAGCATTTCACAAAAGGAGAATTTAAAGGAAAGAGCTGTAAAGAACCAGCTCCCTCACACCCTCTGCTCGTTGGGCCTGTTTGTCCAGGACAGGAGGACATTTCTCCATTTAAGTGGCATCGTGTCTGCCTTTTTTTTTTTGCTAACTGCAGATGTAAAAGCATTTTTAGCAAAACTGTACTCAGTCTAGGCAGACGTAAGGCAGGATGTTCAATCTACCATCATCCCCATGTGGATCTAGAGATATGCACTGTGTCCAATCATACCAGTTACCCTGTGTGTCGTAACAACCGTTCACGCCTGGCCAGTTATGTTCACATATTCTGTTGAGGTCATCACTTGTGACCTCCCTCGTGACCCCAGGCAAGTCTGTAGGTTTGCTGTTAGGAGCTAGAACGTGAGTCTTTCTAGCCTCTTTTCTAGTGCTTTCCTCCTGCTTTAAATATTCAGACATGAAGTAGTGAGCTCCTGGCGTCTGTACTCCTGATGAAGACAGCAAGCTACTCTGTCTGTTTAAATACGACTGAATGATTTCATTCCTGGATAATTCTTTCCAGTTCGTTTGTTCAAAAGGGCTTTGCAGGTTGGGTTTTTGCTCCTGCTTTTCCATTTCTGTCCTGTGCTGTTCAGTAAGTGCAGGGATTTCTACCTGCAAAGGATCTTTCTGTGTTAAAGGTTTTATCTGTCCTGTCATGGGGTCAAAAGT
The DNA here is from genome assembly GCF_949628215.1 of Phalacrocorax aristotelis. Lineage (NCBI taxonomy): Eukaryota > Metazoa > Chordata > Aves > Suliformes > Phalacrocoracidae > Phalacrocorax > Phalacrocorax aristotelis. Next base: position 28,016,286 of record NC_134310.1, read on the forward strand.
GAGTTTTCTCTCTTTTAATCTCACAGGTTTCACCCCCCCTTCTGTCACGTGTCCATCCAAGTTGACTGTGTAGTCTCTGGGTCGGTACCTTTTCTTCTTTTTACTATCGGAACCTGAAGCAGCATCATCACTGTCCATTTTTGAAGTGTCCTGTGAAAAGCCCATGTGTGGCGTGAGAGATTCCCCCGGGTGGGAGCTGGTTTTGCAGCTGGGCGATGTGTGCTGTTGAAGTGTCCCTGCTGTGTGCCTGTGCTGGCTTTCAGAAGGTACCTGCTGCTCCTGCCAGTGCTGAGATACCTCAGGTACTGATTGCTGAGAGAACTCCAGTCTTTTTGCTGGCATTGGAGGTGTTGATGGTTGCATCAAGGATGGTGGCGGTGATGGCACCTGTGCAGTATCCAAGAACTGAGACCTTTGAGACGGACTAGGCATTGAATCCTTTGGTGAGTACGTAGTATGCTGCCGAGCAAAAGTATCATGCCTGACATTTCTAGGGCTAAACGAGGAACAGCGAGGACTCTTAGGTTGGTGCGGTCCTGTGGTTTCTTCCGATTTATCATGCTGCTGAAGCACTGCAGTCTTTAATAATGAGGAAGTGCTTGAAGGTTTTACGAGTCCCGGAGAACTGGTGTGAGGTTTTACAGCATTTACTGGGATCTTATTGTGTTTATCATTTTCACTGAGTTCTGTCCTGCCGCTTTCGGGCCCTGCATGTAAACTTACATCTACAGGGCTAGGAAAATTTTCAGGACTACCTCCAATTCCATTTGTTGGAGGAGGTGAAGAGTTTTGTAATACTTCATGACTAGCTTTGGAGACTTTTGGGGCAGGAGGGCCCTGATGCCCATCCCTGTGTTCACCTTTCTTTTTCCGATTTCCCAGTTTCTCTGGTTTTGGAGAATTTAGTTTCTGTATATCATTCCTGCTTTTCAACTCGCTGATAGGCTTTGATCCGGCCACAGCAGGAAGTTGCGCTTCTGGTTTGCAGTTGTGAGCACCACCATTTGCTGATCCGGGTGGATTCGGCAGCCCCCTTGGCACCGGTTCATTCTGGGTTACAGGTTCTATCAACTTTTGCCAATTCCGCAACAATTTCTTGGCACGTTTGGCAAGTTCCTCATTGGATGTCTTCTTCCTCACCTCATTGATAAGCCTCCCAAGTCTTGTTTCCTACAAGGAAAGAAAAGCTGTTTTACAAACAAGCATCATTCTAAACAAAACTCTTAAGGTACATTCCTGCTTTTAATGCTTACCCTAAGAAATACCTAGCTAAAAACCACTGAAGGTTTAAGCGTTGAATCAATCTCTTTCAAAAGGATTAGTCCAGTGGTCTGGTGCTCTGCCACACAACGTGAAACCTACTGTAGGTTTCATGTCACCCTGTCTTTATTCCCTGCATAAGCACCGGAGACATTAGCTGTGAAAAACATCCGAAAGGAATTCTTTAATCAGCAAGAATCTTGAGAATAAGGGTGCAAGCTCAGAACTGAGGGGAAATGTAGCACCTGAGGCAGAAAAGGTGTGCATTTATCACAACGAAAGTATAAGATCTATCTGCAGAAAGAGGCAAGAGGAAAAATTCCAGCATCTTCGCCTGTTACAGTAATAGGTTGACAATAAAAAGTCTCAGTTTCACAAACCTGACTAGCCAGGGTGCGACTTATGTCCTACCTTCTTCCTCCATCTCTCCTCTCCCTTCACTCCCCAGTATCTTGAAAGGGTAGGAAAGACCGATTTAAACAAGCATTCCTAGGGTGTCCCAAAGTGGTTTCATAAGCGGAAGGAAGTGTTTGATTGTTCCCAAAGCACATTTGAAAACAAAGAAGTGTTCCACAAGTCAGATTACTTAAGAAAAGCACTTCAAAGCAAAACACAGACCGGACTGTGAGAGAAATATGCAACATGTTGTGATACATCTATTGAAATACAGCTGGAGTTACAGTTAAGCAATAGTTAAAAGCAAGTAATACCAATAATTTCAATATAAAGACTGAAGAAAGTTTTATAATTTAGCCGTAAAAAACTTCTTTGGGCTCTAAGAGTGGCCAGTGAGGCTGCCCCTTCCATCCCACCTAATACTTCAGCTTTTAATACACCTAATCTTACCGACCAGACCAGTCATTGAAACCTGCTTGATTGAATTTCAGATTAATTTTACAGACACAGAGTAACTACATTCCTAGTTCAGATTCTTGGGTGCTTGGTCACCAAACATCTAAAAACGTGACCAGGACTTCAGCAAGGAGGGTGATGCTGCTGAATGCGACAGAATGAATCAGTAGCAAGTAACGTAGTGCCCCACACAAACAGGAACCGCGCTGCGCAGAATACTAATCTGAGCCCAGAAAGAGTCGCTGTGCACGCATTGAGATCTCGGAAGCAGCATGAGAGGGACAAAATAATATCTTAATTGTAATTCTTTTGCAATCGATCTACTGTTTCAGGAAAAGCTCTTATGGAAATTAGGCAGAGAAAGTCCTTTTATACGCATAAACATCCAGTAATGCTTAGAGGGTGACATACCTCAAGTGCCTCTTTGGTAATGGGATATTTCTCCAGGCTGGAGATGACTTCCAGCACTGCCACCATGTTATGGATCTGCAACAAGGAAGACAAAGTCACTTCGTGTTTCATGTAGTCTTAGTTATCAAATGTAATTTAAGACCTTCCACTTTATAATTGCTGGAAGCAGTAATCACAAAATTACTATCACACTGTCTGGCTTTAGGGAGCTGATTGTTCAAAGAATAGGGACAAGGACACTTTGCTGACCTAGTTGGAAACTGCAGGAGCTGTAGCAAACATGCTCTTATGTAAAACTAAAGGCAACATTAGCAATAAAACCAGCGGGACTTACTAGCGAAGTTGAGATCCCCAGCCCAGGTACAAGTTCATTGTCCTACAGCCCAACAGGACACCGAAGTGCCAGGCGCACCAAGAGCAGCACGAGCCAGGTCAGAAGTGTTGCGTTTCTTCCTTTAGGCACTGCTTTAGATTTACACAAGCCACCATTCTACAGTTTTGTTCAAAATATTTGATGTTTCCTGTGGCTATGCACCAGGAGCCTGAACACCCAGGTATAAACTCCTCCACGTTTAAAAGCAGAGATGAAGCAAACGCTGTGCCCAGTAGGTGTCCTCAGACCATCGCCCAGCACTGGCCGGACCAGGCATGGGATATCGCCCGGCGCCTCAGCAGCCACCTTGAGCACTTCACAACCATTCTAGAACTGTATTTCCCGAGGGGTAAGATGGTGAGGCGGCACTGCAGAAACTCGCGCCACGTTAGCAAAGCGCATGTCAGATCCTCTGATGGGCTTCACCGCAACGTTCCTGGACGCGTGAGAAAGCCCCGCACACAAGCGGTTGCCACAACCTGTCGATGTTAAGCACGAGTGTGATTTCAATAATTTCTGTGAGAAAACCCAGGCTACGCAGGGATTCCCATTTCCATTACCTGACATTAAAAGCACCAAACCCTGGAATTTCTAATTCACCTTGGTAGATAGATTTAAAAGACAAGCAAAGGAAAACTTGAATCACACTGTCATTTATTGCCTGATTTCATTTGTGACTCAACTGGACGTGAACTGCATCTGAGAAGTCTCGCAGCAAGAACCTCTGTGGGGATCCCACATTATCCTGAAGTCTTATTGGGACCATAATCAGGTAGCCGTGCCCTCCCAGCCACACACTCCGCTGCAAGATTCTTCACCTTAAAAAGACTGCAAGTTAGTAAGAATTAGCTTTTTCCAGTCAGTTCTACCCTTCTATTAAGATACACCAGGAGAATCAGGGGCTGAAGCCTCCCCCCTTCAGAAAATCTTGTGCACGGACAATGTTTTTTCCATCACAGCAGGGCTGCTTAATGCTGGAGATACTTGGATAAAGCTGTCAGCAATTAAACACTTTGCCCAATTTTAAAAATTAGTTTGATAAAAATTAACTGTAACAGTCTGTGTAGGCTTTGAATGATAACTCTTACAGGTTGTAAAACCAACTTCAGACCAAAGAGGAATTAATTCATCGTCGTCTTTTCTTCACTGAACTACAGTGCCTCTGCAGATACTTAAAGCCCTACCATCGGTCAGGTCTAGTAAAACTCCGCTTAAGCTTTAAAGCAGCAACAGCACCCATTTCGACATTTTAGTCCTTAGTATTTCACTTCAGCGCACCAACTTTCTTCCACGTTTCGATCCTTGCGCTGCCCTCGCTGCCTAGGCAGGATGATTTAGCACCACAGTTTAAGTAATACATAACACCATTTCTTTTTTTCTTCAGTTTCTAGAACCAGAGCACTTAGAATAGCTAATGCTCAAATTCTGGGAGTTTCCAGACAAAACATTTTTAGACTTGCAAAACACGATACTCTCCTTCCCAACACATATTTTAGACTATGAATTACCAGGGCGCAACAAGGCACACACCAATAATCGGTACACTTATCTTCTGCAGTTACTGGTAATCCCCAAGTATTCATTATGTGAATGACAAACTGATAGCAAAAAAAGGATCATTAGTCTATAAGAAAGGTCACGACGCGGAAAATGATACACTCACGTATATACGCACCTAGAGAAAGGTGAAATTGGTCAGGGAGTTTCCAGGAACAGCTTTGCCTTCGTTTCAATATACCCAAGTATGCGTATATGGATGCCCCCGAATGCTAAATCACCTACTGGGGACCAGGTCTACACCAAGACTGATAGACTGTTACTTCATTCTCTCCTTTGAGGGACACATGGTGCCAATTAAGGCAGCAAAAGCAGCCTTACACCGCTGAGCCTGTCCGATCACTCCACTTCTGGTAAAACACAAAACACCCATTTCAGATTCTTCACACATTTGTAACCAATTGAAAACCCACTGTCGCACTGAAGCAATTGCTGCAAGGAGCACGAAAGCTCGCACTCGAGATCAACTGCAAGAAGCTCCTCTTCCCCCCCCCCCACCCCCCCCCGCCTTCTTTTTGACCTGCAGGAAAACGTGGTTCTTAAAAAAGAATAAAATATTCAGGCAGGTTCAACAACTTCTCCACCCTTCCCCAGCAGTTTTGTGCAGTTTTCTTGGAATGCTTCATCCAAACTGCCATAAGGAGAAGCTTATAATAAAAATCATATTCACCGATTTCAAAATAGACTATGAAACTTCCTGGGGTATAGTTAAACACTGTGATGAGAACAAGACAACCTCCCCAAAGTGCCTCAGGTATCATCTATTCAATGCGAAGACACCTATGTATTTCAATAACAGCAGCACATCGGTATTGCACACCAGTATCTTTACCTTAAATTATCTGTTAACTAGCTTAAAAAAATATATTGTCACACAACTGACTTGAGACTGAAGTTACAAAACCTACCAGGGCATTATCCTACTTTGAGCAGCACCCGAAATGATAATTTATTAGCGCAAGCTGCTATAAAAATGCTTACTGGCTACACAGCAGACAGGCGAAGTAACAAAGCAGAGCGGGGCAAGGGAGTTTGGCAACCTTGCTCTCTTCAGACACTGGTTAAAAGTACAATTGCATAAATCAGCATCTCAAACTTGCACATCGTTTTAGTTTCTATTTGCCTTTGCTTACTTACACTGCGACCCATTACTGCCACCCCAAAACAAGAACTTCCATGAAGCAACCCCAGGACCTCGTATTTAGGAGCTTGCGGAGAACAGCTAAGAATAATTTACATGGCATTTCAAAATCTCCCGTGCTATTCCCACGTTGTGAGGATTGACTGGCACACAGACTAATTCACTCGGAAGTTTGCTGGAGAACATCTGCTTTGAGTCATCTATGATAATCCTTTCCAGCCAACCCTAATGACAGTCACAGAAAACAAATCTTATTTATTCCATGCAAGTCTCCTTAAGTCATTCAGCTGCACTCTGGAGCTTACTACTGGTATCTGAGATCTTTTCCAAGCTAAGCACTAAATGTTTTTACTACAACCTCAGACAAAAGCGAGGGTTTCCGAACTCCCTAGAAAAGATCAAGCAGCCTAACTGTCTTTTTTAAACTGCATCTTAATCCTATTTTAGCTTTTATAAACCAAGAACAATTCAATAACTAACTTCAGGGTTTAGGCAGCAGCTTAAAATGATAAAAAGTGTGTTCGGGTTTGGGAAGCTCTTCCCTGTCACCTCCAGTTCTACCACCTCCTTCCCTGGCAGATCTGAAAACAGCAGCAAACTCAGCATCCCCGTTTCCACGTGCTGGGGGTGCGGAAGGGCTCGGACTACCAACCTGCTGGGACGCGGTTTATGTCAGACCAGCACACTAAAATGTTAGGCTTTGATTCTCTCCCTTCATCTACAGACCAGCCCAGATACAAACCCCCAGCGAGCACCAGTGTAACACCTTCCTTCCCTCCTCAGGACTGCCTCGACACACAGGACAACCCACATCAGCCTGCGCCTCACGCCACTGCTGCCTAAGAAACAAACGGCACAGAAACATTCACTTGCAGTCATTTGAATATAGCAATTTTGGGTTTTTTTTAATGTTTCACAGGGATGTTTCTAAAGATCTTTGCACACATGAGTAGACCATGATAGATAACAAACCAGGTCTGAGTTAGCAAAGATGATGTTGCTCAGACACTTAGTTGTGCAGGCCTGGACTAGGAGAAGGAGTAGGTATTTCCTTGTACACAAAAACCTGAGGTCTAGGTGCACAATTACAAAAAAAAAACTGCAGTGAAACTGCTACTAGGTTCCTCTCCTACTGGATTCAGGCTAGAGAAGCTCTTTTCAATCACTTGCATAAAGTTCAGGTAACAGCACTAAAGGGCAGCTTTTGACACAGTATCATCACCACACATGGGTCACATTAGTATCTTTAAAAGTTTCTAAAGGATGGTTAAGCTTGGCCCAGCATGTCTAGGGTCCCCAGTCACCAAAACTTTTCTAAAAACAAAGCGTAATGCTATTATCCTCCTGAAATCACAGGTTTAATGATCAATAATCTGACAATAAGCGTTTAGAACAGACTATACAGATACATCAGAAGACAGTGGCTTTTAGAGAACGTATCTGTCATCATACTTCAGCTTAGCTCCTCAGAACACGTTATAAATACTCAATAATTTGCCGGTTTCAGAGGAAGTACTTCTGTAACATTTTCCCACCTCTAGTCCCAAAACAATTTTACAAAAGCAAGCAGAGAAGTGGACCTGCCATGGAAGACTGAACAGGTCTTTCTATCTTTCCTACAGATACAAATCCAGATCTCAATTGCCAGGTTGGTGTTTCCCATTGGCAGTTAACACGGGGAACGCAGCACAATCTATTCAGAAGCTCACAAAAGGCTTTGTGCCATCTTTTACTGTCTTCCCCCTTCCCCAGGGGGCAGAGGCATTTTATAGGGTAGTTATAAAAACTGATGTACATCTACGGGTCAGCCGTATCCTTAGGTAGCGCAGGATAATGTTCAAGAAAACCCCAGGTTCAAGGTCAACATTGCTGAAATTGCCGGGAAGGCAGAACTGATTCACCAGGAGGCACAGCACCAGCCCCACCAGCAACGTCATCCACTCGCTTTTATCTTCTCCCAAGCAGCGTAGCTTTTACCTGCACCTAAGCACCGATCCCTACCCCAGACCGGGGTCTCTGATCAGCATCAGACCTCGCCCCCAGCACTGCCTTTGTATAAAAGCTACTTCATTGCATAATAACCTGAAACTTGGAATAATAAGAAGAGAAAAGTTGCTCTTCATAGTAGGCTTTATTTAAATGTGGCAATGGAAATACAGTAGTAGAGTGTTTATTTAGCACTTCATATCAGATGCATTAGATACCAGGCACTAATACGTATCACAAACAGTAAACTATAATGTTTTTTTTTTTCTCCAAAGATACAGACAAAACACGCCAAGTTAGAATTCAGGTTACAACCTGCTGGTATTTAGTTCAGTTCCCTTGCAACTGATCTATTAACAGTTTCCCCTACCCCCAATGTGACATGATGTTGTCTAAAGATAGGGGACACGAGATGCTATTCACAGAAATGACACACCAAAAGGATGACCATGCACTACTTTGTTCATAATTATTGAAAATGTTTCAAAGTCAGTTTGCCAAGCAGAGTTCACAAGTACACAAAAGAGGTCCTTAAAGGTGGAGGTGAGGTTTCTAATAGGATTTAGGTAAAGCAGATCTTTAAACGCAAAGGAATCAATGATTTGGGTTTAAAGTCATCCACTGAGAGCATCTTCTATGACAGAGAAACTCATTTGGAGTCCGTGCTTTGAAAGCTGATCAGAAATTTGTGCTGCAAAACAACAGGTAGAAGAAACGCTCCTTGACTACCAAGAACAGCCAAAAAAGTGGCAAGGCACAGCAAGCACTTATCCTTACCTCTGGATTGAAAATTTCCAGGTCTAATTTAAAGAGTCAAAACAATTTGCACATATTTTATTTTTACTCAGGCTTTATTTAATGGTAAAGTAACATCCACCAGATACCTTCCCACATACTTTACAAAGCCAGGATCATCAAACACAGCAAGGTCAGATTCCAACAAAATACCGCATTGCAAAGAAATCAGCAGACCTGAAATATTTTGCTTGAGACAACAGTTTAGCCCTCTCTCACCCTTTGGCAGTACGCATGCATATAATAAGCTGTAGAGAGACTACAACAGCCAAGAGACTAAGGGGGCATTGCCAGCAGAAAACACTGGTTTGCCCCAGCGGTTATAAACAGCCTCGAGACACAACCCCGCAGCAGTCGGTAAGTGCCATCGCTGCTCTAGCTCTTCTGGCCCACTCCAATGGAGACGTCTAACCCTGGCAGAGACCCTCGGCATAGCAGGAAAACACTCCACGCTTTAGCAAGGCAAGGGAAACCACCCAGTGAAAGGAGTATCCATTAGTGGAGTCATTTAGAAGGTAAGATATAAGAGGTAGAAGATTATAGAGACGAGAGGCACACTCAGAAGGTAACCGGTTCAGGGAACGGCAGTGGCACAGCACGGCACGCCGTCCTGCTCTACAGGGAGAGGTCTTGAAGGAAAACAGACAACAGTCAACAGGGTAATGCTTTTCTCCATTCATATTTATTAGCCAATAATTGGAAGACATTCTTGTTGCTACAGAGAGGAATAATTGTCTGTCAACTTCAACATTCACTAAACATTTTGAATAACATCATAAGAATCATACCTGCAGTGCCTACCCCTCCATTGTTTCAGTGAGTTTGTGTTTCACGTACAAGACCCACAAGCACACTTCTTTTTCCACCTCCCACAAAAAAAAACCCAAACCACCAGACCGTGAAGTTGGGCAAAACCTTTTCTGGGGAACACATTAATTAGCATGATTTAAAAAGCCCAGCAGCTGACGTGAAGGTTAGTTACATGAAATCCTATTAAAACGGTAAGACACGTGCGGCACAAATTCAAGGTAAGGGAACAGAGTAAGAGGAGGAGTGGGTACCGCAGACCACAAAGCCAGGCAGTCATTGTCACAGCAGGGCAGAACACAGTCTCAATGGTATTGACCACGGCATACTGCACACAAGGTAATTGTAATCTTGTTCTTCACTCAGTACCGCACTGATAAGGAATGTTATAGGCATCAAATTCAGCTGGAATTGCATGTTCATCTCAAGGCACCACAGTTCAAGAAGAACGTATACAAAGAGGAGTTCAGAGGAGAGCAGTGATAAGAGGTTTTGAAAACATGGTTAACAATAAGTTTAAGTATTCGGCTCACACAGCATTGAAAAAATAGGGAGGAGACACACAAAGCTTGAAATAAGCCTTCCTATGCATTAATAGTCATAATAAAGAAAATGGTGATCAACTGTTTTAATGCTCAGTGGCCTAATTTGCAACAAGACAAACACTGATTACATGTTAGGAATAACCAGAGAGCTACCAATGCACTCAAATAAGCTCTCAAATAGTTTCCATAGCCACTATAGAGGTTTACGAATAGAGCAGACAACTCTGGAAGGGTTGGTTTCATATAGGTGGTGTTACTTCAGTGAAGGTGATGGACCACGTAGCTTCATAAAGTCCCTTCCAGCCATGCACCCCCGTGATCCAACACCTGGGGAACTGATACCAAACACCAAGTAGTAGAAACACACTGAAACGCCCATTTCTGTGTAGTTCAAACTAGACTCAAAACAGTAATTCTAAATTCTGTCCTCTCAGAGATGCATATAGGTAGTTACACAAAACAGTTTGTATTATAAAGGACTTACAAAATTCAACACTTGAAATTCGCTGCCCCTCTGGCCCGTGCTGCCCCACCACACAGAGCCGCTCGCTATCCCAAGCGTGGTGCCCCATGGGAACGTGATCCCAGAAGAAATGCCCAAGGCCATCCCAGCCTTCGTAGGCAGCTCATCACCACTCAGGCTTCACACCACCATTTCAACTGCCACCTGCTTACCCCTCTCCATCCCACCACCTGAGCACATTTCCAGAACAGCACGGGCCCTGCCAAAACGCAGCGTAATACAGCAAGAATAACCGCAGAAACTATTAGGTTTGACCCAGCCCTGTATTGTTGCCTTCTGGTATAAATACTACCGATCACACGGCCAGCTACAAATGGGTTTAACGTTTAGTGGAACAACATAGCATGTCTTACAGAACAAGACCTGTCAAGCGTTGAGCTGCACAGCCGAAGAGTATGAAATAAGGCAACGTGTCCCCCGCTCCCCGGTGCGGCAATCGCCACAGGTTATTTCAGCACAATAAGTAACACCCAGAGAACACATTGCAACACACAAGCCCTAAAAACCCCATCACTACAGTGGTCCTAAGGACATCTAACCATGATACAGTTCCGCTGTATACACGATAACCACTCCTCCTCCTCTTCCACCTGTACAGAGCATGTAACCAGATGAATCTGTGTTTACTACTTATTACAAGCCATGAGCTAAAGTCCAAAATTATTGCTTAAAATTTGAGCCATAAAACAAGGTGCAATCCAAGTCACAAGAACAACTGGTCCTACTTCAACAAGACAGTTTTTTGATTGTTCAGGCAGAATGATACAAAATATACAGAAGATTCAGCCCTTGAACACGTCCCTTTTGATTTATCACTGTCTTGGTGCTTTCTACAGTCAGGCAAGATCCACTCACGCAGCCAGATGTCCTCTGTACTTTGACTGCAGTTATTCAGGGGAGCAAAAAGCCAACGCGGAGAGTTAATGCAGGACAGGCGGGTGCTGGCGGAGCCGGACGCTCCCAGCACAGCAGCTCTCCGCTTCCCCTGACCTCGCCGTTCTGATCCACCTGCGTTACGGTAAGAGCAAAGACAGACACTGAACTAGACTGTGAGAATGGCCCTGAAAGGCATTGCCTGACAGAATCCTTCTGGAATCACCTGCTCCATCTTAATGCACTCGAGAGAACTAGTGGAGATTTAAGATGATGCAACACGCATTTACAGACTTAATGAGAATGGCTTCAAAGGGTCAAGAACTTCCTCAAGTTCTTAAATGTTACCCATCACATGGAATATCTACCCAGAGCTGTTAACATGGAGCCGTTTATATCTGAACATAATACAGAAAAGCCCTACTAATGTCACCACAATACAGACTTTTCACTCTTTAAAAACAAAGGCATCTATCACCGCCTTGGTGTACTTTTAAATGCAGCAGGCCAACTTCTTTCAAAACGATAGGGAAGCTTCTCAGCCAGTTCCTTGACTGGTAAAGGAGGCTAAGGTAAGAGCCTGTTGAACACATTGCATTGTGGAATTTATTAATTCATCACACGGAAGCACAAAACGCTTGTATGACTGCTCATGAGAATTTAAGCATGGCATATTTGTTCACAAAACCTGAGAAAAATAGTCTTACAGACTGGGAAAGTTTTAGATACCAAGTTTGGAGAGAAGACACTGTATCCATGCAACAGCAGTTGCTAATACAGAATTTCCATTGGCACATACCACAGAGAAGTCTTATGGATATGCAAAAAAGATTTAAATCAATGTACCTGTCTCCTAGAATTATTGCTCTCCAAATTCTAGATAAAATGCTGCTGCCAGTCACCCATTTCCAAATACCTCCATTCTCTGAAGACTCTTCAAGTCCTTGGAAGAATATAACGTGTGGGGAAAGCGATGACCCGCCCCGATAATCAGTCGAGAATGCTCGGCCATTCTGTTCAGTGGCACAATCATTAGCAGCTACTTAGAAACAAAATGAGTTTTCTACCTTTGGCTGGAAAAGAAAAAAATCTTCCTCAGAAGACTGTAAGCACAGCACCTTTCATCTCGGAGCTTACAAGCTGGAGGGCGACTTGACTTTACGACCAGCTCCACTCCAGAGCCAATTGCCCAGTGTGATTATGACAGGACAAAAGAACCCACCGGTGCCCCATCAGCTTTTTATTTATATTTAAACACAGAACACTCAGGAAGCTGCAACCTGGCGCTAGTTATTTCTAATCTAGTAGCAGAAAAATTCATGATTTCTACTTAAGAAAGCCCCACTGAGGCTTAAGCCCCTGGGCAGCCTGCCTTAATGTCCAGTGAAAAATATTACACAAAGTCAAAACCCAATAACTCATACTTTGATAGACAAACTCACACACACACAACAGAGGCCGAGTTTTCGTGATGCAGATTCTTAAATAGCATGCTTCCCCCACCAGCACACCAACTGCAGGCACCCCATCTTTGCAAATACACCTGAAACACCACCTCTTGCATCACCTTCTCTTCCATCTCGCGATGCTCAACACTATTCAAGAAGCAACGACAGTTTCTCCAAGCATAAACTATAATATTGAGGTATCAATTTTTCTGGAACTTTCAGGATGATAACTCATACATAAACATAAAAACTCCGTGTTCCTTCCCACGCAACTGACTTCCACAGCACAAGCGCTGACCATCCTGCCCAGCTCAAAGAGCTCCGCTTAAGTGACAGCTCGAGTTACAGAAACTCAGAGCTGGCTGCAGACGCGCTGGAAGTTTATTTGCTGAAGAGAAGTTACAAATGTGCATCACCACCTTGGGAAAAACCCCTGCTCCTCCACCTTCAGAGGTTCTACACTCCTTAAAAAAAAAATAAATCAGTTTAGACCTGCAGTATGATCATGATACTCTGCAAGCTGATTCTGCAGGAAAACAGTATGTGAGAAAGCAGCTCCACAGAAGTGCTGGCTGTCACTCTCAGACAAGACTTCCACCTCTGCACAATCATCTTTTCAGCACAAAGTTTCAAAATACACCCAGTTGAGTACGTTGCTGAATACTACAGACAGACTTGGACGTAGGATTCCTCTCCTCCCCAGCTGCTATGTTAGAAAACCACTTTGTTCAGTAAAAGAGAACTAATTACATTTTACTTCCAGCGACTCCTCAATAGAAATTTCTACCACCGACTGTTTGGACATGCTGAAAGTCGTATACTTTGATATTAACAATCACACTTAAGCACATACTGCTGCCCCATGAAAGCCATGCCCCAGAAAACACTGACATGCTGTTAAGTTTAGCAGATTTCACCTCAAATTAAAGCAATTTGCTAGCGCTTATATATTGTTCCAAACACTGAAAGCATGAATTACTTGGAGAAAGAATAATTTAGTAGTTAGAATACTGAATAAACAAACCTACGTTTACATTAAACTGAAAGCGATGAACTTACCTTTACCTTAAATATTTCTTTAAAGACCAAGTGCCTATGCGAGGCCACATCATACCGCATGTTATATGGACGGACGAAAGTTTATTTGAAGTTATCACCAAGCACAAAATGGGTGAGACGAGATAGCAGTGAAGCATTATCAACCACAACAGACATGGGTGGTTTTTTTATTTACAAAAACTACACTGACATTAATTTTAACACCAAATCTAATATATTCGAGTAACTATGCCTTCAAAGAAGTGCTTCTTAATCAACATCAAATTCCCCTAGTAGGCAGAATCGACTCCTTTCCCTATCCTGAAACTTTTGTGGTTCCTGAAAAAGAGAACGCTACTTGTCAAGTGCAGCAGCTCCTTCGAGAAACTGGAAGAGGCTCTCCCCTCGCAGGATACCAGGAGAAAAAGCTTCAGCTGCTCTGCAGCTACTTTGATCAGGAGCCAAAGTTGCCAGGATGACAGCGCTGCTGTCATGTGGCCATACCAAAAACCCTGACGAGAGGCAACAACCCACACCTTATGTGCTCCTAAACTGGGCTCACCCTCAACTTATTGTACAGAGCCCTGAGAAATGACAAACTGGAGTTCTCTCCTAGGTCCAAACTTTCTATCCTAGGTCCAAATACAGGCTAAGCTGAAGGCCTTTCATATTTTCTAAGACACAGATTGGGTCTCTTCCCCCTTGGGAGCGTTTGACAGCAAATACTTTCCCTTCCACCCATGCCAGTGTCAGGCTGCAGTGCCTGGGCAGCAGAAGCTGATCCAGCTGCACCCCACACCAGCTCCAGCCACCCCATGCTCAGCTGCCTCAGCTCCCAGCTTTCTTGGGTTAAATGTGCGCCAAGGTTCACCAAAATGGCTTAGCACAGGGTCCCAGGTGCACCAGCAGCTGCAGGAACGCAGCTGCCCCAAGCCAGAGCCACCTGGGAAACTGCAGCCTCTAGTGCTTCGCTGTCTGGGAATTTTGTTCTAGCACATCTCTCCTGGAAGGATGTGCATCTTACACATCAGCTGCCTTTTCCATGCTGTGGTTCACGGTGACCGTCAGAGATTACTCCTGCTGTTTACCTACAAAAAGGTTGGTTCTTCCATTCAGTAAACTGCTTTGTGGTTACATCAAGAAAAATGTGTTAGATTAGTTATTTCCCGCCCTCTAGCCTCTGAGCAACGAAAGCATTCATTTCTCAAAGGTCCATGCTATAGTGTGTGCAGAAAGCTACTTGCTGCAAAGTTTTATCATTTGGATTTGAAAAGCCTGATCCTTTTAATGAAACAACCTGACAAACTGAGAGGTGTCTGGCTGGAGGGTGCTGCTCTCCAACAGCTTGAGCTTGTACGGCTTGGCGCTGCCACTACCCCACCGTCACCTCTCCTTGCCGCACACACTCCCCCAACTACTGCTCTGTGCCAGAACTGCCACCTCCCCGAGCCCACGAGGAGCCAGGGGAGGGCCAGAGAACCCAGACCCTTTCAGTCAGGGTTTGGCCAGGTGAGTGCCTCAGCTGGCCTGGCACAGGGTCAGCACAAGGGAGGGAACAGGAATGTGCACCTGGAGGTGGGGAAGCAGATGGGGGTCACAGCAGCTCTCCTCCGGGTGCGGCTCCATCGGCACTGTCAGCATTCGAGCCAAGTCAATTTTTGATTATTTGCAGCACTGGCTGCACAGCCTTCAGTATACGGTGGTTTACTCTCAAGTTGCAAAGCTCACTACTCAGGAGCACCCTCCTGGATATCCATGAAGAAGTTTCCCAGCATTTCTCCCAGGAACACGTGGCGAGCCCTTGCATTCCTGCACTGCAACAAGCACAGGGTACGATTCCAGACACCTCGGAACCACGCACAATGACAGTGACAATAAATCCCCTACAAGTAAAACTTGACCATAAGGCACCCGCTCTCATCTCAGGAAACACAGCCAGGTGTAGTTAACCTTTGCAGGTAACACATACCTCTTCCCTGCGAGGTCCCAAGCCAGCCTGCTGAGGCAGCAGGGAAGCACAAGGAAGCACAGAGCACTCCGTTTTTCAGCTTCTGTATTTATTTAATACCCAATTCTGCTGCCATACCTGTGCCAGTATGTAGTGATGCACCAGAATTTCGATCAGATAATTGAGCTACGACAAAAACTACCTGGGGGGAAAAAGAAGGTATCTTTTCTTTTTGAAACCCTGATCAATTCCCCAGTTCAGATCGCCACATGATCCTGCAAATAGTTGCACTAGCATGCATAAAATGGCTGTGTGGAGCTGGAATAAGAAGTGGGTGTTATTTAAATTGTCACTGCTGCCGAAACAAACACTCAAATTACAGCTTTAGAGCAAATAACTACTGCCATCATCACTGCAACCTGTGGAGTTTCAAGGAATTAACAATAGAAAGGCAATTTGGCCTTCCCCTTGCTTTGACCCCTCAACCCAAGCTCCCTGCTACTTGTGTTTGCTCAGATTTTGTCTTAGCCTCAAACTTTATAATGGTCTTGCTACTGCGAGGGGTACTGTGCAAGTGAGAAGTTTTTAACACCCTCTCCGATATCCCCCCCCCCCCCCCCCCCCCCCAAAAAAAAAACCTCTCAAAAAGTACTAGTATTACCACCTATAACAAATTGACTGGGACTCTACAGGCAACTACCCAGACAAGTGCTAACTCAGACTACGTAAACCCAGTATCTGTGTGTCACAGGCGCTGTGGGAACATACTTCCAGCAAGCAAAAAATGCTATTTTAGAAGAAGAGGTGGACAGGAAAACTGCAAAGCAAGGCCAATAAACCAGCTCTACCACCACCCTCAAACATGTGAATTCAAGTGTATCCAGCCACTTACAGTACTGAGCATCAAAAAAAAGCAGTTACCCTCATTTAAGGTTATTTAAAATTACAAAGAAAGCGAGTACAATGGGAATACAACAGACCCAAATCTTTACCTGGAACCCAGGACTGACACAATAATGACACTTCTGACCCTACACATTAGAAAACATCTCAACCACCCGCATGTTTCACTACACACCTGAAACACAGTCTGCTGCCCTGATGCACAAAATGCGACGCTACTTGTAACAAGACGAGCTACAAAAAAGGAAATCAACAAAAAGAGTGAGAGGAACGACAGGTTCCAGCCTCTTTACAGCTTCCTCAAAACTGATAATAAGCTTATTAAGGCCTCACAGAAAAGGATAAAGCTAAAGCAAAAGCCATGCCTAGTCTACTTTCGCCCACACGTAACACTTCCCTGCATCCAAAGAAATCAGCCAAGTCCCCCCCGAAGTGAACCACCCTCTTCCTCCGCTCTCTACAGTTATATTATTACAGCAGTGTCTGGCACCTTCTCCCCTGCTTTTTAAACCCAATTCTAGAAAGCATATTTATCACTGACGATAGAGGCTTTTGTTTCTAGGACTTTGGTAAAGCAATCAACACAGAAAACAGCCATGGAAGCACCTTTAGCTATGCAACTCATGCGTCAACTGGAAGATCACCCCAGGCCGATGCACTAAACATATTACAACACACGGACCAATTTATTATTAACAACTCAGACCACGGACCTCTCCTGAAGGTCTGAGCAGCGAGGCCCTCTGAGATACCGCATGAATCTGCCTGATTTACCATCAGCTCGAACCTCACAGTGAGCATATAATGGGTTGTTACTCAAACCAAAGCTAGGTTTTGCGTTGCAGAGAGGTATTAATGGCAAATAATTAAATTATTGTCTAATATTAAAGACCAGGAAAAGATTGCTACATATTCAGGAGGAGAAACCGTCTAATTGCAAAAACAATTCTAACATCCAGTTGGAAACAACAGGCTTTTCCACAGAGCTAACACTAACAGATCTCATTATTCCTGACATCAGGTAATAAATTCCCTGAAGAGTACACAGCACAATTTAACAAGGCGAAGGTGTTCTGCTTGGTGGAAGAGGTGGTTTCTCCGCACAATGAGCCCAAAGGGAAAAGCCTGGCTTCTGCCAGAACCAAGGAATATCTCCCCTATAAAGCCTCACACAGCTGCTGCAATAAGGTTTCGGACACTCTTCTCCAGTCACTGTTTCTACATGGATCTTCCAGGAAAAGGACTTTCCTGCAAGAAAGTCGTGTCACCCATCGTTGTGGGTGACACCACTAAACTTGTGCTTTCCTCCAACATGAGCCGGGAACATTCTTGCGAATGCACGAGCCTTGGAAGGAAACTGATGTCGATATTTAGTGTTTAAGTTGTGTAGCAGAAGTAGTTTGCCCATATGTTTTTTCGAGGGGAAAAGGCTGAATAAATGAAGATATAATACCAGACATCCCGGGGGGCTTCCAAGATGATGTAATTTTTAAAAATAGCTTATTTCTTATAGGTCTCCTTTGAAATAGAGGTTACCCATGTCGATTCTGAACTAAGTGTGTGAAACTAAGTTATAAATATTCTGCAGCAATTACTAGGAGAGGTCTCAAGTGCTACTTGCATGTGTACAATTAAAACATTGCTCCTGAGTCAGCATGGCTTTATGTAGCAGTTAAAACAAAGATGAACAATCAGCAGAGAAGACAATTTCTCAAAGCAAGCAGGTTCTGAAAGCTTGGGGAAAAGATTGTTTTGTCCAGTTCAACTCAACACAGATATGGAGAGTGAAGTTTCCCTTTTTTAATTTAAAACAGGACCTGAGAGGTAACCAAGATCTGTATATGCCACAGAGACCTTTACAGCTATGCCAGAATGAATATCCACCACGGAGAAACAGCTTGTGTTAGAGAACATATCAGTGAAGCTTAAATTTACAGTGGCCCATAGTAAAGTACTATGAAGAACCATACCCTCCTCCTCAACCTCACAAAACTGGACTGCTGCTTGCACACCCGACAATATCAGTGCAGTTTTCACCCTCTCCCCTCTCCAGAAACATGCACGCACACACACCGACAATTATATTGAAAAGCCTGAATGAAATCCAGGCCTCAAAGCTCGGACTTTCCTTGGTAAACAAGGAAGTCAGTCACAATAATGAATGCTGTAAGTTTGAATGCAACCACTTCTTTTAGGAGAAGATTCTAAAAGGCAGCAGAAAGTAGCCAGGGTTTTCTGTGAGTACCTGCAAGCGCAGCAGCTCGTAGCCGCACTGACTTCTTCCTGTGGGAGAAACATCAGAACAGTTTCTTATACTTCTACAGCAGTGCCCAAGTGCGATTAAATTCAGAATCTACTTTTAAGCACGTTGAAAATTGAAGTTTTTCTTCCCTTCATGAAAATGGCATGACAGGTAGTTGGTTTGCTGATGGTTCACCATGTATTCTACGTGCTTTGGAGAAAAAAATCTGAGATCTGAGCCTGGAGCATGAATCTCAACTACACCACCTCTGCTCTCCTTCGAAGAGAAGGTTAAAATGGAAGTCAGCCCCCTGCCTACAGGCATTCCTAAACAATGGGCTGATTTTTCCACCACCAATGATTGCCCTGGGTAAGTATCAAGTATGTAGAATTATAATTTAACATACATCACTGCCCAGCTTATGGGGCTACTGACCTGCTGGAAGCTCAGCAGAGCTGTTGGCTGATGCTCTGACTTCCCCTCGCAGACAGCTGCCTGGTTATTTCTGGTCCCCCTCATCACAACCTCGCTGCAAGCATGTTCGCAGCATAACGTAACATTAAAGTGCAGAGAAAGAGAAAAGCATCCATCACAAAACTCATTTCCTGGCTGTTTAATTCTACACAGCCAAGCGCTTTAGAATGCAACACCAGAGGGAGGGTAACCGGTGGTGCCAGCAGTTTGGAAGTTAAAAGAAACCATAGATCTGCTAGAATTTTATTAAACCGGGTTGAAACTCGGTCTAACGTAAAGTAAAAAATTTGCTGAGAACTCAGAGCAAACAAAATTCATGAAGCATACTGACATTTCAGCAAGATCCACGTTAGAGTACTGCAAACTCAAACTTTGACATTTAAAAGCCAAAAATTACCATTATAATTCATTACTGTTACTCGATCATGTAATATTGCAGCTCATGACAAATGCACATCACAGGGGATTACTAAAGAAGCTACAAGGTCAGGGTGATTCCTCTTCAGTTTTCACGGCGCATGCAGGCCTCTCCTGAATCCTTCCAAACAGCAATAGCTTCATTAGCTACTTTAAGACTTCAATACAGGCCTGTTAAAAACACCCCACTCGTTCAGACAGAAGCAGGTAGGACTTCAACAGAGCCAAAATACCATTTCACGTACCCAGCCTCCTGCAATCACACACACGCGTGTTCAGCCTGACGCACCCGTAGCTGCCCCCACAAACTGCAGATGGCCAAGGCAAACCCACCTTTGCATCCTGCCGCGGTGACTGTGCGATCTAAGATTCAGAAAAACCTGACAGATTGCAGGCTCTGCAGTCCTCTCGCAGCAATAAACACCTAAGCGGAGAACTGCTGTAGCCTGCCAAAAAACCCCGTAAAAGGAGGAAGGGATACTTTGGATAACTGCCACTTACAGGTAGAATATACGCCGACTTCTGTGCTTACCCTACATCCCAGAAGGAGCAGATAAGCTCATTAGCGCGCTGCGGGGAAGGATACAAGGGAAGACGGAGGCTGCTCGCTGCTGGAGCGGCTCCAGAGCTCCGGAGCCGCCGCCGAGGCCCTCCCGGAGCCCGGGACCCCCCAGGGCCCGGCTGGCGGCGGCGGCCGGGGCCGAGGAACAGGTGGGCGCCCCGGAAGGTCCCGACGAGCCGCGGCGGAGCCTGGCCCAGAGCCCCCTGCAGGCCGCGCCCGAGCCGCGGCCTGGCGTCGGGAGGCCGCCGGGCCGCACGCCGCATGGCCGGGCAGCGCCGGCCGGGCCCCGGAGGGGGGGGGCCAGGTCCCGGGTGAGGGCGAGGAAGCGTGCGGCGGACGGGCGGCAGACGGGGACGCGACCCCCCGGGAGGAGGGGAGGGGGGCTCTCCGGTGGCACCGCCGGGGCGGCCCCACGGTCCCGGCTCGGGGGAGCGGGCGGCGAGGCGCCGCCAGCAGCGGGACCCCGGGCGGGCAGGGGCGCTGAGGAGCTCCCCGCTACCGCCTGCAGCGGAGGCTTCCGGTGCCCGGGGAGGAGCCCGGCCGCAGCCCCGGTCCCGGCGGGAGGAGAGGCGGCGGCGGCGGGGGACGCGCGGGGCCGGCGGCCCCTCGGACAGCGCCGGAGGGTGGGGGACGGCGGGGCGGGAACCCCGGGCGGGCGGTGGCGGCGGAGGCCCACGGCCGGCGTCCCCGCGCTGCCGGTACGGGATCCCCGGGGCCCGGCAGGTCGTACTCACGTTGCTCTGCGGGTCGATGGCCTGCAGCAGCCGGTCCCTGATCTGCTGCGGGGAGGGGGCCGGAGCCGCTGTCATTGCCTGGGCGAAGCGGGGCGGCTGACGGCCGGGGCGGGCGGGCGGCGGGGCCAGGCCGAGCCGGGGCGGCGACTCCTCACTCGCCGGCGGCGGCGGCCTCCTCGGGGAGCCGGAGTCGCATGTTCGCTCCCCCGCAAGGCGGGGGAAACGGCGCTACCGCGAGCGGGAGGCGGCGGGAGGAACCGCAACGGCGCGGCCGGGGTCGGGCCCGACTGTTCCGCTCGGGGCCGAACTCAACTGTGGGCAGGAGCCAGCCCCGCGCAGGGCACCCTGGGACACGCCCGACGCCGTAACAAACGGCGCGCCCCTGACGCCCCGCCGCACGCACCGGCGGGCACCGACCGCGCCTGCGCCGTGGGCTCGGCGGGGGAGGCGCCTGCGCAGTGGGGCGGGAGCGGGGGTGCATGGCGGCCGGCGGGACCGGGGCGAGGCAGGCGGCGGCGGCGGGGACGAGCGTTCGAGCGTTCGAGCGTTCGGGCGGCGGGGAGAACGGCGAGCGCCCTGCGTTCTCTGCCGAGTGCTGCCGCCGGCGGGGCTCCCCGGCCGCGTTCGGCGAGAGGCGGGCCCGGCGCCTGACGGGACCAGCCCCCGTGAGGGGGGCGGTGGGCGAGAGGAAGGGTTTAAGTGAATAAATAGAGGAAATACACCGTCGCTACTGGGATATTACAGCCCTAATGCGATCGTACGTGTCTCCTGTCAGGCTGCCGGGAAGGGAAAACGCTCCTGTGAGTTGTGAAAAGTCCAACGCGTTCTGGGTAAAAATTACAATAATTTTAAAGTCTTTGCCAAGCGGGAGAACTTCTTATTTTCATTATTTTCAAAATAACGGGTGAGGGGACAACTACAAACTTCCAGCCATTACTGGGAAAGAGCTAACCCTACAACACTCAAAAAAATCCAGTTCTTCATAAAGATGCATTTACCGTTTCACTTCTTGATTCAGCAGAAACCACAATTAAAAAGCAAGTCGGGCTCTCAGAGACTTGTAATACAAAAATGGACTCGGTGCAAGAGCAGCTGCACACCAGAGGAGTGAGTGAGGCATCCTGCGCCACAGCGGGTAAGTGATCAGCCCAGTGCTTAAACTTCCCAAAGCATTTAAAAGCAGCTCAAAACTAACTAGTAGTTTTTAAAGCATTTGTTCAGAGGCTGAATGACTTTCATTCTTTTGAACAATTGAAAGCTTGAGGTGACAGCACGCTATTAAGCCACATAATCTATTTAAAGCAATAAAATTGTCTTTATTCCATTACAGTAGAGTTTGATCATCTTCTGTTTCTTGTATTCACTGTATTTAAGTGTTGCTCAGAAGGCGGCATGTCAGTTCTGCACAGGATGAACCCTTTTTCCAAGGAAGAAGGAAACCGAGCCCAAGCGCCGCGGTGCCGAGTCCAGGGCTCTCTAGTGGGTTACACACAGATGGCAATGCTGGTTCCACCCCTCCCTTTTATGGTGCAGGGGGAGACTTGGTTTAATGAATATTATGGAGCAAATGTCTTCCAAGAAGTGTGTATGTAAAAGAACAACCCCCCCCTTGGAATGAACTCACTGGATTTTGTTTGGATGCCAAAATGAACACACTCGAATCCTTTTTCTATGTTCATTACAACAAGGCATCTTCCCTCCAACTATCTTTCCCCAAAAGAAAGCATGAAAAAAGTGCAGATAATGCAAAAAAGGGTGAGTCAAATGAATTGCTGCAAGTGCCCAACACTCTGCACACTCTCCTGGATTATCATGGTGACACTGGGGAAAAGTTGCTGGTCAAAGAGGCTAACTTAATATAAATAAAGATATCAGAAGGCAGACAGTTACGAGACTAGTTAAAATTTCTCAAAGCACACCAATACTGAAGTGACGTCTCCTGTAACGGAACAAACACAGCATCAAATACACATTTTACCCTTAAATAGAACAACTTTATTCAACCAAACCCAAGATTATTCCAAAACTATTCCTTAGGATTGGTTTATAGAATTATTTTTGCTATTTTTCCTATTCAAAATCCCTTACATATTGCTTAGAAAAAAACCCTTATCTTTGAAATTTAATTTAAAAAGCATTTTGTTGGAAAAACATGGGAAGGTGAGGATCCAGTTCTTCTTAATCATGCTTTTCTATTTCTCCAACAAAACTAAATGGACTAGTGAGAAGCCACACCATATGAAAATGAGGATCAAGAAGTGCAACTTCCAAGTGACCTGGACAGTGGTGACATTAACAGACACGTCGGGAGTGACGAGCAATGCAAAGCTTTAAGACTGCGGTCTTCAGCCATGCTGCAGTTCTACCCTGCGCTGAACTCTAAGCCTAGCAAAACAATTTAAAGTTCTCTTTATTTCAGTAACATAGAAATAATTTTACTTCGAAGATTTTGGTTCAGGGGCCTGAAGGCTCAATCCCCCCCCCCGCGGCAAGCGAACCAGCATGCACCATATTATTACACAACTGGCTGAAGAGGATGAACGCGTCGCGTCCCTTGAGCGTGGCAGGAGCTTGTACCGAAGAACAGGCCACAATCCCAGGGCTGTGTTTTGAAAGCATTATAATCTTTTACTTGATAGAAAAGTTAGGTGTCCATTCAAAAGTCTCTTCCAAGTTGATGTGTTTGTGGATGACTTTCAAGATCCAAATAACCTAATGGATGCAACAGAAAATAAAAAAAACCCAGCAGATGAGAACAGGGTACACTGTTTAACAGTCACGCCAATGCCATTCCAGCTGGGAACCCTAGTGAACGTCTGGAGGTCGATTTTGCTCCCCCACACATCAGACCTTAGAGCTACAGAAGGGAAAAGAAGACAGCCCACTAGCCTGCCTAAAACCTGTCGCTTCCAGAGACTATTCTCAAGGTTGATTCCATTCTATTGCTTGGTGAGTTTTCTCCTCCCACAAAATGAAAAACATCCTAGAAGTTAAACTGAAATGCTGACCCAAATGACGTTTTGCCTAAGCAACCCACGACAAGCAACACTGTATCTAAGGCTCAATGACCCACATACTGGCAGAGGTTTTCATGTACTACAGGTGCCCACATCAGCGAAGAACTGGGAGGCCAACCAACATCCCTTTGAAGATGCATGCAAACAAGTGAAATGAAAAGGAATTATGGAACAATAGAGTGGGGGAGAGATCCAAAAAGAAATGTGTGAGAAAAATCCCAACATACACACCTTCCTGTAAACAAATGACAAGGTGCTGCACAGCGTTACTTACACAATCATGCAGAACATCATGAAGACATTCCACAAGGCAATGAAGATGCGAAAATATCTGAGACTCAGCAGAAACTCTCTGATATTATCACCTAAAAATCAAGAGAAGAAACCTTTGACATAAAAAATACCTAATACACTGCCAAGTCACATGCTCAGCACTGCCTGAAAAACAATTCTGACACAGAAAAAAACCAAAGAGGTCATAGAACAAAAAACTGAAAAGTCGAAGTTTTAGGTAAATGATCCATACTGTGTTCAGCACTTCCCTCCTAAGGGCATGTGGGAAAATAAACAACGATAAAAAGGGTTCACGCAATTAAAAAGGGAAGGGCAGCCCTCTGCTGTAGTTTCCTGCCACTTTTAATGAGCAAGAAGAGATACACGGGTACACAATCTAAAATGGGAATCAGGTTGTAGGCAGAGCACCGGCACCTACGTTCAAAAATGCAGAAGAGAAACGTGCATTTTTGTATTTCTTCTCAATTTGGGATCAACAGTTGGGTTTGTCATGCCTGCACGTAAGCATCATGGAGCCAAATTTTAGGTTGGAATTTAGTAAACCGGTTGTTCCACCCACGGAGTAATTCACATCCACATAAAACGGGGTTAAACTTGTACTTTGGTGCCTCGGAAATGCTTTAACCAAGAATTTCCTTCAGAAAAGGCCCGTTCCTGCATGTATTTAGACAGTTCCGAGCAGGGCGGCCCTCCGGGGGCAGCGGCGCAGCCCAGACCCGCTCCGAGGCTCCCGAGTGCCCTCTGTTACCGGTCGTGGGCTCCCTCGACTCCTCGCCGAAGCCCTCCGTGTCTCTCCTCCTCCTGCGGGACAGCGACAAGGGGGGGGTCCGTGTCAGGCAGGGTGAGCCCCCCCGAGCCGGCGCCTGCCTCCCTCCCTCCCTCCCTCCCTCCCTGCCCGCCGCTCACAGCCTGAAGTTGAGCACGGCTCCGGCGTTCATCAGCAGCGTCCTAAGGGAGAGACAGAGAGAGGGCGTGAAGCACGGCCGGCCGTGCCGCCGCCGCCGCCGCCGCCGGCCACCCGCTCCCCGCTCCCGCTACCCGCAGAGCAGCAGGTCCCCGATCATGGCGGCGGCTCCGGTGGCGGAAGCGGAAAGGGCGGACGCTGCCCGCACCGCCTGCGCTCCCCGGGGGCGGCACCGGGGCTCGCTCCCGCCTCCCCCGCCGCCACAGCGCCGTTAGAGGCTAGGCCGCGCCCCGGGGCGTCCCTCCGGCAGGCGGGTCCGGGGGCGGGCCGGGGCGAGCGGCGGGCGGGCGTGCGGGCCGCACGGCGGGTGGCGGTGCCCGCTGCCGCGGCGCCATGGAGCTGGCGGGAGCCCTGCAGCTCGGGGAGCTGGCGGCCGCCTTCGCCTCCCTGCCCGTTTTCCCGCTCTTCGACACGGCTTACTTCATCGTCTCCATCCTCTACCTCAAGTACGAGCATGGTGAGTGGGAACCGCGCGCCCTTCCCCGGCCCGGCTGAGGCGGGGAACCGGCGGCCTCCTCGCAGCGGCCCCCGTCAGTCAGGGCCGGGGGCGGGCCGGGCCGGGCGGGGCGGGGGGGCCGCGGTCTGAGGGGCCCCTTGGGGGAGAGCGGTGACATTCGTGTCACGGCTTCTGAGCCATAAACCTGACATTATTTTCCCTTGTGCGTGAGCAGGTAACACCGCCCGCCCGCTCCGCGCTGCCGGCAGCCGCGGCGCCGTGTGCCTGACGGGATTCGGGGCTCAGAGCCTCGCTGCGGTGCTTTCCCAGAGCTTCTGACACGTGTGTTTAAATATACAGCAGAAAGAAACCCCGAGAACTAGTGACTCTGATTTTGGAGAATAATCGTGCTTTTTATTTAAGATTAGATTCCAACCACACGGAAGTATAGAAGTTCAGTCGCTTCTCTGCTGCTGTCCCAGGACCTAGTGTTGCGTTCTTGTCCAGCTGCTTGGCTTTGCTATTCTTGTGGCAATGCTCTCCCCCTATTTACATACAAAAATGCTATCAGTAAAACCTTGGGGTTTTTTCCCACCTTCCAGACCACGCAGTAATGCGTTCTCAGGCACCCTAATTGACCTTGCTTTGTTTGTTCTCCTGGGCTTATCTTGTAAAGATCGATAGATCTGCATCTTAGCTTTCACCTTCTGCGCTGTTGCAGTCTGACTGCGCCTTGGTCTTTTCTGAATGCCATCTTCTCTCCGTATTTTTGATGGTGTGTGCACTCTTTGTGCTCCGTTTTGGATGGTTTCAGTGTAACTGCCTGGTGACTGAGGAGAAAAAAACAACCCGCTTTCGTATGACTTTTAAATCCTCCAGTTGTGAGATCTCTGTGCTGTACAATCTACATTCTGTTCTATTTAAGCTCCATGTAAACAGAAGTGCTGGGTTTTTGAGGCCCGATCACTTACAGCTGTCTCCCAGCATTAAGTCCTGAACAGAGCAGTTAACAGGCAACCCCTATGGAAATAGCTTTTAAAAATATGTAAGCCCAGTAATCCACTTGGACTGGATACGGCTGGGGTGTCCTTTTCACTAGAGTGCTACACTGCTTCATCCCACAGCTCCTAGGCTGAAGATCAGTGTCAGGACAGTAATGTTGTGTTTCCTCCTTGGAGACAGCATGGCTTCATGGAGCCAAAGGGAAAACAAGTGTTACTAAATTTAAGCCTCATACGAAACCTCAGGTTCCTATAGAACCAGCTTCGTATCATGGCTGCTGCAGCCGTCTCGCTGTGTTTTCAACTGGTTCAAATGTCTCTGAGGATGGAAGAGTGTGAGCAGTCATAGCTTTACCATATGCTGATTCACTTACTGCTATTTAAGGTAGGCCCCTCTTAGTAATGGTGACATAACATTTTAGCATTCTCCCTTCTGACTGCCTATTCCTGCCTTACTGAACAGAGCTTGGTATCTGAAACACTGCACAAAGAACTCTGGAGCAGCTTAAGGCCATGAAACATGTCTACGGAACTGATGTTCTGGAGAGACTTCCTCAAAGAAGTACAGAGGTGGATATGAAAATGGCTAGAGGAATAAAAAAAAGGCAATAGAAGGTTGTGGGAGGAGACTGTAATGTATTACCAAATAATAAATACTTAATCATATTTTCAAAGGGCATTTCCAAACAAGTACAGGAGCGGGAAGACTACTTAAATCCTCTTCTTTCAAATAAAGATTAAGAACTACTGTTCTATTTTTACAAGTTACCTTATGAATGAAAGAGCTGAACAGATTGTTCATGAATTCTAGAGGGGACCCAGGGTGAAGCAATGGAGAGAATGGTACTAGTATGCGTTTTATTTTTGGGCTGTAAAAATACATTGATTTCAAGGGAAAAATGTTCTTTCTGATTGCAGTAAGTGGCAGCAAATAGAGGAGATAAACTCTTAGCCAATTCATAAACTGCTAATGACTCTGTTCATTGAAACCTTCCAGGGGGCCTGCAACTACAATCGCATGTATAATTTCTTGACAATATCTGGTACTTGTTCAGGCTTCACAGAATCCACATTTTTGTAATTTGTTTTACAAGCCCTTTTCTTTGACTTATTTTGTTGGAGAATGTGCACCGCAAGCCTCTTTCTTAGAGGGTCTCAAAGTTTCTGCTTATTTGCTGCATCCGTCTTCTCATTTAGAATTTGCTTCACAGGAGCTGTGGAGATGTCTCGTAAGAGCCCTTTCGCCTCCTGGCTTTGTGCTATGCTCCACTGCTTTGGAAGTTACATACTTGCTGATCTGTTACTTGGAGAATCACCTATTGATTACTTCAGTAACAACTCCAGTGTCATCCTGGCCACAGCGGTCTGGTGAGTATTCTGCACTTCACTCAATTTATTAAGCACGAGACACCGCCAGCTGTGTACAGAACCATTGGCGTGAAGGGAGGTTTGTGTGACACACGTGTATTATCTTGCTTGGATTAACTGGGGAAAGAAGAAGTGGAGTAAGGTAGTCTGTAAGTCTTTCGTATTCCTAGATCTAGCTTCCAGTTCCTCTGAGCAGTTGCCTAATGCTCTGATTATATGGGTTGGGTCCAGTCCAGTCCCATCACCGGGCATTTCTATTCATAGCAGCCCCAGCTGAACCGTGGCCAAACCGCAAAGCAGCACGCGCTGCACGGATACCACGTATCGCAGAGGAGTGGCACACGCTGAAGATTCAGGGGCATTTTCTTCGTCATGTTAGTGAAATGTGCACAAATTAACCACATTTACTCCAAGTTTAATTTCCTCAAATGCATATGGGTTGCATGTGCTTCTGCATGACAGAATCAGCGTCTCCTTCTCCCTGACATAATTCTGGCTAACACCACAGCACTCCTAATCCTCTCTATACGTCCCGGGTCAGGGCAAACGAATGGGTCCTTAAACTCTTGGTGGTTTTGTTCCAGGTATTTGATATTCTTCTGTCCCATGAACCTCTTCTACAAGTGTGTTAGCTTTCTGCCTATGAAGCTCATCTTCGTGGCAATGAAGGAGGTGGTCAGAGTTCGCAAAATTGCGGCTGGGGTCCACCACGCTCATCACCGTTACCACCACGGCTGGTTCATTATGATGGCTACTGGATGGGTCAAAGGTGAAACATGAGATACTCCTAACAGCAGGGAGGCACCCAGCCCTGTGGGGAGGGATGGGAGGATCTGTGAGTGAAGCTTAAGGTGACCGGATCACGCAGTGCCGAGCGGCAGGCTGGTCAGGGGATGTGGTCAGCTGGCTCCAATCAATCAAGTTCCCTGGAACACCGGTATTTATTCATGCTCGCAGAATGGTCATCAGCTGAGTCATCGTCTAACTTTAAGGGAGGCACGAAGAACTGGAGTCCCTGTTAAATATGGGTGTAGAATTCAGGGATTCTTTATTCTTTCTCCTGTGTTCTACTGTCTCTGGCCTCGCCTGTATCTTTTCAAGGTGGGTTCTATCAGTGTAGAAAGAGCCCAGTCAGTTTTCCTTTAGCTTTTGTTTTGAGCAAGATTTGAACATCAGTAAATGGAACTGAGGGAAAAACCCCTTCCCTGCATCAGGAAACACTTTACAGGAAGTCTAGAAAGCGTTCGCCCTCCTCTGTTGTTTTAGGCTAACTTCTTTTAAATTTGGGAAGGATGTCATGAACCTTTTGTTCCCCTTAGGTTGTCCTCATCCCCTGGGGATGTAGAAGAGAGAGCAGAGCTCTCTTCTGGTGTGGCAGTTCTAGCTGTTCACTTTTACTGTTTCACAGGTTCTGGTGTTGCCTTGCTGTCTAACTTGGAGCAACTGCTGCGTGGGGTCTGGAAGCCAGAAACAAACGAAATTCTTCATATGTCCTTGTAAGTAGGTAGCCTGTAAATTCTCTGTCAGACCAAAAATGGAATTTAAAGAGCCATTCAGGACTGGATGCAAACCTCCTAGAAAACTTCTTTATTTCTCTCCTAGCCCCACAAAGGCTAGCCTGTATGGCACAATCCTCTTCACTCTGCAACAAACCCACTGGCTCCCTATCTCTGAAGCCAACCTCATCTTCTTTTTCACCATGTTCATGATAGTTTGCAAGGTAAGTTAACAGCGGGTGTGCTGCTACAAATCTACAGAACCAGAGAAAGGGCCCGGGCTTAAACTGGGGGTGTTCACCTTCCTAAGCCGCTACTGAAGGCATTGGCTGTGGATACCGGGGAAGATCTGCTCAGGAGATTCCAGGCTAAATTCTCCATCATATAGGCAGTATGGTAGAAGATCCTTGTGATACAGCCTTGAGTCATGTAGCAATAGGGACTTTCATCCGGGGTAAGGGGAATGCTCCTCACTAGCTAGTATTTCATAGCTGGTGTACATGATCTTTAACCTAAGCGTTCACTGTTGCATGGCAGGTTTTCATGACAGCAACTCACTCTCACGCCTCACCTTTTGCCCCAGTGGAAAGCTTTGTCTGCCCGGTGTTCTTTGGCTCTGTTTCCAGTGGACACACGAGTCATCGTCATGATCAGCACGGGGCCTCCCATGAGGCATCCCATCCTCCGCCTCCTGCAAAGTCAAAAGAGGAGCTAAATGAAGGCACAAGGAAACGGAAAGCAAAAAAAGCTGAATAAAAAAGCAATCGCATGGTAAATAGGCCAAGGAAATTCTTCCAGAGCTGAGTCTTGGAGCCACCTGTGACCTCCTTTATCCTCTAGCCCTCTCTCAGACTCCAGAGGAGAGGTGGAAGCCAAGACACTGCCAGGCGGGTCCCTGAATTTCATTTGTGCTCTCTGTGCTGCTAATATTTTCAGGGATTGGTAGATTTGTGCCAGGATGATAAGTGGGTGCCAGTTCCCAAGCTGTCAGCAATTATGATGCAGCACTTTCAACTGATGTAAAATCTTTCACTGTGTTTATTTATGAATGGAGGAAATGGTTTGTGCTCCCGCAACTCCTCTAAGTTCCTTTGAGTCTTCATTGACCTTTTTGATGTCCACCGAAACAACAAACTGTTTAGACGCAATCAATGTGGAAATTGGATTTCATACTCGAGGAAATTAAATGGTCTTATATGAGCCTGATCTAATTTCTCCTAGCTCCCACATCTGCCATATCTCCAGTTAATGTGACATTCTACAGGCAATAAGGACACCGACGCTGGCGTCCTAGCCAAACTCCGTTCCTCTCACCCAAGTTCCCTCTGATTCTTAATGAATAGAACATTGTCACTTCCTTAACTAAGTCTGTGTTTGCAAGAGCTTTGAAGCTGTGAAATGCTCCGAGTGCTACATATTGGTACCGTTATTATTCTAAACCGTTGTGTAGCGTTGCTGCACGTTGTTAACAATAGCGTGTCCCACCTCAACCCTGATCATATTTAACTAGGGAAGAAGCATGGTTCTGCTTTGTTTGTAATCCCGTGGGATACAAGAAGGGTGTGTGAGTGTAAATAAGTATTTATTACTATTTATTTATAATTGCCAGGGCACCAACGTCATGGACCTGAAACGGGCTTTTTTAAAATGTTGCATCTTTCTATAGAGAACTGGATACTTTGGAGTATGGTCCTAAGCCCACAGCTACGTGCTGGTTTGTGCTTGAAGCAGTGACTTTGGTGTGCGGAAGGACAGCCTGAACACTCCTCCCTGGATGCAGGAAGGAACATTGCCTATATCCTTAAATTAAGATATAGAGGCTGAAGAAGCAGATTTCACACCAGCCGATTAAAACCACTGGAAAAGACTGATAAAAGCTCACCAGCTGAAGATATCGATTATCCTTTGTAGGTCCCTTTCAGCCAAACTACTGGTCTGTGAGAGCAGCTTGTGCCCGATGAGTGAAGAAGAATATGAAATGCCTTGCATGGCTCAGGGAGGAGTCTGTCAGTTCGTTCATGTTCTGCTTAGCAAATACTGGCTTTTAGACTAGTTTGAAGCTCTTCTTATAACTGATTTTGTTCTTAAAAGTCTCATCTTAAGCATCGCACCCAAAAGACCAGGTTCTGAGGTTTATGTAATCGCCGAGGGCTGGGATCAGTGTGGTGAAAATGCCATGCGTGGGGCTGCGGCACAGGGCGTTCAGCTGAGCAGCACGTCACCATCCCTAGCAATAAGGTTTGCTGCCATCATCTTGCCACTGGGAATATGAATCAGAGGGTTTAAGAAAAGTGTTTTTATTTTTTTGTTTGTGAGTCCCTGTTCAAAATTGAAATTGACAGTTAATTAAAAATAATTTAAAAAAAAAAGTAATCTTGTCTACAACCAGATGAAAGCCAGTACAAAAGGGGCAAATGATTTGTGGGCTTAGGTTTTGACAGTGCCTTAATTTTGTGAGTTTCCCTCCCTGTCAGTAGAAAACTGGAGTTCTACCTGACAACTCAACGGTCTGGTTCTGCAGATGCTGGTCTACTGAAACCTGATGTCTCACTAGCATGCGCAAGACTAAATGTTTTACAAGATGTCTGATTCAAGGGGAATTTTGTTTTATAAAAGCTGTCAACAAATAAAAATTGTGAAGTGACTCTGATTGTCCGCTGGCACTTGAGGAACTATGCGTGTTTCTTTTACTCTCGTTGGTCTCAGAAGCCACACACTCCTTGATCTACTTAAAGTCTCCTTGGCCTGAGGACAAAATGACACGAAGTGGAGAGAGAGCTCAAGCTTTGGTATGTCCTACAAGTACGTATGCCTGCGCACGTTATAAATGGAAATAACACGGTAAACGGTCGTAGCTTTTGTTGTTGTGTTGTCGTCCAAGCGGACTTTCTGAGGTTTCGGGGAGGGAAATAAGGAAACGAACTCCCTTTGGTGTTAATACGAGTTAACTCTGCCTTTCCTTTTGTCTCTGTAAGAGGGAGGAGGACATTCACCTGGGACAAGTAAGCACACACAGGCCAGTACAACCACACCCACACAATTCTAGCATATTTACATGGAGTTTCAGTATTTCTATTTAAAACTGAAAAAAATCAAGATGCTTTGAACAAGCATGAGTATTTATTGGGCCTGCTACTGTTAGCTGCTGCTTTCTAAGCGCCAGAGTCCTTGCTCTTCAAAGTCTTTTGGAGTAAGTCAAATCATAGCTGCTAACCAGGAACAGAGAGGAGAAATATTCCAAGGGATGTTAAAATTAAAGCTCTGTACGCCCTCGGAGTACTGTATCTGGAACGGGATTAGTACTGAGAAGACAACTGCCATAACGAAGAGTCACAGGTTTCATTTAGTGAAGCCTTTCATGGTGAGAGATATGGAACCTTTCTTGAATTTCCATGGCTCAGCACTGGTAGTCTTTAGTGCAATTCCAGAGAGGCGTCCTTCATCCCAAGAAGCAAAGATGGCTCTTTCAAAAAGCAGCATATTTTAACCATTCCTGCAGGGACACAGGGTTCTACAGGGCTGCCGCTACACTTCTGGGAAGCCCTAATTTACCTGTGCATACGCTTCTTCCTTAAGACTCTGCTCCAACCAGAATGAAAATGGTGCCTGGGCATTTCCTAGAGGGATGGATTAACTTCTGTGGCACAGAGCTGGGAGCGATGAGGAAAGCATGGCGCAGTTGATCGACCTGGCTCACTGAATGAGGACCTGCAGAGGGCTATTTATTTTCTGAAGGGTTTCACACACACACCCCCCAAGATCTAACTCTTAAAATGTTATTAATCCTCCTTAATTTATCAGAGTGGTTGAGAATATAAGTTGCATTGGAGTGTGGGATTTAAAGTCTCTGTATGATCCAACCAGTGGGAAAGAGGGTCAGTGCAAGCCTTATGCATATTAAAAAAAGCCTTCAGAAAAAAGCACTAGGATGTTTCCTGTGGCTCAACCATTCTCCTCTCCTGTGACATCCATTTCGGTGTTAGAACAAATTTTGCTCAGGACCTGGGTGGAACAATAAACAAGAGCAGGCGGATGAGAGTAGGTATTTCGAGTGCTTTGAAAAATCCTACAATGTCTCAAGAGTCCCACGCTGTGCTGGCTGTGCAGAGTATTCCCGGCTCCAAACTGCGGCAGCACAGGGTAGCAGAGAAACATGCCGGGGCTTAGACTTCCACAGGGCAGACGTCATTCCCTCCAAAGATGTTCTGATCTGATAACTCCTGATACTAACTCTAGTGACATGGAGTTATATTTAGCAATAGGTTTAATCCTC
Organism: Phalacrocorax aristotelis; assembly: GCF_949628215.1. Taxonomy (NCBI): domain Eukaryota; kingdom Metazoa; phylum Chordata; class Aves; order Suliformes; family Phalacrocoracidae; genus Phalacrocorax; species Phalacrocorax aristotelis. Next base: position 28,050,024 of record NC_134310.1, read on the forward strand.
AAAGAGGCCCTGGTTGCCCGATGGAAAAAGCAACGTGTTTCAGTTGCTGCTCTCAGCATTTCTTGTTGATTGACAGGTTTCCTTTTTCTGGTACAGAGGGTGAGCCAAACCAAGTGTCCACAGCTTTTGCATTGTTGCAGATCAGCTTCGCAGACAGGGAAAGCTCTACAGCCCTTACTGTGTTTGTAGAAAAAAACCACAAAACCTAGGATAGATTTACAGAAAATGTCAATAATTCTTCATGGAAGTGAAAAAAATGGGAGGCCAAAGGAAAGAATTTCTGTACTGAAGGGCTTCTGTGAGAAAGGGCAAAGCCAACCCACTAGAGCACCAAGCTAGAGCAACCATGCTCTTGTTTTCCCCTTTTCCTTTTACTTATTAATGACAGCATGTACATTCTTCCACGTTTCGCCCAAAGAATAACTAAATTAAATAATCCAGCTGAGCGGAAAGACCCAGAAGATAAAGATGGATGTTACCTTGGCCATCTCCTGAGCAACAGAGAAGCTGTTCCTTTTAACACTTGCCAGGTGATCAGCTGCCAAACGCCTGCTGCTTCTTCCTGCAGCCTATCTCCTGGCTGTACGGTGCTTTAAAGGTGTAAAGAGCTACATCAGGGCCGAGAGTGCCAGCCCAAATAGCACACAGGATCACAGAAGCATTAAAAATGACAGCTTTCTGCATTTCACAGTAGCACATCTTTATTCGGGCCCTTAGCTATAATTGTCTGCTTTACAGTTTTTGTGCTATTTTTTAAAGGACCTCACTGGTTACTGTAAGGCACAGGGTCGATGACTATATGGCAGGTGAGGCTGGTTTAGCATGGCATCCCCTACAACCTTAGATACCCAGCTTTTTGCCACAGCAAGGATTTTTCTCTCAAGATACTTTAATTCTTTGCCAAAATAATGGGAAATCAGAATATACATCTATGAAAGATTTTCTAGAAAGCTCACAAAGACAGCTTGGATTTAGTATGAGCTTCTTCCGTCTCTGCTAGGAAGACAGAATACTGACAAGGCAAACGACTAGCAATGGAGAAAATAGGCTGTTGATACCAAAGCTGAGACAGTCACTCCGCACACAGAGGGCTGAGATTTGCCTCATTAGGATACTCTTACTGCTGGTCCCAAGGGAATCTGGTTTGTCCCATCCACAGTAAGGAAAGGCCAATTAAAGGGGTTTGGATTTCATCAGGCACCAACAGTGTGGTTCTTACTTGGTAAACACCCACAAAATTACCTCCCAGCTAAGAATTTAATCCTGCTCTCATGTGGTCTGTAAAGGCAGCAGTCTGTGAGCAAGCTGTTGGGGGATGATGGAACAGACAGACGGTGAGAAAACAAGTTCCCTATCATGCCAGAGCCCACGCTGCCATCGTGACTCACAGTTGCTACTCACTTCAGCTCTGTGATGAAATTTCTGACAAAAAGGAGATGTCAGTAGCGCTCAGATCTACATTCATTAATATCTTTGAGTCCGGTCTCTCTTTTACACTTGTGCATTTGCATCTTCCACACATTAACCCGAGAAAAAGTACCAGTTATAATATTTTCTAGCATGACTCTTATCTGTTTCCTTTATGTTCCAACAGAGAATTCGGGGAGGAAATGTTTTAGAGAGCTTGCAGATGTAACCTTTTAGGAAGAATCAGCGTGAGATAGTGTTTTCATCTTAGCTTTAGGGTACATGTAGGCTACAGACGTGGAATGCAGGAAAACAGGTCTGATATGTTTAGAGGCTTGAACGTTTTTATAGCCTGAGGAAATCCAGAATGGCCCTGGAGAAGATTTGGTTGGTCGCTTTTGTTTGGTTTTGATCTGCAAATTACAGAAAGCTCACCAGAAACCATAACACACATGCTGCATTCCTGTAGAAACCAAGCCGCTGCTTTTCCAATTATCCCAGCCCCTGACGCTTCTCAATCGAGCTGGCAGATCTTGACTTTCCAAAAAAAGAACTGCTGGTTGGGGACTTCTGGTCCCACTGCAACCAACTGCTCGAAGCAGTGAGCGAGCTAATTTTCTCTGTTAGTGACAAGAACTGGTGTAATCAGTAATAACGCCGGGTGTATGCAGTGTGAGATGCATAGAGCACGCCACACATCGCAGTGCCTCGAAGAACAGTCTAAAAATCCATGACTTTAGAGTCCTAATATTGGCTTAAATTAGATTTAGACGAATGTAGGCTAAACCCTAAGGTAGGCTCTCTGTAATGTTTGTCTCTTAAGGTAAGACGCTTCATCTCCCTGCCCGTTTGATTTATGATAGATTAGGATGTCAGTTAATCTCCTCCTATTTGGCTAGATGACTGTGGAGATTAATCAAATATTGTCTGCAAAAAAGGATCCCATAAATACAGATTACTAATTTTTCTTTAATTATTCCTCTGTATGCCAGAGGGACGGAGGGAGTACAGACAAGGAGAGACACCAGCCTCAAATCTCATTTCATGAAAGAAACAGAAAAACCACAGCAGCTGCTCTGGCTGATACTGGTTTTCACCGACACTCTCACTTCTGTTTCCAGGAAAAGGCAAAAAGCTACAGAAATTATAGATGATGGTCTCCTGTGAGAAAATGGGGAAGCAGAAAGTGGTTCCGAGTGAGTGTATCTGTTGGCACCATCTCTGTTTCCACAGGACATGGTGAAAGCAGCATTTCTTGTGAGATGGAGACACCTAGTCCGTTAGGGCCTCTGCTGAGATGGTTGCACCAGTTACTCTCTCTCCCTGTGCATTCCAAGGGCATTCGGACAAAGATGTTATTTTTCCACTTGATCTCTGTTGACAGCTGCGGTTTCCTGCCTTTGAGCTTGTAAATTATCAAATTTTTCTTTCTACCTTTTCCCATATGCTGCTCACCTGGGGATGGTACCCCAGCCCAAATGTAGCCAAAAAGTAGTAAATATTCATCGTGCACAGTTTAAAAGCCTTTTAGTAAATTCACTCTTGCACAGCTTGACAGAAGGCAAAGCAAATAGTGACAGGGTGTAGGCATGCTCCCTGGGTATTAAGAAACCTACTTTAAATGGCTGAGAGGGCCTAAACCATAAATGATACTAGCACTGCTAGGGTTACCTGATGCTAAGATACACAGATGAGTATTTCTAAAATAGTCAGAGGCAGCGAACAAAGGGACCTCAGGTGTACAGCACCTAACAGGGAGGACATTTAGTGCCTTAGAAAGGGACCCTGGGGATTCTGGCCAAGTGACAAACACCGGTTGCTATAGAGATACCTGTCCTCTTCAAATACAGATGGATCGCTCCAGGATGCGGTGAAGTTCCACTGCATCTCAGTGCAGACAGTCAGCCATCGCCTACTGTTCCTGTCAAAGTAGCTGCAATTTTCCCAGGCCTTCCCTGAAAGAAGGATCGAGGCAGCCTTCTGGAGAGACACACCACTGACTGGTGTTCATTGCCATTAGTCATCTCCTCTAAGAGCAGGCTCTGCTGAGGAGAGCTCAGGGAGTCCAGACAGCAGCATGAGCTTCAGTCCAGATACACGCTGGGATCTTCTCTGTGGGAAGATGGTTCCTCTTCCTTTCCAGCCCTCCAGCCTGGTCCAAATCTTCACCAGGTCATTTTTTTTCAGGTAAATAAGCTGAGAAGTCCTAAAGCTGCTGAATGCATCAGGCACCCTCTCTGCTAGAGTCTGCAAAGCATTAATGTGCTGAGACCACTGTGCTTAGCGAGAAGCTGTAAGCTTGCAGCTTCATTTCAAAGTGAAGATGCCTATGATCTGCTGCATTTTATAGACAGCTTTATTCTGTCACAACCCATTTGTGCTTAGAACACGTCAGAGATGGCAGAATTCGGCATTAGTTCAGGAACTAATTTGCAGTGAAGCCAAGTTCAGCCTAGGCACCAGCCTGCAAGAAGCGGCCGGTGCAGCGCAGCGCCTGTCTGCACACAACACAGCAAGGTTCGCAGGCTTCCTCGAAACCCTGGGCAACACACGTTTGATTCCCAACCACCACTCTAACAGCAAGAAATATTTCTGAAGAACTTTTCTTCTTGGACAAGATCCAAATATTTCCCATTTCCTCTGCCTACTGGGACACAGTTGCCAGACTGAGCTCCTGAAGTGGTAACTGGCAGCGGGTTGCAATGACTCAGGTTTTCGGGAACTATAAATCTCAGTTTCTCCTTCTGAAAAGCAATTCACTCTGTCTCCATTTCTAAATAAGAAAACACAGGCTTAGATGGGCTCTCAATTCCACAAAAAGTGCCTTCCAAAGAAAGAAAATGCTGCAGCATCTCCTCCAGTAGAGAATAACGTGATGCTGTTTGGACAGTGAGGTGTTTCCAGCCTAAGCAGAAGCATTTAAAGCATTTACAGGAACGGTTACAGCTGAGTTTCTGGAAGGAATGTGTGAGAACTGCAGACGATCTGGAATTAGCGGGCATACAAGGACACAGCTAGCGTTAAGAGTTTACCTACACCACCTGTCCAAGTTGCGGTAGGCCTCATGTATTTTCAGGGACAGTTTTGGGATGAAGGATGTGACGTGTGATTGGATTTTCACCAAAAGACAGGGCTATAAGTTAAACCTGCTCTCTCACTGTGAAGTTCGGAATTCGTGAGGGCTGGAGTGTAAAGCGATAAAAGGATTTGCCGCAACTACCACAACCTTGGTGAGAGCTAATGAATTATTCCAGGGGTATTACGCTTGCTCCCTGTTGGACAGAAGTGTAGACAGGATAATTCCTAACCCAAGGGAGCCCCTGCCTCATCTGACGCTGGCACAGGCTTCACTAGTGATCACTTTTCACTTAGAACAGTCCCAAGGAAAGCTGCAGATACAGCCATTCCCCAACCTAATTTTAGCATTCCCTCTTGTACTACTTTATCACATGATGCCATGAATGTTTACATAATTTGGGGGAAAGACTATTCCAGTTCTGAAGAAATTATAATCTCGTACAATAAAACATATATAAGGAGAAAAATATCCTTTATATTCCCCATGTCTTTTAATTTTGCAGGTGTGAAAAGTATCCACAAATACGAGACCCGTGTATCAGTGAAGAGGAGAGGGTGCATGCATGTGGGCGCTGCGAGTGAGCACTCGTGCTTGTGTTCGGGTGCGTGTATGTGCTCGTCTTTGCTCCTGCTTGCTTTGTCTTCTTGGCTTCTCTTAAATTTACCCAGTTCGTTGTTTAATTCAATTCAGTGAATATGTCACTTAAGGTGTCATAAAGATTTTTCTAGAAAGTGGTAATGTCTCTTGTAAAAAGCACAGCAGGGAAAGCGGCCATAAAAATTTCACAGACTTGACTCTGTATGAAAAGATTCCCTGTGGGTAGAATTGCCTTTTATTGTGGCTATTTATCACTGCTGAGATGGCCAACAGTGTGGCTGAATGGTCTTAAAATAGGATGGAGGATTTGCCACAGCAAGATGTAAGAAATCTATTTTTCTGGATCAGCGCTGCTGTATTGTATTCTGTACCTACGTAATGCAAAATTTCCAGATCCAGAGTTTTCTTATTAGCAAATAAAAACACAGTGTGACAAGCCAGTATAAAACCTTGAAAATGCACTCGCATTGGTAATGTTGTAATGTGGGCACAAGCCTGCGGACACCTGGAAACCATGGTCTTACAAGACGTAACCACAACATCACCTATATGAAACTCAACACGCGTTAGATGATGGCAACACCAACTGCGTTTTCACTGTAGGGTCTAACATGACACACAGACGAAGTAAAAAACAACCAGCTCCAAATCCCTAACTTCTGGCGTGCTGCACAAATCCCACCATACAGACATGGCTACAGAAAGGGAGACCCTCCTGGAGAACACATACCCAGAAGCGCAGGCCCTCTGTCAGAAGCACGGCCTGATGTTTGAGGTAAACCACTTCTCTCCTGTCTGTCCTGTCCAAAGGCCATCAAAATATGTGGGATAGAGGAAAAAAACCAAAAATGCCCATAGGTTTTCCATCTCCTTAGAAGCCTCCTAGGAGTCAAACACTGCTGTACCAATTTCCCAGAAGTTTGGCATTAGGTGTATTGGCACGCTTCAGTTGTATGGATTTCAGTGCAGAGTCAGATGCTGACCATCCTCCAGTGCCTGGACATCAGGGTTTACATAATTCTTTTGTTTCTACATTCATTTGGAAAAAAAGTTCATGACACATAAATTCCACAGGATACACTTCAGGGGTAGTTGAACTAGTCCTAATTATACTAATTTGCACAGAACTTCTACCACAAAAAGGGCTATTGAAATGTTGGGGATCGTTACCTTCTATGATAGACTTCAAACGTTGCAGCAAATAACCTACAGTCTTGAGGTTCCTTGACCTGAAAATCTAAGTTGCTTACTTGGTCATCCATGCTCCAAATCCTTAAGTCTTTTACAGGAGAAATCCCTACTGAGAGGTTTTGAATATCTCAGTGTCTCTTGTAGAGTGCTGGTAATTAAAGTCGTGTACCACTAGTGTTCAGACTGATCTAAAAATTAAACATGACTGAATGACTTAATTTTCCCATGTTTTTATGATAGATTGACTGACTAAGAAACCTAAAAAAAAAGATTTTGTGCAGGCAACTGACTTGAGGCAGGGTATTTCGGAGCTTGTAGACACTGATCACAGAAACACACAACTCTGGAGGAAACTGAAGCCTGTCGGAGCCTGCCAGCTGGCCCCACCTTCACTGTTAGTGCACGCTTAGTCCCTATGGCTGCAGCGAGACATACAGGGCAGGCTACACGCACTCAGAAGGTCTGCCAGACAAGTAAGGTGGTTTTCAAAAGTAATTAGCCTGCCTGAGCAGCTTCACAAAGCAGCTAGTGATGGGGCTGAGGTGTCAGTAACTGCCAGTAGTCCCTAAAAAACAAAAGGAGCCTAGGCAGGCACACACATATGGTCCAGCCCTGAACAGAGTCTCTCCAAAGCAGAAGATAACTGGGGTTGGGTGTGTTAACTAGCAGTTAAGAGGCAGATGGAGACACACATAAGGCAAGGAGCTCTTGCTCTGAGCTTGCTTCCTGCCCAATACCTCAATATTGAGGAGATTTTCTTGGTAACTAAGGAATACAAATTCCCCGTGCAAAGAACCAGAAATGAAAATGCCATAGCAACCACCAGGGACAGAGTGGGGTGTCACGCTGCCAGCTGATACTTGTTCCATGCTTCTGCCTCCCTCAAATCCCTCCAATCACTCCTTTAACCACTGAACGCTCCCCACAGCAGCAGCCTGCAGCAGCTTCCTTGAAGCGCTTTGGTGACAGCCCTGAACAGAAACCTACACCCAGAATTTTAAGCCTTGCAGAAGGGGAGAGGAGGCTGAGACACCTGCAGAAGGGCCAGGTTGCTTCCTCGGTTTGTTTTGGTTTTAGACAGGGAGAAAGAAAGTTTTGCTGAACAAAGAGAATAAATACGCAGTCCCAGGGGACATAATTGAAGCCACAAGTAAATAAATAACCAATTAAGTATTTGTACAAGTTATGCCTGATTTCCCTTGAGACGCTTCCACCAAGAGAGCCTCACCACAGCGTTACTGCACCACTAGCTCACCATCACTGAGCTCCCCGCAGCTCACACCTCTGTTGGCAGCACCATATCGCATACGCAGACGGCACTAGAATGCACTCAGGCAGTGTCTTCCTCACACTGGTTGTCAGTGTGTACCTAGAAATCTCAGCAGAGCCAGCCACAAAGGTTCGACTAGTCCCTCTCCCCTGGACACACACCAGAAGGGCACTGCTCAAGGTTTACGCTGTGGGTTTGCACTTTGAGCTCATTCTGGTTGTTCCCAGATTGCATGGATCCTGGATGCTGACCGTTTTCAGGATCTCCCTCTTCCCCGGCCCAGCCTTCGGCCCTAATCAAAAGAGTCCCCCAGCTCAGTCCTGCTCCCTTACTTCTTCCCCACCCCAAAGCCAATCTCACGGCACCACTGGCCAAAGTTCCCAGACCAACTCTGCTCTGTGCTCCCACTGCCTCACCTCCATTGCTCTCCCTCCCTAGACACTGTAAAGGCCTGAGGAGCAGCTGCTGTAAAGCCCCTTCTCCCTGACCCAGGGACAGGCTGGGGCTCTGCCTGGCTGTCCCCGTCCGACACGGAAGCCACAAGGGCGCTGTGGTTACCAGCGGGTTTTCGGAGCAGCCCTCCCTGGCAATTCTAGGTGCTAAGGCAAGCAGCCAGCCCACATCCCAGCTGTCACTGCAGGAGCAGCGCCTGAACGCCAGACCCTTTTTGCCTGTTGCAGGGGCTCCTGGGGGACCACTGTGGGCACCAGGCTGTGCCTTGGCTCACTGTGGAGAAGGAATCTGAGGCTCTAACTCTGCAGCTGTCAGGGGACTTTGCCCAGCTCCTGACACAGTGGTACTGGCGGGATGAGAAGGCGCTGCCCACCTGCTTTGTGCTGCAGCCGGCTGACGGGGAGGCCTGGCATTGCCTGGAGAGACGCCTGGCGCGTGGCAGCCCAGAAGGCAAAGCTGCTCAGCCCAGAGCAAAGGCACTGCTACCACAAATCAGGTGTGTTCTGGGAGGGCTGTAATGTCCTAACCAGGGTTTCAGGAAGGCCAGCTGTTTGTTTCAAGACAACATCAGACTGTAAACAACAGGAAAGATGCAGGGAGGGAAGAGACCTGCTATCTGCCACACCCCGAATCCTGAGGAGGGAGGCTGGTGCTGACTAGCGAATTAATAACACCAGATCAAAATGGTTCTCTCCTTTTTCCCCGTCTCCCTGACCACATCCAGGAGTACGCCTAGCCCAGAGGACGTGGGGAATGCTGACCTGCAGCATCACATGAAATACAGAAGGACCAAGGGGTGTCACATTAATATTGATGGATGGCTTTTCCTGTGTTCTGTTCTGAAACTGAAGGCTCACACGTCCCTGTTTTCTTTTTTTTTTTTTTGTAGCAATTGAGTGGGAGATTGGACAGGGTCTCCTCAATACCCAGGAGAGCAACCTGCGGGCTTTCGTATTCCTCAGAGAGGTTGAGGGTTCCAAGAGACAAATTGGGCAAGGGACAAACCGTGAGCTGAAAGATGACAGTGAAGCAAAACACCTGCTCAGCAACCTGAAAGGAAAAATTGCAAGCCATTACCCCAAACACCTCTGTCGTGGTTCAGCCCAGTCGGCAACTAAACACCACACAGCCGCTCGCTCACTGCCCCCACCCCTGTGCATTGCGGGAGAGAACTGGAAGAGCAAAAGCAAAAAAAAACTTGTGGGTTGAGATAAGAACAGTTTAATAATTAAAATAAAATAATAATGATTATGATAATAATAACAATAATGATAACATAATAAAAAGGAAAAGGGAAAAAGGGAAAAAAATAGAATCACAAATGATACAACTGCTCACCACCCACTGACCGATGCTGCCCCTCCCCGAGCCACGGTTGCTGCCTCCCTCCCCCGGCCAGCCCCTCCCAGGTAGCATACTGGGCATGACGTTACATGATATGGAATATTCCTTTGGCCAGTTTGAATCTGCTCTCTTGGCTGTGCCCCCTCCCCTCCTGGCTTCTTGTGCCCCCGGCAGAGCATGGGAAGCTAGAAATGTCTTTGACTAGTACAAGCACTGCCCAGCAACAACTAAAACATCCGTGTGCTATCAACATTGTTTTCATACTAAGTCCAAAGCACAGCACTGCACCAGCTGCAGTGAAGAAAATTAACTCTATCCCAGCTAAAACCATGACAACCTCAAAGTACACACACTGGCATACAGCAAAGACCCTGGGAACACTCGGCGCAAGGAGAACAGCAAATACCTGGAACAACTTTGTAAGCAGTTCACTGCTGTCACTGATCGCCCAGTTTTAGAGATTCTTCGATGCCGAGGACAGATCAGCAAGGAGCCAGGGTGACTTCTGCAGGAGCCAGGCCACCGCACAGCTCTGTGCCTGAAGAACTGCAGATTTTTCTGTGGGAGGCAGAATTCACTGGATAACATCTTTCACCATATAAGGCAGAACAATGGTAAAACCCACACAGCCCTCATCCTTTACGGGCCACCAGACTGTGGAAAAACAACTGTGATGTGCAAACTATCCAAGCAGGTGCAACCTGTTTTAGGGCAAGACACCAGAGTTGTGATTCTGAAGGCTGTGGGGAGACCTTATTGTGGCCTTCCAGTACTTAAAGGGGGACTATAGGAAGGATGGGGGCAACTTCTTTAGCAAGGCCTGTTGTGACAGGACAAGGGGTGACAGTTTTAAACTAACGGAAGATAGATTTAGACGGGATGTAAGGAAAAACTTTTTTACAATGAGGGTGGTGAAACCCTGGAATAGGTTGCCCAGAGAGGTGGGAGATGTCCCATCCCTGGGAACATCCAAGGGCAGGTTGGACGGGGCTCTGAGCAACGTGATCTAGCTGAAGATGTCCCTGCTCACTGCAGGGGGTTGGACTAGATGGCCTCTAAAGGTCCCTCCCAACCCAAACCATTCTATGATTCTATTCTATGATTCCATGACTTGTTTGCTGGGACATCCCAGCTCAGTTCTGCCATTCAAAGCCTGCTGAGGGACACTGGTCTCCAAGTGTGTTTAGCATTTGATTTTCCACCACCTCCAACCCAGACCAAACAAGGGATTTAGTCTTTTTCCTCAGTAAACTCCTCCTCACTGTCTCCCACTGTGGCATACAGACACCGGTGGTGTTCCTTGACTCTGTGGAGAGAGTACTTCCTGGTGATGGTGCTCACAGATTCCACTGGCTCCCTACAGATTGCCCTCCAAAGGTCCCCCTCATCATTTCCATTTCTACAGCAGAGCCTGATACTCTGCTTTCCAACATGCCGTGCCTGAGGCTGAAGTGTACTTTGAAGTAGGACCCTTATCCTGTGAGGAAGGTGAGGAGATGCTAGAGATGCTCTTAGCATCAGACAGATGACAGCTAAGCCCAGGTCATCAGGCCTAAGATTCACCACTGCCACTTTCCTTCAAGTAAAACTGTCCTGTGCCTTCCTCTTCTCCACTGGGCACAATTATGCAGTGACATGGAGAGTGCCTGGCAGAACAGAAGGCAGATGGCTTCGTCCTTCTTTGCTTTGCACACAGGCACTCTTTGAGGGCAGAGAATGAGAAGCCAAACCTTTGAGTATCGGATGTTCCCATCCTGAGCTTTCGGGCACCCTGCCTAGGCTCCTCTCCATTCTTAAACTCTGTCAGTGCTGCGACTTTAGAAAAAAAACAGCTCTAGCTCCCTGTTCCAGTACATCTATTACTTTTTCCCTTCCCAGGCAACTCGTTGAAATGGTGCAGGGTTATTACGTATCAAAACAAGACCAAACCAAGAGGCATCTTCTCCTGGCAGATTTCTTCAAGGGGACTTGGGGCTGGGGAAAGGAAAGACCTCTTACATTGCCACACTTTAGCAGGACCTTGAAAGCCGACAGGAAGGTGAGGAATATCAGGAGGTATTTCCATACCTGTAAGCTCTGGACCAGGACTCTCTGTCTCAGACTGCTGGGCAGGGTCTGAAAACAGAAGACTATGGAAATATGAGTAAATAACACTATTCAGTGCTTTCAACAATGACAAAGACATATATATTTTTAAACAGGTATCTCCAACTGTCGTGGTTTAGCCGGCAGCTCAGCCCCACACAGTCGCTCACTCACTCCCCCACCAGTAGATGGGGGAGAGAATCAGAAGGGTAACGCTCGTGGGTTGGGATAAGAACAGTTTAATAATTAAAATTAAAAGAAACAACAATAGAAATGCAATGTAAAGGAGAACAACGAGAGGCACAAAGCCCCGGGGGAGGGGGGAAGGGAGGGGAGGGGAGAGGGGGAACGAACCGCCGAAACAAACCGCACGCGCCGCAGCCGCTCGCCGCCCGCCGACCCGACGCCGCGCCGCCTGCGCGCTGCCACTGCCCCCCCTCAATATACTGGTCATGGAATGAACCTGCCATTGGCCAGTCGGGGTCAGCCGCCCCCACCACGGTCCTGCCCCTCCCAGCCCCCCCTGCCACGTGGCAGAGCGTGGGAAGCTGGAAAGGTAGCCGACCCCCACAGTGAGGAGAATTAACCCCTTCTCAGCCAAAACCAGCACATTCTCCACCCCTTATTCCATACCATTTACACCATGCCCAGGTCCCATACGATGCAATACAACAGTACCAACCACCACCCCTCCCCTTCCCATCCTTTAACATAATACACAGACATCATTCCCTTACTTCATGGACCTTCCCTGTAAAATGTCCATTAAAATGTCCATTGAGTTCACCCAGTCCATGACTCTGGGCTCCATCCGCCGTATCAGTCTTTCCGGGTGGAGAGATGGTGTGTGGCGTTGGGTTGCTGCATACCGAGTCGGTCATCCTTCCATCACTGCTGCACGGCTTGTTTCATAGTTGATCTTCCATGGGCTGGGAGGCTTGTACTCTGATATCATTGATACAACACGGAGGTGACACACAGTATTATATAGCAGTTCGCATTGTGTCATTCAGTTCATTGACTGTTTTTGCCCAAAATCAAATCCCCTTGAGGCACACATCGGATTTCTCCATCCTCCCGCATCACCCACCAAGTGCACCCAGGTCCTTGAGCAAAAGCAATCCCACGAATGGGTTTGCCTTTGCCGGAGGCAGGAAGAACCCAGACTGTTTGGCCCAGCATACTTTTTGTGTGCACTACAGGGACTCTATCCCCTTCCACAGTACGTAGGATTTCTGACTGGGCAGGGCCAGCTCGGTTGGCAGATCCCCTCGTGTTGACTAACCACGTGGCTTTTGCTAAATGTGTATCCCAGTGCTTGAATGTTCCACCCCCCATTGCTCTCAGTGTAGTTTTTAACAGTCCATTGTACCGTTCAATTTTCCCAGAGGCTGGTGCGTGACAGGGGATGTGATACACCCACTCAATGCCGTGCTCTTTGGCCCAGGTGTCTATGAGGCTATTTCGGAAATGAGTCCCCTTGTCTGACTCAGTTCTCTCTGGGGTGCCATGTTGCCACAGGACTTGTTTCTCAAGACCCAGGATAGTGTTCCGGGCAGTGGCATGGGGGACAGAATATGTTGCCAGCCAGCCAGTCATTGTTTCTACCATTGTAAGCACATGGCGCTTGCCTTGGCGGGTCTGTGGGAGTGTGATATAGTCAATCTGCCAGGCCTCCCCATATTTATATTTCAGCCATCGTCCCCCACACCACAGAGGCTTTACCCGCTTCGCTTGCTTGATTGCAGCGCATGTGTCACATTCGTGGATGACCTGTGCAATAATATCCATGGTCAAGTCCACCCCTCGATCACGAGCCCACCTGTATGTTGCATCTCTCCCTTGATGGCCTGAGGTGTCATGGGCCCACCGAGCTAGAAATAGTTCACCCTTATGCTGCCAGTCCAGATCCACCTCAGCTACTTCAATCTTGGCAGCCTGATCTACCTGCTGGTTGTTTCGATGTTCTTCAGTGGCCCGACTCCTGGGGACGTGAGCATCCACATGCCGTACCTTTACAACCAGGTTCTCTACCCGGGCAGCAATATCTTGCCCCAGTGCGGCAGCCCAGATGGGTTTGCCTCTGCGCTGCCAGTTGCTTTGCTTCCACTGCTCTAACCAGCCCCACAGGGCATTTGCCACCATCCAGGAGTCAGTATAGAGATAGAGCACTGGCCACTTTTCCCGTTCAGCGATGTCTAAGGCCAGCTGGATGGCCTTTACCTCTGCAAACTGGCTCAATTCACCTTCTCCTTCAGCAGTTTCTGCTACTTGTCGTGTAGGACTCCATACAGCAGCCTTCCATCTCCGGTGCTTTCCCACAAGGCGACAGGACCCATCAGTGAACAGGGCATACTGCTTCTCATCTTCTGGCAGTTTGTTATAGAGTGGGGCTTCTTCAGCACGTGTCACCTCCTCCTCCGGTGATAATCCAAAATCTTTGCCTTCTGGCCAGTCCATGATCACTTCCAAGATTCCTGGGCGACTGGGGTTTCCTACTCGAGCCCGCTGGGTGATCAGTGCAACCCATTTACTCCACGTAGCATCAGTTGCATGGTATGTGGAGGGGACGTTCCCTCTGAACATCCAGCCCAGCACTGGCAGTCGGGGTGCCAGGAGCAGCTGTGCCTCAGTACCAACCACTTCTGAAGCAGCTCGGACCCCTTCATATGCTGCCAATATCTCTTTTTCAGTTGGAGTATAGCGGGCTTCGGACCCTCTGTATCCCCGACTCCAAAACCCTAGGGGTCGACCTCGGGTCTCCCCATGTGCTTTCTGCCAGAGGCTCCAGGTAGGGCCATTCTCCCCGGCTGCCGTGTAGAGCACATTTTTTACATCTTTTCCTGCCCGGACTGGCCCAAGAGCTACTGCATGAACTATTTCTCGTTTAATCTGTTCAAAGGCTTGTCGTTGCTCAGGGCCCCATTTGAAATCATTCTTTTTCCGGGTCACTTGATAGAGAGGGCTTACGATCAGACTGTAGTGTGGAACATGCATTCTCCAAAAACCCACAACACCCAAGAAAGCTTGTGTTTCCTTTTTGCTAGTTGGTGGAGACATGGCTGCTCTTTTGTTGATCACATCCACTGGAATCTGACAACGACCATCTTGCCATTTGATTCCTAAGAACTGGATTTCTCATGCGGGTCCCTTCACCTTACTTTGTTTTATGGCAAAACCAGCTTTCAGAAGGATTTGGACTATTTTCTCTCCTTTCTCAAAAACTTCTTCCGCTCTGTTCCAGTACAGTCTGAATCAGTCCATGGCAAATGGTAGGACTGTGTTTCCACCCCTGGGGCAGTCGATTCCAGGTGTACTGGACGCCCGCCCATGTGAAAGCAAACTGTGGCCTGCACTCTGCTGCCAGAGGGATTGAGAAGAATGCATTAGCGATATCAAATGTGGCATACCACTTGGCCGCCTTGGACTCCAGTTCGTACTGAAGTTCTAGCATGTCTGGCACAGCAGCACTCAACGATGGAGTGACTTCGTTCAGGCCACAGTAGTCTACTGTTAGTCTCCACTCTCCATTGGACTTCCGCACTGGCCACATGGGACTGTTAAAGGGTGAGTGGGTCTTCCTGATGACTCCTTGGCTCCTCAGTTGGTGAATGAGTTCATGGATGGGAATCAGAGAGTTTCTGTTGGTGCGATATTGCCGCCGGTGCACTGCTGTGGTGGCGATTGGCACCTGTTGTTCTTCGACCTTCAGCAACCCCACAACAGAAGGGTCCTTTGAGAGGCCAGGCAAGGTAGACAGCTGTTTAGTTTCCTCTGTCTCCAAGGCAGCTACACCAAAAGCCCACCTGTACCCTTTTGGGTACTTGAAATACGCTCTCCTCTCTGAGGTAGTCTACGCCAAGGATGCACGGAGCATCTGGGCCAGTCACAATGGGGTGCTTCTGCCACTCATTGCCAGTTAGGCTCACTTCGGCCTCCAATACAGTTAGCTCTTGGGATCCCCCTGTCACTCCAGCAATGCTGTTGGGTTCTGCCCCTATATAGTTTGATGGCATTAAGGTGCACTGTGCGCCGGTGTCCACTAAAGCTTTATACTCCTGTGGGTCGGACGTGCCAGGCCATCAGATCCACACAGTCCAGTAATCCCGGTTATCCCTTTCCTCCACCCGGCTGGAGGCAGGGCCCCTCTAGTCCTGATCATGGCAGTCACAACTCACTTCCTGTAAATGTGAATCAGGAGTCCCTCTATTACACTTAGAAATAAAACCTGCGCTTCTACTCCTCTGTCTGGGGAGTTGCTCACTGGGAACTGGAGCAGCAGCTTTCCTGGAAGAGCCTCCCTGAGTGCCTGTTCTTCCTTGCAGTTCATGTACTTGTGCCTGTAGGGTCGAAGCAGGCTTGCCATCCCACCTCATCGTGTCCTCTCCGTGGTCACGCAGGTAAAACCATAGGGTGGCCCATGGTGTGTATCCCCTTCTTTGAGCCAAAGGACGCTTATTCCTAACAGCTGAGACACTACTCTGTCGAGGTGGGGAGTAGGACAGATCTTCTTTGAGTTGCTGGACCTCTTGGGATAGTTTCTCCACAGCAGAGACGAGCGAGGAAGAGAGATTTGTGTCGTAATCCTGGAGTCTATCAATCACCTCTGCCACTGTTGGTGTCTCGTCATCTTTCCAGGACATCACTGCCAACGAGTTTGCATGCGAAGATGGTGCGCTCCGTACAAACTTCCGCCACATGGGTCATGTGCACTCGGCTTCATCTGGATCTTTGGATGACCGTTGATTGTCCAGGTCACCATAAATCACCTCAAACACAGCTAATTCCCTTAGATACTGGATGCCTTTCTCCACAGTTGTCCGTTTTCCTGGGCGATATGTAACATCTTCTTTAAAGGGATACCTTTCCTTCACTCCGGACAGGAGTCGCCTCCAGAGGCTGAGAGCTTGTGGTTTTTTTCCAATTGCTTTGTCAACGCCCCCTTCCCCAGAAAGGGATCCCAATTGTTTGGCTTCTTTTCCCTGTAGTTCCAGGCTACTGGCCCCATTATCCCAGCATCGGAGCAGCCAGGTGACAATGTGCTCACCTGAACGACGGCTATAATCTTTTCGCATATCTCGCAACTGGCTTAAGGACAGGGATCGGGTGGTCTCTATTTCATTTATTACTTCTCCCTCCTCTCCCCGCGATGGCCCTGGTTCTTCATCATCCCGTTCTAAACGAGTTGATGTCCGCTTCCAATATTTCATCTTGTGTATGGGGGCAACTGATACTGGTACGGGTTTATTTTCTGAGCCAGCTCCGGTACTTGTTGTGGGGGTTTGAGTGGCTGCAGTGCCTGTTGTCAGGGCTGGATTGTCTACAGTGCCAGTCACTTTGCATTTCAATCCAGAGACATTCTCTTCCCCCTGGGGGCACTGAATACTGTTGAGCAGGGCTCGGTACGCATGGGCCAGGCCCCAGCACGTTGCAGTTATCTGTGTCTCTCTGGAGTTCCCAGCATAACAACATACTTTCTCCAAATATTCTACTAGTTTTTTAGGATTCTGCACTTGTTCGGGGGTGAAACTCCAAAATACTGGGGGTGCCCACTGCCCTAGGTACTTGCCCATGCTATCCCACATGCCCTGCCACTCGTAACTATCAAGCCTCGGGGCAGATTTCTGGGTGATATTCTTAAGTTGCTTAGTCCAAACCAAAACAACATGCCCAAAAACTAACAATAAGTGCACCTTAACCACCCAAGGATGTTCAAGATACAAAAACGTTGTTGTAACAAAGGCACAGACATCATAGAACAAAGTTGCAAAGGTACTATTCTGTATTTCCTCCATATAAAATCTCTCCGAGGAGGAGGTATAATTGCTAATTGCCTCAACAAGGTGGTATCCGAAGTACAGTAACGGTTTCAGCAAAAACCCCAAATACCAGATAAAGCTGAAAACGAGTGTTTGTATAACAAATCTCGTAGGCAAAACATTACTAATCACAGCAGAACACAGCAGACTCAACAAACCAACACCGATCTTTAACACCAACTGCAAAAAGGACAACATGGTGCTGTGACCAGCAGCTGTTATTATCTCCAACCCTTGAGCCCCACGTTGGGCGCCAAAAAGACTGTTGTGGTTTAGCGGCAGCTCAGCCCCACGCAGCCGCTCGCTCGCTCCCCACCGGTAGATGGGGGAGAGAATCAGAAGGGCAACGCTCGTGGGTTGGGATAAGAACAGTTTAATAATTAAAATTAAAAGAAACAACAGTAGAAATGCAATGTAAAGGAGAACAACGAGAGGCGCAAAGCCCCGGGGGAGGGGGGAAGGGAGGGGAGAGGGGGAACGAACCGCCGGAACAAACCGCACGCGCCGCAGCCGCGCGCCGCAGCCGCTCGCCGCCCGCCGACCCGACGCCGCGCCGCCTCCGCGCTGCCACTGCCCCCCCTCAATATATTGGTCATGGTGTCACATGGTATGGGATGAACCTGCCATTGGCCAGTCGGGGTCAGCCGCCCCCACCACGGCCCCGCCCCTCCCAGCCCCCCCCCACCACGCGGCAGAGCGCGGGAAGCTGGAAAGGTAGCCGACCCCCACAGTGAGGAGAATTAACCCCTTCTCAGCCAAAACCAGCACACCAACCAAGGGGACCTAAAGTTATTTTACAATCTTTGGCATGCAGTCTTCATATACGTACAAGGCTACAGCAACAAGGAAGAAAATCATTTACTATTCACACCTGCAGAAAGGCAGCCTGCCTTAGATTGTCGGAAGAGAAATTTAGAGTCATGAAAAACGTTTCGTAAAAACAGGAAAACAATGGAAGTCCTGGAAGTGTGGTCTGGCATACCATGAGATAGCAGCTAGCGCTGAAGTAGTGAAAGCAAACAGATTAATCCACAAGCCACGTCTCAAATTCACTGTTCTGGTTACTCCTAGGTAGCCCCTCAGCCACTCTGGTTCTCTGATACTGTTGCAAATCTGAGGAAGCTGAGTGAATTGTCATTTCATTTACTTAATGCTGGACAAATTGAGTAGCTAAAAGGAGATGTGCTGGGTAAGGTCTGGGCAAGAGGGGACATACAGAGCTCTGCAGAGGCCTGTTTCATGCCTACAGCCACAGGTAAGAATCATAACCTTTCTGCGCAGCATCAATAACCGCTGTGAGAAGTAAGCTTGAAAAAGAGAAATAAACTAACTTTTTAAACTGTTATCCTAGAAATATCACCACACTCCCTTAGTAGCCGAATGAAATTATCTAGATCCTCCAAACGCTGAGAAGAAAACTTATTAAAAAACCTAACAAATTAAAAAAAAAATACAGACTATTTAAGAGGCTAAAGAAGGAACTCTGACAATGGGAGCTTTCTACTTCCTTAGCAAATGAGACCTAGCTCCACTGCTAGTGGCTGTTAATCCTTCTGTCCCCTCCTTCCCCCAAAAAAGCATTTTTTTCTCTCTGCCTTTTCAGGTACATTCTCAGGACTGATGTTC
The DNA here is from genome assembly GCF_949628215.1 of Phalacrocorax aristotelis. Taxonomy (NCBI): domain Eukaryota; kingdom Metazoa; phylum Chordata; class Aves; order Suliformes; family Phalacrocoracidae; genus Phalacrocorax; species Phalacrocorax aristotelis. Next base: position 28,068,895 of record NC_134310.1, read on the forward strand.
TCTGCTCCAATAGTAATGCCTTCTGCAGGTAATACGAACTGGATCAACTGTAAAATAATTGCCTCTGGAATAGAGAGCGTCGTTGATGACTTTGCCACAGGTACTGAATGCATGAGCTGCCCAGAACTACACCTTCTGCAGGGGAGCCTTCTCCTTTTGAAGCCTGCAGTCAGCAGCACACACAGCCCCGAAGGTAACAGCCATCACAGAGACAGAGTGTGACGCAAATGTTCACCAGAGGAAAGAATCGTAATTTTCCTCTCCAGGTAAAAGTACTTTTCTGAGGAATTACATCCAGTGACAAAATTCTCTGTTCCAGGATCTGTCAAAAGACTCATAAATGCCTCATTCTGGGAGGGCCTCTATACGGGAAGCTGAGGTTTCTTCTTTGCCAACCTTTTGTCTACCTAATTAAAGCAGTTTACCGCAGCCAAAGCAGCTGTTGCCCCACATCTGGTAAAAGCACCTGTTAGCTATCTGGATTCGCTTGAAGCTTTAAAGCTACCTAGAGAGGGTGCACAGTGCCGCTCCTCTGTCTTCTCCTCAGAACACCCACTCCTCCCTCAGGGGGAAAATCCTGCCACACCATTACATTTGCCCATGTTTCACACTGTAGCCTTCCTTATATTATTCCAGTGCCTGGCCAGATAGGGCCAGCTCAGTTCATTACATACTGTATATCACGTAAAATACAACCATGGTAGCTCTCACAGGCCCACCATGGTGATGTTCTAAAAGGCTTTTTCTGTCTCTGTCCTTTTAGGAGTGAGTATAATATACACAGAAGTGTTGGCCAGGCTTCTTTTTTTCATGCCTGCTTACCTGGAGGTAATCGGGAAGCTGTGCCGGCCGCGTCTGAGCCGGCACAGCATCTGGCCCTATCCTGTTCTCATTCCACTGTGCGGATTTCTCCAGCCACCTGGTGGGCCCCTACACACAACCCTCACCAGATTCCTCAAAGGTAGGATTCATCCTGGGGACAGACACAGCCCAAGAATATATCTAATCATCCATCTGTTAGGAGTGAAATCCAAGAAACATAATAAATAAACACAGCAAGAAGGAAAGAACATCTATTTCTGTAGAAATACGGTTTTGCCTGCGAGCTTACACAAAGGCAGGATAAAGGTCCGTTTGCCTCCGTGCTCAGTCATGCACCAGTCCCATTTGCAACTGCTTCAGCAAATGAGGATAAAGTGGGTCATTTTGTCGTCAGGACAACAAAAGCACACACTGACCTAGATATGTCTGAGGGAACCTAATCTTGCTCTTGGCACAGACTACAGGGGTTCAGACAGTATAGGGGGATTCCAGCTGGGGAAACACAGAATATTAACAATCCCAAAATGTCTCTTTTCTGACTGTGGTATCAAGAACAGCCTTTCCTCTTTGGGTCTCATGGCAGGTGTCACAGTGATGGCACTTAGTTCTGACTACCAGCTGCTGGTGGCAGGTTCCCAGGATAGCCCAGTGCTTGTCTGAAATATGGAAGTTTTCCAGACGCTGCATGCCCCTCCTGGGCACTCTGGTGAGCCTTCTCCACTTTTTATGGTTGGAAAGCTCTTTTCATGTCTGAAAAGAGCTCTGACAGCTTGACAATCCTTGAGCTGTAGGCACACAGACACCTCCCAGCATTCTCCCAGTTGCTGAAAGCACTGAGAAAACCTCATTTTGTGTATCCTTGTCTTATAACTGAGGTGAGGTGTGTGAAAGTGTTTGGGAAAGGAACCTGCGCTGTTTCAGCTGCCATGGATCACAGCCTGCACATCTGGGATTTGATTTCTGGCAGAGCAAAGTTTATTATCCAGGACACACACATCGAAGAACAGCCCTCACATCACCTTTGTGGGGATGAGGGGCACGTGGTTGTATGCTCTTCCTCAGATACAAAGGTATGGCCAGTCTTTAAGTCAAAGCACGCTGAAAGAACAAGAACTTTAGAAGCTACAATCACGAAGGTCCTAGACAGAAAAGCTACCTCAGTCCTCGCTATTCCCATCTCTTTTGTCACGTAAATCAATGCTTGGCATCTGGAGACAGCAGGACCCATCCTCCAGATTTCTGGAGAGGCATCAGATGCATGGGTGTGCTCTGCAGGATTCAGCCCAAGGCTGGCAGTTATGGCTGTGTCTGAAGGAGGAACATTGAGTCTGTGGAACAGCAACACCGGTGAGCCGAGATCCAAACGTCAGCTATCAGGGCTACAGGAAGAAACGATAATGTCCAGTCTGATCCAGAAGCAAGGGAAGACAATAGTGGGACTTAGCAGGGGAGCTAGATTCATGGTACACATCTATCTGTTCAACTTTCTTATAAGATTTCTTGTATTTTCTTACACTATCCAGAGGTTTATGGAGCCAGACAACAGATGTGGTAACCAATGGGCCTTCCTTCTCCATTCTGAATACAGCATCCTCCTCAGACTTCCACATCCTAGTTCCCAAATGGACAAGCATAACACTTTATATCCTTCTGCGCCTTATAGCACTGCCCAATACCATGCGGCCAAATTAAATTTCACTGCTAATCTAGCCTCTTTCCTTCTTAAGGATACGGATCTGCCTTATTTTTGTGCAGATCACTTCTGACGGAAACAGTTTGCTAGAGAAGCTTCCTGGAAGGATTTGCTTTGTGGTGGCATCAGAAGATGGTGAGTTCGTTCATTCTGCAGGTTCAGTAGCACCCATTCCTTAAGAAAGTGTTGGTAATGGCTGCTCTCATGCCAAGCGTCCCTTAAAAGGGGCCAGTACGCAGAACTTCCCATTAGCCTGGCCTTATTCAGCTCTTGTGCTTAAGGGGGTATCCAAGATTGGGGGACATTCTCTTTGTCAAGAGTCAGAACATTGCCTGCATAACAGGAGCCCTTTCTCAAGGGGGTAAGTGAGATGTGAGTAGTGAAAAGGACTTAAGCTGGCATGATTATTTTTTAGGGTTTCTAAGCTACCCTTTGGGCTTACCTTTAAAGAAATATAGGAATTAAATCATATGCGTAAGGACATGGCATTGAAGGGGATCAGCGACTTCCTCAGCTCAATAAATCAGTAACATTTTATTGTTTTAGGCTTTGAGGAGTATGTGCAAGAGTACCTGGCAGACCCAAGGGGATTCCACAGGTTCCTACTGGCAGATTTGGAGCATGAAGGAGTGGTTCATACGGCTGCTATCTCTGCTGGCAACAGCATTACTGTTACTGGTTCTCAGCCTGCACCTATCCAGGGATGGAGGGAGGAAGGAAGGCTGGGCAACTTCCCAATCTCTTACAAATCCAGTTTACAGAATATGGCCCCGATCCACTAAGGAGGTCACCTTGATCCGCAGCAACCTGTTTGGGGGTTGGACGTGCAGTTCTGAAGATGCTTCTAGTACTGACATACTTCTAAAAAGCAGATGACCATTGACCCATCTCTTTATTGCTTCAAGCCTTTCGTTCTCCTTTCATTTTTGACACCAAATGGAGAGCACTTCACCAAAGCAGATGGTGAGCCTCAAGCCAATGTACACCTGAGGCCTGAAATACTATTTAATTTCCAAAATGTTTTAAATCTGAACTCTTAAAAGCTGCCTTGTTACCCATCTGTGAGCAGGAGCCAGATGGAGTACGCAACACGTGGAGCATCATCTCTTGCCAAAGAAAGAGGTAAACAGCCAGTACAGTCCAAGACATGCAGGATCTAATTAGGCAATCAGCAAAGGAAGCAAGCAGGCTGAATGGCTCCAGGTGCTTCAAACGTTTGTTTTCAAGTCAGAAGACAATGTTTTGCCTGCTAGTATTAGGATGTTATCCGTTGACTTACATTTCTGTACAGGTTAGTTAAGGTATATTGTTTTACCTCTTAAATAGGACTAAGGAAAAAGTAGCTGAGGCACTGATGACTTCTCCCCCACACAACTCTTCACAAGTGTGAAGTTTATCAGACCAGGAGTTGCAGACTGACATACTGGAAGGCATGGGAGCACCAGTGTAACCGCACTCTGGTTTGCCTCCCACAACGTGCCATGTCCAGGAGTGTGGACCCTCGTTTACAATCATCAGCAGAAAACCTTGGCACCTGTCCCAAATGCAGGCTGCGCTGCACTGCTCCACGGGGGGAACTCTGTCTGTTTTACCTAACCTGAAGACACACATAAAGTCGTCATCCAGAACACCACAGAAGGTGAACTGCACCTCAGAAATACTGCATGTGGGTTAGGAGAGAAACAAAACAACTCACAGAGGCAGCAAAAGCAGGGTTAGCTTTCTGAGCGTATGACAAGCATAGTCTGCTCCCTTCTGCTTTACCTAAGCATGAGATTTAGGAAAATTTGTTTCAGGCCTGGAGAGCTTTTTAATATCCTCTCCAAAGTTTGTGTCTAGAATAGCTTATTATTATGACATGGGAAAGTGGGAAGAATGAAATACACAAATTATTTCACAAATAAAGAAGTCAATCATGAGCCCAGTCTGAGGGAAGATATTAATGCGCAGTTGGAGTAAGAACATTTTTGGAGAAGGACCAGTTCTGTTAAGAAGAAAAAGCACTTGCTGATTTCCTTCTGTTTCACAGGTGAAGTATGTGACACACTGGACACCTCTGTGCAACTGAGATGCCTGGAAATAGCTAAGCAAAACCAGCCGCTTTTCACAGGGCTTATATCTGCAACAGTCCTCGTCTCACTGAACTCCAGGCAGCAGGTAGCACACATCCCACCTCCAGAGTCACAGAAACCCGTCAACAACATGGCTTTCAACAAGCAGGAGAAGAGGCTTGCCATAGCATACAGATTTAGTCCTTGTGCTGGATATTATCCCCGCAGACCCATGCCCAATGAGCCACAAGCCCGCCTACACCTTTAAAACTCAGATCCCTGGCTTTCTGATTTCCAGAGCAGCTGTCCTTGCAGATTAGAGTCCTCTATGGCATGACTAGCAGGGACTTATTCCTTTAGGACTGCCCTCGGGCCCAAGTGTTTCCTTTGGAAGGTCACAGAAGCCAGATCTCCGGTTTGGAAAGCAGCCACAGAGAGCAGTGGACCCTCAGGGGAGGTGAGGATTCCCTGCAGTGCCTCTGGGACTTGGAGTTCTGTCAGTGGGAACACAAGATGTGCCTTTATAAGGTACTACAGTGGTAAGACTGTCAATAGTCAATCACTGCCCTGAGCTGTCAGGGAAGATCCAGCTGACAGGATTCCCAGCTGTCAAAGAGAATACCCACCTCCTGTCTGTAGCTGTTCAGACTGACAGGCAGCAAGCTATTCTCAGGATCTAGGTCTGATTTTGAAGTATTCTTACATCTAGGCAGACTAACAAGGTGTCCATGCTGTCTAAGTGAATGAGTGCTGTTAACACCACCCTGACACTAAACATAAGTCATAAGAGTTGTTTATCTACAGCTTATTACTGCTCATTTAGCCGGTGCAAGCTAGATGACACAAATCAGTGAACAGAACGAGACTTTACAAGTTAACAACAGCAACAGAAGGGGTAAATTGGGCCAGCTCAGGAGAACCCAGTAGCAGAAGAAGAAAGTGATGGTGGAGGCTGGATCAATGCTGACAATACACCACAGACACACCTGAGCTACTCCTTTCCAGAGGTAGAATAATGGGCTTTTGTACAGTCATCACAGGCCCTCTCTCCTGCAGAGCTATGGAGTGCTTCACAAGCTAGGGGCTTTATTTCGTGATACCTCCCACCCTCCTTCCAGGATCAATGTTGTGAAAATCTTTATTACCTCTATTCTTAAGCAGTGAATAACCACTGAATACTCTAAGGCATTGTCACTTCAACCTGATTTACCAGCATAACCCTAACCATCCATTTTCAGCCCACTTTCCTAAAAAAGCATCTGCTGTGCCAGCTCCTCAAGAGATAAGTACTTGTACACTGGCTCCTCAGATAGGTCTATTAGTCTGGGATGTTGCAGGTGGTGAGCAACTGTGAAATGCTAGCAATGGCAAGAAAGTCCATAATTCCTGCCTGTACTAAATAGGCTTGTGGCATCCTCTGTGCTGCAAGAAGGGCAGCACGCCACACAGCAAGAGTTTGTGCGAGTATCAGGACAGAGACAAGAACACCGAAGCCAGCGGTAGCGTATTAGCCTTGTGACTGGAAGCAATTGCAAGACTACAGTTGGAGTACTCCAGTGCATAGTAGAGAAAAAAATTCTAGGTTCAAAGATCAGCAGCGAGTTTAAGGGCAAAGAAAGGTTTCTGTAAGGTCCTGTTTTGCAGCTCATCTACAATGCTCTCAGGGGACAGAAGCAGCATGGTTTGTTTTCCCCCCCCCCTCCTCTTTCTCTTCACACGACCCAGTTTTACTGAGTTCAGACCCAGTTTTACCGAGTTCAAATCATCTGGTGACGAGGGATCACTTGTGGGAAGTGGCACATTTTAAGGCCAATCCTACTACGCTTTAAGTAAAAAAAAAACAAAGTAAATGCTTTATTCTCAGCTCGGTTTCCGCAGGGGCCTTGCTGGCTGTGCAGTGTGCATACACAACTGCTAACAGAATTGTACCAGCCGCAGGTGGATTTGTTGCAGTACCAGAAGCTGGTTGCATAATTCAGGAGAAGTTTCACTGTCCTAAGACCACCCCTCCTCACGTAAACCCACTACACAACATCGGAGCAACGTGTACGGTAAAATCCAGGAAGAAAGACAGGGAAAACTCAAGCAATAGTAGAGCCAAGGAAATTCTTCTGGGAGCCTGATCCATACCAGCAAGCTCTCTCAAATCTGTGCAGTGGTGTAAAACGCAAAGACGAATAGGGTAAACCACCATAAACACCCAGGATGGAGCTTGCGGGTTTTTCTTTCTGTCCTTCGGCCTTAGTGTCTTGGAATTACAACATTAAACACTGCTGAAAGCTCCCTCACTGCAGTTAGTTAGAGTCTACTGATACCGTGGCACAGTGCTAACGCTGTCGCGTACCGTAACAGCCGCCTAAGGAATGTAAATAAGAAAAAATAAAAAGAAAATGCCCCCAAACCCAACCCTAACCCCACACCTTACCCGCCTGCAGCAGAGCAGGCACCAGCGCTCGGGGCGGCCGCGGGCGGCGGCCCGGCCGGAGCTCAGGGGAAGCCGCCGGCACCGCAGCCTCCCCGGCTCCCCGCTTCCCCCGCGGGCCACCGTTTCCCGTCAGAGACACCGGGGGCCCGGCCCGCCGCCGCCCGCTCGGGGCCTGCCTCGGCACCACCAACCCGTCCCGCAGCCGCCTAAGGCGCAGCGCTTCCCGCCATACTGGTTGAACGACCGGAAGCAGCGCGCGCTCCCGGGCGTTACCGACGGCGGCCGCGAAGGTTCCGCTTCGGGCCGGGCCGGGCTGGGCCCTGGCGCGCGGGAGGACGGGCGGGCCGGCGGCGCCGTGCGCGCTGACGCAGGCGCTCCGCACGCGCTGACGGGGGCGGTGTGTGTGTGTGGAGGGGGGGGGAGGCGGGGCGGCGGTGGTGCTGCCCGACTCCCAACATGGCGGCGGGGGGCGGCGGCGGCCGGGGGGGCAGCGCCCCGCGGTGGGGCGGTGGCGGCCGGGCCGCGGCGCAGGAGAAGCTGCCGGTGCATGTGAGTGCGGCGACCGCCCCGGCGGGCCGCCCCCGCCGGGACCGCCGGGATTTCGCCCTTCTCCCCTTTCGCCCCCCCCCACCGCCCAGAAGGGCCGCTCCCCGCCGCCTCCGACATCCCCCCCCCTCGCCCGGAGGGCCTTGCCCGCCCCGCCGTGACCTGCCCCGCCCCGGCCGCGGCGCCGAACCCGCCCCCAGTGCCTGTCCCCCCCCCCCCCGTCACCCACCTCCCTCGCCGGTACCGGGGGTGTCCCGGGGCCTCCCCCCCACCGGTGCTGTGGGGGACCCCCGCCCTCCTCCCCCCCCCCCGTACCGTGAGGCCCCCCCCCCAGGCCTGTCCCCCCCCCAGCCCGCTGCTCCCTGCCGGTACCGCGGTCGTGCTCCCCGGGGAGATGCTCCTGTCTCCCCAGTACCGCCATCGTCCTCCGGCACCCCGAGGCCCACCTCCCCCGTGCCGGGTGCCCCACCGGGGCCTGCCTCCCTCAGGGCCCCCCCATCCGGTACCGTGTGCCCCTCCCCCCGCTGCTCCCCCTTCCCCGGTGCTCCCCGGGGCCTGTTCCCACCTTCCTCAGTGCCGTGGGGAGCCCCTGCCCCCCCTGTCTGGGACCGTGGGGTGCACCAGGGCCTGTTCCCCCTTCCTGATCATCACCCGTGCTCTCACCCTGCAGGTGGAGGATGCGCTTTCCTACCTGGACCAGGTGAAGATCCGCTTTGGCAGCGACCCCGCCACCTACAACGGCTTCCTGGAGATCATGAAGGAGTTCAAGAGCCAGAGGTAAGGCCCAGGCCCAGCGCCCCAGGGCTGCCCTGGGAGCTCGTCAGCCTTCGCGGGGGTCTCTCTGCCTTTGCAGCATCCCCCAGCCTTCACATCATCTTTCCACCTCTGCAGATAGATGGGCCACCCTGCTGGCCTGTCCCCCAGTAGTGCACTCACTAGACCTTGGAGGTGGAAGAAGGTCTCTGTCCGTCCTGTCATTTTCCAGAGATGAAATTCACAGGAAAAGGCAAATCTATTTTTACTTCCCGCTCTGAAAGGCAGATCGGGAAAATAAGTGAAGAAGCTTGAGTGCAGAGCCTCTCTGTGACCTAGAGTTGATGGCTTTCCTGCCCGTTTTGGATAACCTGCACGCTCATATTGCCTCTCTGTGGAGAACACTCCCGGTACAGGGCTGCAGTAGATGGTGGTCATTCCCTCTGCTTGGGCTAATTCCTAGGTCTGAGGTTCCCAAACTTGCTTGTTGAAAAACTGCATCTCTAAGAAGCCAGATGCTTCACGTACCTCTGTGATTTGCTAGGCTTAACTTGTATTTCTGATTTGGATACAAGTAACAAACTATTCTTAATTTTAGCATTGACACACCTGGAGTAATCCGACGCGTTTCACAGCTTTTCCACGAGCATCCTGACCTCATTGTAGGATTCAATGCTTTCCTCCCTCTGGGCTATAGGATAGAAATTCCAAAGAACGGGAAGTTAAGTATACAGTCACCTTTGAATAGTCAGGTAGGTTACAGAGCACATATTGTCGAAATAAATTCTGTCACATGTGTCGCTATGCGCGTCTCCTGGTAGATGTACACAGCCTAAACTGCACGTGTATTGCGTGTTGCTGAAGTTTTCACATGGTTTTCAAAGTCTGTGATAATGGGTATAATATACATTTAAATATTTCTTCTCAGACCAGTCATTAGTTTAGCTCACAAGAATGATATTCTGGCATGAAGCGCCACTTCGAATGCTTCGGTCAGATTTGAAAACTGAAATTGTAATTGGCTTGGCATATTTATATAGATTCTCAATACGTGGTGTCAAATTTGTGACAAGTGACAAATTTCAAAAAGAAAGCCTGGAAGAATCACATTTCCAGTCTTCTGCTGAGAAACTGGGGAATGTGTTTAGGCAATAGGCAACAAATACATGTCAGGTATTGCCGTGCTGTCGCTAACATCCTGCCGTGAAAGACATCTGCTGTAATACAGAGGGATACGTATTGGCCTCTGCTCCTCTTTTGTTGTTGCTGTGTGGTTGCGGAGGCTGAAACAGAGCTATTACCTGACTTCTACTGATAAACTTGTGGTTTAACTCTAATTAGTAGCAGTAAATATCTTTTAAATCTCAGTTCCCTTAGATCTCTCTGTTGCTCAGAAATTTAGCATCTTTAAGAGCCTTATGTTTTAACATTTCTTAAAACTGACAGTTCCTCTGAAATGACACAGTGGGAACAGAAGCTGCGGTGCATGTCGTTTGGGGTGACCCCTCGGGCGTACTGGGTAACGCAGTGACAGGCAAAAGCAGCAGAGTCAGGTGGTTCATAAGCCAGATACCACTTAGGGGGTTTCTTTAACGGATGGTGTTAATAAACTAGGTAGGGAAATTTATCAACTAATTAAATCTTTTTTCTTCTTCGTGTGGTAATTTTAGCGAAACAGCTTGAAAATCCCGATGCTGGACTGTTGAACTTGCACCTATGTTTCTCTACAAGTCACTGTTGTATGTGTCTTATGCCACTAGGTGCCCTCAGAGCCTGTTCCCAGCGCTCTCCCTGGCAGCGGGCTGTTGTTGCACTACTCCCAGGAGAATTCGCACAATCACAGTGACTGCTCGGAGGAATTTAGGCAACAGCTTCCGTACAAAGAAGATAAATCCCAAATTCCTTTGGAGTCTGATTCTGTAGAGTTCAATAATGCTATCAGTTACGTGAATAAGATCAAAACACGTTTTCTTGACCATCCAGAAATTTACAGATCCTTTTTAGAAATTCTTCATACTTACCAGGTAAAAAGCCTTCCATATAAGTGATCGTGGGTTTGCACTGTAGCTCTTTGATGATCAGCTGTCAAATGAAACGTCTGCCTATTGAACAGGCTTGTACAGTTCCCAAGTGCTAGCCTTGGCCCAACAACTGCCTCGCAGATGATCCCGTGAAATGACAAAAGTGTGAAAATTGTAGGACTTGTCAGGGTCTGAGGTGTAAAGGGGTTGTATCTAGGTCTGTCTTTACTCACCTTCGGGTGATGTAGCGACATCCTGTGTGAAAGGATGCCCTTTGAGAACCTTGGGCTATCTGATAGTTATTTCAGGTTTGTGTAGCATAAGGTTTTTGGCTGAGTTGACAAGTTTTCTGCCACAGCGAGGTGGTTTTGACTCTGTTTAACATCTGTGCGTGTCTTTTCAGAAAGAACAGCTCAACACTAAAGGCCGACCCTTTCGAGGCATGTCAGAGGAAGAAGTGTTTACTGAAGTAGCAAATCTGTTCAGGGGACAGGAGGATCTGCTTTCTGAATTTGGACAGTTCCTCCCAGAGGCTAAAAGGTCTTTGGTATGTGCACGCTTAGAACAAGGCAGAATATTGAATACCCTCTGTTTGTGTGCGGAATACGTAGAGGTGCGTTAGCAATGCAAAACGTTATGGGAAAACATACAGCCAGTAGATGAGCATTGCCCCTCTTCATCGTTTGGAATTTCGCAGAATAAGTGACTTCACTACATGTTCTCTGTTCTGTCCAGGTTTATAGGGTTCTTTATATGCGCCAACCGAGAAGAGAGAGTTGAAATTATTATTTATTTACTTAGTTCACAGGAAATGGACCATGTGAAGTGAACACTGTCCAAAAAGCCGAGCACGAGAAGAATCTGGAACACAGCAAAAAGCGATCCAGACCACTGCTGTTGCGTCCTGTTTCTGGCCCAGCAAAGGTATTTTTTAGGAAGTAAAAACTTAGAATAACCTGATACTGCTTCCTGTGTGTAGATAATCTCTTAGATAAGGTTGTAATGAGTAGCGTCTGTGAGGTATGTGGGCATCAGGTATGAGAAACGTACCCTATTTTTAAAATAATTACTGTAGCAAAAGGGAATTCATTTCAAGTATGCTTAAATGTGAGAGGTAACATGTTGAATACTAAATATCAAAATCTTCTGTACTCAGTGTTGGCCCTGGAAAGGGGCAATCTATTGCTTCTACAATGAAGTCTTCGGAATTCTTTATCAAGTGACCCTTTTTAGCTGTGGTTTCTTATTCTTAGCTGGGTGTCACCTGACAGAGATTGCTGTGGAGGACTTGACACAGCAACGCTGAATCACTATTTGGGAAATACTGACTTTCAGCCTTTGCAGAGAGCTGTTGGATGTCAGCGAAGTGGAATCTGATAGCATTTGAGTCACAACATTTTAAGGATAATTCTGTGTTCTTTTAACAGAAGAAAATGAAACTGCGAGGTACCAAAGATCTGTCAGTAGCGACAGTGGGAAAATATGGGACCCTGCAAGAGTTTTCCTTCTTTGACAAGGTCAGTGTTTGGCCTGTTCTCACATGCTGTGCACTTACTTTCAACCATTTATGTGGTTATTAATTGGTTGGTTTTCTATACAATCGATGTGTCAGCACTTAGAAATTGCCTGGCTTTTCAAGTGGCAGAGAAAGACAGACCAAGAAAAGAGAAAATAGGTGGGTTTGGAAGATGAATAGAAACAGATAATTAACCTTTTCCTGAATGCTTGTCTCTTACAGGCGTGTTTTTCTCTATTTTTCAGTGGTGTTTCCTCATGGTACCATCTGTACTTACTAGATTATTGTTTGAAACCAGGCATTTTTGTGCATAGTCTCTTCTTATGTTGCAGTAGCCATCCTCTTACGTAGACAGAGGTTTGTCACTGTACCCATGGGTCAGAGGACTTAGAATATGGACTAAATAAAAGTGGTGTTCACATCACTTGATCGTTTCTCTCCGAACTGTGGTCTAGGTGCGTAGGGTGCTGAAGAGTCAGGAAGTCTACGAAAACTTTCTCCGCTGCATTGCTCTCTTCAACCAGGAGTTGGTCTCTGGCTCTGAGTTGCTCCAGCTAGTTACACCGTTTTTAGGGTAAGTTACTGACTGCCTTCTCTGCTGAATCGTACTTTTTAGGTCTTACTCTGTTACTTCTTGGTAGGCATTGTGAACTCTGTTACTGAGGTTTTGGATTTAACTTCAGAAATATCTCCTAGGTAGCATGGAAGAAACTGAAGCCTTATCCAAAAAGAGGAGTAATAAAATCTGAATCTTTTAACATATCTAAACAGCTCTTAAAGAGCATTTTGGGGAGGATATTTTCCTCTGTGCATCCAGTCAAAAGCCTCACAAGCAGCAGACTACCTGATGTTATCCTAAATGACTTGGGGCAGAGAACCTCATGAATTCTGGAGGGTGGTCTCTGTTCACACTCCCTGTTCTAATCTCTCAAGATATAATGCAGGTATAAACATGAAATCTCAGAACAGAGCTGTGAAAGGGATAATTAGTTCTAGCTCTGATGTGAGCCTCTTGAGATGTTCGGCTTCCATCTGAAGAGGGAGAGCCACATGGCGAGGATCAGTGACTCCTCAGACAGTCGAGGGGAGTATTCATGAAGTTGTGAAGGGAAATTCTTTTCCTGCCTTAAGTAAAAAAAAACAAACCCTGAAGTAATTCAGAGAGAGTGAGAACAGAGGTAAAATGCTGGTGAAAGATTTCTCAGTTTGTTTCGATTTTCTCCCTCACTTTCATGACACACATTACCCACCCTAAAACTGTCGGAGTGAAATAACGAAATATGCTTACTTGTGTTTTTGAAGGAAATTCCCAGAACTCTTTGCACAGTTCAAGTCCTTCCTTGGTGTGAAGGAGCTTTCATTTGCTTCTCCCCTGAGCGACCGATCGGGGGATGGAATGAGTCGGGAAATCGATTATGCTTCCTGCAAACGCATCGGATCAAGTTACCGGGCTCTCCCAAAAACCTATCAGCAGCCAAAGTGCAGTGGAAGAACAGCCATTTGCAAGGAGGTACTTTGGGATCAACCTATTCAATCCCTGAACGCACGTTGCACTTACATATCTTGAAGTAGGGTAGTGTGACAGCTTCTGTGTGTGAATTCCCCGCTTTAACGCTGATTAGCCAGCTTTAATCCCACGTCAGTTATTCAGCCAATTTATGGAAATAAGAGCATCTGCACGCATTTTACTAATTTCATCTAAACCCATCTCAAATCTCATCTTTCACCTTAATGGCTTTTGAGTCTGCGTGCATACACAAATCTAGTCCTACAGACAGAAAAGACTATTAATTAGCCTGAAATGAGTTTTCTAGCAGTGAACCAATGTGGCCTTTAGAAACAGATTTTCTCCTGAAAAAGCACCGCGAGCCAGTGCCTTAGGCACTGTTCTCACGGGGAACAGACACCTGCAGCGTAGGTGCTCCCGCCTCTCGCTGTCGTTGGCAACTCTGTCTCCTTTACTTACAGTTGCTGATTACTGCAGAGTGATCACTGCGGTTTGTGAGATGATGGCGAGGGTACTTTCAAGCTTTCTGAGCAGGGTCCTGCCATGAATGAGTGGAATGCAACTCACTCAAAAGAGAGAAGCAGCAATATGTTTTACTGAGGTCAATGAATTTGATGGAATTTAACAAAGCTTAACAGGGGTTTGCCGAGGTTCAGTAAGTTTGATGGCAAGGTTCACCTTATTAATTACTGCATGGAAGAAACATACAAAGGAACATCAAGTTAGAATCGAGTTAGAATGATTCACACAGAGGCTGGAGACAAAAAGGGTAAGGAAGACCCTCCCATTGAGTCACGAGGTTCAGAGTGGATCCCCTTGCTTTCTAAACTGATGGAGCTTAGGTATGGCTAGGTCCAATCTTAGTCTCAGGCTTGGACAATGGTTTATGTCTAATGGAAGAAATAGAAAGAGTAAGTCACGTAAGAGTAAGAGTTGAGTCACAAGGCTCAGAGCAGACCCCCTTGCTTTCTAAACTCCTTCCTTAGAGAGGAGTCTAGGTGCAGTTAGGTCCAAACGTAGTCTCAGACTTGGTCAGCAGTTTATGTCTAAGGGATTATATATGAAAATGTATGTAGTGTTTCATTGGCATCAGTTCAGCATGCAAAGTTACCAAGACAAAATCAGAGTTACCGTACTACAGGGTTATGCGCTTACCAAAGATCTGCTGTTGGTAAAAGGTCTCTCTGCCTTGAGGAGCAACCTTGAACGGTCTCTCAGCTCAGGGGGAGATCACTGCCATGCAGCCATGCTGCCTGGCAGGGACAGCTCAAAGGCAGCTCGCGTAGACTGTCATATTTATGGGATGAAGTGTTTGGCTCACAGTCAGATTACATGCAATGGAAAAGGTATGCATGCAATTCCTTGTGCCCACAGCTTTCTTTGTTCCTTGATAAACGAGTCTTGGAAAAGCCACCCGCTATTCATGTGCCAAGTTGTGTGATCAGTGTTCCAAGCTCATATGCATCAATGCTCTCTGTGCCACTTGGCTCCTTTGTGGGCTCTCAGAGAACAGACTGGAACCAGAGAAGTTCCTGGCCCAGCCGCGGCTCAGGCCCTTACTACCTCTGGATTCTGTGCCAAACTACTGCTAACGAAGAGGTCGAGTGCGTCTGTCACAGGCCTTGGTATGGTTCCATGCAGTCCTGTGATCTTCTGAGCAGCAGTCATGACAGTGACTTGTGAACTAGTCTGAAACCTCCAATAGAAACTCGGGGAAGAGCTGTGCAAAAATAAAACAGAGAAGTATCAGATGCCATGAGAACGGCTCTGGGCTCACAAGGCTCTGTTCAATGTCATGTCTTTGCACTGTTGCAGGTGTTAAATGATACCTGGGTTTCATTTCCATCCTGGTCTGAAGACTCCACTTTTGTCAGCTCCAAGAAGACTCCTTATGAGGAGCAGTTGCACCGCTGTGAAGATGAGCGGTTTGAGGTACCTCTGCTACTGAGCTTCCTTTCTGGTGCCTCGGAAAGCAAAACTTCTGGCTGTGAGGATTTTGACAATGGCCAATTACTGAAAGTTCTGTTAGTGTTCGTTGGTTTGAACTAGAGTTTGGTATTTTCCACTTGCTTGGAGTCTAATAGTTCTTTCTAGGCGTGAGTCCAGTACTAAAAGGCGTGTTACCTTTGGGAGAACTGGCAGAGGTGTATTTTCCAGTAAGAAACTTTGCTGATGCTGCTTAACTCCACCCAGAGGGGCTGGAATGCGTGCCACAAACCTGGCGCTGCTGGTCTCCATTTTCCGCCTATGCCTGTTCTTACGCTGTGTCTTTTGTGAACTCTTTAACAGTTGGATGTTGTCTTGGAGACCAATTTAGCCACAATACGTGTGCTGGAGAGCGTGCAGAAAAAACTGTCACGACTGACTCAAGAGGATCAGGAGAAGTTTCGACTGGACGATTGCTTGGGAGGAACATCAGAAGTGATCCAGCGCCGGGCCATCTATCGCATCTATGGTGATAAAGCACCAGAGATCATTGAAAGTCTTAAGAAAAACCCAGTTACTGCAGTTCCTGTTGTTCTTAAGAGGTAATTCCCACTCTGCTCTGTTCACCTGGGTTCTTTAAGAAACCGATACAGAATTTTAAAAGCATTCTTAAACAACCGTTTTCTGTCGATGTTGTTTCAAAGGGTAACTCATCTTCAGCAGTGGTGCTTTTTCTTATTTATTTATTGCTCCTGGGAATACTGAAACGTTTTTGGTGCATCACAGTTGGCTACATTAAAAATGATTCGTGGGTATTTCTGTGCTTGTCTTCTTGAACTGAAGTGGATTATACATTCATACAGATTGAAAGCAAAAGAGGAGGAATGGCGGGAGGCCCAGCAGGGCTTCAACAAAATTTGGCGGGAGCAGTATGAGAAAGCCTACTTGAAGTCCCTTGACCACCAGGCCGTCAACTTCAAACAAAATGACACCAAAGCTTTGCGCTCCAAGAGCTTGCTGAATGAAATTGAGAGTGTCTATGATGAGGTGCGTATGCTAGGAAATAATCCGTCGTGTATGTCCTTCATTCGTAGTATTATCTAGATGTTTACATAGCACCTGCGGCCTTGCTGAAGCGGTAGCGCTCTGAAGAGTTCTCAGTCAGAAATGACCGTCCCGAGCATAGCGTTAATACTGGCTTATTTCTTCTGGCAGGAATGGCTCTTGAGCATGGATTGGAAGGATCTTTATCTATTTGTCTCTTGATTACAGCATCAGGAGCAGCATTCAGAGGGGAGAAGTTCGTCCACAAACGAGCCTCATCTTATCTTTATCTATGAAGATAAGCAGATTTTGGAGGATGCAGCATCTCTTATCAGCTATTATGTAAAAAGGCAGCCTACTATCCAAAAGGAGGATCAAGCAACCATCCGGCAGATAGTGCATCACTTCATACCTGAGCTGTTCTTCTCTCAGCCCCCTGAGCACAGTATTTCTGAAGAATCGACAGATGAGGACAGAGAAAACCATCAGGGGCAGAACCTGGATACACCTGAGCTACGGAAAAAACACGTGCCTGGGCCTCCAAGCAGTCCTGTGGAGGCAAAAGCAACCTTCTGTGATGTTACAGCTGCTGAGCCCCACAACACTCTGGATGATGTTTACAGTCTATTCTTTGTCAATAATAATTGGTATTTCTTCCTCCGCCTTCACCAGACTCTGTGCTCAAGGCTCCTAAAGATTTATCGGCAAGCTCAGAAGCAGCTTCTAGAATATCGGACTGAAAAGGAGAGAGAGAAGCTCCTTTGTGAGGGAAGAAAGGAAAAAACCAATGATCCAGCCATGGAGCTGAGACTGAAGCAACCAAGTAAGAATAATCCGGGATATAGTCCATTGTTAATGCTCTGGTTGCTAGTGCTCGATTGTGTATACTTGCGTAACTGAGACCAGCAGGCAAGGCCGTAAGGAGTGTAGAGGTGCAGACCTCCGCTATATTTGTGATTTATGGATACAGCTAATTTATCAGGATAGCTAGTTTGTCATTTCTCTTCTGAGGGCTCTCGTGTGTAGTTCGTAGAGGGTTCACGCAACCCACTGTTGTCAGGTGTTCTTAAATGTTTCATTGTATTAATCTGTTGCTTTGATTTGAAATGTAAATGGCTACGCACAATGGCTGCCTCTTACATGCGTTAAGTGACCGCACGTTTCCCCTCCTCAGGTGAGGTGGAACTGGAGGAGTACTACCCCGCGTTCCTGGACATGGTGAGGAGTCTGCTGGATGGGAATATTGACCCAACGCAGTACGAGGACACCCTGAGGGAGATGTTCACTATCCATGCCTATATTGGCTTTACTATGGACAAACTGGTGCAGAATATTGTTCGCCAGGTAACTAATTTGATGGCTGTGCTGTGTGTTTGGGGGGGCTGCACATCCCCCTTCTGCAGACAGGTTTCTCACAGTACCCTGTAATACGAGGAATTAAACTTAAAGCAAATTCATAGACAAGTTATATATGTGGGGGAAACAGTAGTGGAAGTTCCGTGAGAGAGTTCAGCTTTAGTACAGGGACCACCTTAGGGGATTTACTCTTCATTTTCTAATATTTTTTGAGTTCCAGTCTTTCCAAAATTCTGCCATTCCCGAAATATATCTAAGGCAAAAAAAAAAAAAACCAAAAAACTCCAGGCCTTTTTACTCAAATCTTCTAACTGTAGTTTTGCTACAGTGAAGGCACATCAGCCCCTCACTCGTCTCCGTTCCTTTTATTGCAAAGTACTGAAAAAGAGAGTGAAACATGTCAAGTCTCTGGAGTTAAAGCTTTTCTGCTTCATCTGAGGTGTGATGCTGTGCAGAGTTTTATGGTCCTTTCATAACACGCTAGAGTTAACTCTTGGCCCAGACTTGCTGACTGACTTCCCCCTTTTTTTATGGAAGCTTCACCATCTAGTGAGCGATGACATCTGCTTGAAGGTTGTTGAGCTGTACTTGAACGAAAGGAAGCGAGGTGCTGCTGGAGGTAACTTATCCTCTAGGTGTGTCCGGGCAGCGAAGGAAACCAGCTATCAGTGGAAGGCTGAACGTTGCATGGCGGATGAGAACTGTTTCAAGGTAACTTCATAAAGCGACTGGGGCACTTAATCTGGGAGAAATGGGTTTGGAAGCTCCAAGGCCACAGCGGTGAGGGAGAGCAATAAGGAGAGAAGGTACCAAAACCAGAGCATAGACAGTAAAGTGGCATACTGGCTCCCTGAAGAGCCCTGCTGCTTAATTCTCTCCTGGCTCGTATTTGTTGTCCAAATGACTTGTGAATATTTTGTGGTGAACCCATGTGCCCAATATCTTCTGCCTGTAACTTGATTACAGGTAATGTTTCTTCAGCGGAAGGGACAGGTGATCATGACCATTGAGCTTCTGGATACGGAAGAAACCCAGACAGAAGATCCTGTGGAGGTCCAGGTAATATCACAGTGACCGTGGAGTCTGCTGTACCACAGACAGAGCAGATGTCTCAGAATGCTTTCCGCTTCCTTGTTCCAAACTGTGAGACTTTGCCAGCAGGAGAAGTCCCCCTGGGAGGTGGGAAGGTTACATCTGGGTCATTGACAAAAATGGGTACGTTAGCAAAAGGGTTTCAACATAAATCAGCTCAGGGCTGAGTGAGATACCAGCAGCTTCATGGAAAGCAGCTTGGAAATAAACTGCTTCTTTGCAGCCGTGTTTGTCTTGATGAGAGGGAGATCTGACTTGAAATTGGTCTCTCTTGTGTAGCACCTGGCTAACTATATGGAGCAGTACGTTGGGGTGGAAGGAGCTCCAAACAACCAGAATGATGGCTTCTTGTTGAAACCGGTCTTTCTGCAAAGGTGAGCGTGCTCCCTCTCCTGAGTCACACCTGCAGCAGCTGGTCCTGCTTCCGCGGCACGCGTGGCAGTGATTTTAGGTGACGTGCTGTACAAGCAACTGTAGGGAAATGCTCTCATCTTTGAGGACCAAAGGGGCTGCTGTAGTCCAGTGCGCTGCACAGGAATGCAGAAGAAAAAATTTATGGCCGTTGCACTGAGGTTTGTTCATGAAACTGTGTTTAGTAAGGAGTGGGACTGTCTAAGCAGTCCCTTCTGGGAGGAATTTGAGGTTTAATTTTATGCCATTTCACTAAATATTTGTCAGAGTATATGGAGGAAGATCCTGGAGAAAGTCTGAAAACTAAACGTGAAAATACAAATTTCATACTTGTGCTGTCAGCTCTGTTGGCTTAAGGGATGGATAACCATGTGTGACATGTGCTTTGTAATCCTTGTTTTGTCCTAGAAACCTAAAAAAGTTTCGCAAGTGGCAATGTAAGCAAGTGAGAGCTCTGCGGAGCGAAGTGAAGAGCTCCTGGAAGAGGCTGATTGGGGTGGAAAGTGCCTGCAACGTGGACTGCCGGTTCAAGCTCAACACCCACAAAATGATGTTCATCATGAACTCGGAGGATTACATGTACAGGCGGGGAGCTCTCTGCCGAGCCAAGCAGGTGCATCTCCTATTACTCTCTCTGCAGCTCAGGCAGTAGCAGAGGTTGAGGATGTGAGCCAAAAGACAGGTACCGATAAGTCTTGTGGCTGAATTCCTGCAAACTACACCCAGAAGTTACTACTCTTTGTTGGATGAAACATGGAGGAGAGCTGGTAAATGCTCTGTACTTTGGTTTAGTTTAGCAGCCTTTACTTTACCATGCAAATTTTAAGGGGGAGTGGCAAACGTTAAGACATAGAGATCTTTAAATGCAGGTATGCGGTTTCCTGTTGCGCTGTTTGTGTTGCATTGCAATGCGCGCGCATCTCAGACGCGCAAAGAGGCGAAGGTGTCGCCTTCTCCCCCAGAAACCTCTTGGTGATCTTTACTGTCCTGCTTTCAGGTACAGCCAATGGTGCTGCTGAAGCATCACCAGCAGTTTGAAGAGTGGCACAACAGGTGGCTGGAAGAGAACGTGACCATGGAGGCAGTTGATGTAGTTCAAGACTGGCTAATGGGAGACGAAGACGAGGAGATGGTGCCCTGTAAAACCACTTGTGAGACGGTGAATGTCCACGGGGTCCCAGTGAACAGATACAGGGTTCAGTACAGTCGCCGTCCAGCTTCACCGTGAGCAGAGACTTGCTCCTGGGACGAAGACAAGTAGCGTTGCCGGTGAAACACATTTACTCTGAGAATAGTGGTGGGAATGCAATGTATGTATTAATGATATTTATCCAAACAGCATTTTACTTTGGATTATGATGTATTTTCCATATGGCGTAGACTTGTCTCCTTGCAGTGTAATCCTCCAGCCATCATGAAGAGACTTTTAAAAGCTTTATGGGAAGAGGGCTCTTGGCATTGCCACACACTTGTTAGTAGTTTCCTGGCTTTAGGCCACAGCTGACCAGCCAATACTGGAAGGTGGAGCGAGGGGGTTGGGCTTGGGGTGAACTACCACTAGTGGCTTTGCTGGAGAGATGGAGCTGGGCTGGTGTTTGAGCAGATGCTGGCAGCTGCTTCCACGTTGAAGGGTTTAATGTTCCCTCTCTTCTTGAATTGATGCCGTCTCGGAGCCTGCAGAACTCTTCAGTGTAACCTCCGAGTGCCAGCGGGGCTGTGAGCACCTGGCACGGATTGCTAGCTCCGCTACGGGCTGCTTCGTTATCTAAGTGTACTAATAAGGCGACGAACGCAGTATTTGTTACTGGTGCTTTGGTGAGAAAAATGCCAAAACTGAGAGAAGGGTGAATGGCGTACTAAACGCTCTAACTCTTGCTCATCAACTAAGTATTTTGGAGCATGAACTAAGGGGAAGAAACTCTCTGAGCTGCAGCGCTAGGCAAGAGAGCATTTTGCGGCGCAAGACAGCCTAAGCCCATCAGCTGCCCCTCTGCAGATGCGTGCTGGATCCCACGTTGTTGCTTTATGAACTTACGGCCTGCTGCAGACTCTGCCTTCTCAGAGCTGGAGCTGCTTGGAGCGTGTGCGTGGGGAGGAATATCCATTGCGAGGTCTGGCCTATTTTTTTTTCCTTTTGGGTTTTTTTTTTTTTTTGGTATTTTGCATGTTGATTGGCAGCCTCTGGAGACTGTGTTCTCAGGCGCTTCGCTTTCCTTGTGCATGCCCGGACTCCGTGGTTCTGCTGGGTTGTACCACTTGCATAACACCAGCAGATGGAGCTCTTGCCGCGCAGTGTTTGCGCTGGAGCTGAGGTTTGTCCCAGATGCTTCGCTGTTTCCGCTGGGTCAGCACAGATGCTGTACAGTGACACATGGAAATCTGTAATGGGCAGTGTTAGATCCAGCCACAACCACCGTAGATGAGCTTTTCCGCTGAACCGTCTGTACTTCCATCTAAGCTTTTCTGCAATGAAACCTAACAAAAACCCTACCCCGAACCGTGCAGAACACTACGTCAATTGTCTGACTTAATCTATGGAAAAATCAAGATCTGGTTGTGTTTGTCCTGCAGCCCCACTGTGACTTTGCTCGTGTTTTTTGGGGGCCAAGGGCAAGCACACTGCCCGTGGAGTGTATTACAAACATAATGTCTTGAGGCGAGTCCAGCCTCCTTTCAGCTCTGCTTCCAACTTTTTCCTGGCTTTTGGGGGAATAACCCCACCCCCACCCCAATATCTTCTGTGGCTTTGATTTTTAGGTTATAATTTCTGCCAGACCGAAGTAGCAGCCTGTAGGATTTGTCCTGGGTTATTTCCACTGTACCACATTTGGTTTTGCAATTGTCTCACTTGACAGTAGAAAAAATTGGCCTTTGGGGTATGTTTAATAGAAAACTGTACTGACTCTTTGTCTTTTTTTGCAAAATAATCTGTAGGAGGGAGGGAGGGAGGCCAGTCTCTGGCATTCGTGGCCACTTGCACAACCACTGCCAGCAGAGGACTTTTCATCAAGAACTCATGTTCTCGTTGTCTGGGTCTCTGTTAAATTTTGGTTACCAAAATGATCTGAAGGTTCTTCCCTTCCTCTTGTTGCAGTAAGCGATAAAAGACGCTGACCGCGCAGCTGCGCGCGGGCTGGGTGGAGGAGCGGGGGGACGAGCCCGGTGCAAAGCACAGTATCCCCCTTTTGCTTCCAGACAGCTCAACAAAATACTCCTCAGTCCTGCTCGCCTCTCTGCTCTCTGCCAGCGGAGATGACAACTGTGCCAAATTTTATGGTTTTATGATACAGAAAAATGTTTACTAGAAAATAGGTTTCATCTTGTGGCTTCAAATGCATTTGATTCCGAGCGTACCAGGGTGGAGGAGGGTAACGCACCTGTGCACCGTCCTGGCCCATCTCCCATTTTTAAGTGTACTTCAGGTATTTTTAAGCATCCTTATTTTGTAAACCTTAATTTATAATCTGAACAGATTAAGTAAGACTTTCACCCTTTACAGTGCTATTGTCTCCAAAATGATAGTAGCAAATGACGTGAATGGAATAAGCAGGCAGTGCTGGTTTGAGAGTGGCTTGCTAACGTCTGAGAGTTGAAGTTCAACCGCTGTGTATCTGCTAGCACGACCTTGATTCAAGAGTTTGTTCTTCCATTTTTTTGAAGGATCTTTGCTTTTGGGCTTGTAATTGCTTTGCCAGCTCTTTGAATGTAGTTTTTTTTTTTATATTTATTTGCACATTCAAGTAAAATAAAATATTGATTTTGAAAGTCTGCAGCTCTCATTGTTTTAAATTAGTTTTAAATTAATTTAACCTTTCTGACAGTCCCCGCCCTTGTCTTGCACCTGAAACTGAATTTTAAACGGTAGAAAAATGCGATGAAGTTGGATGAACTTCCCTGCAGGCAGTTGTGAGACAGGCTGCAGGGTGCAATGACTGAGGTGTGTGCCGGCAAATCTTTAACCGTACCCGCTCTGAGAAGCCAGTGCGCAGTAAGCCCATGCCGACATCGGAGGGGAGTACGTTTCCCACGAGTAGTGTGCGACAGGAGAGCCCGTGCAGGAGGACGGCGCCTGTGGCTCTGTGCTTCGGCGCGCGCGCTGCCAAGAGCCGTCTTGGAGCGAAGGCCCACGGCTGGGCGAGCGCAGGGGAGTCCACGGGGTGGCACAGTCGCTCCACGCAGAGAGAGGTTTAAAAATAAAACACCGTGTAGCGCCAGCAACGCACATCTTTTTGCAGATTGGTTTATTTCTAGCAGCACCTTTGCCATGAGAGGTGTGGCGCAAAAATATGGTCCAGGCCTGGCCCCCAAGTACTCGCACGCTAAATACAACAGACGTTCAAGAGAAGTGACTGATTCCAGTTCCGAAATCTATAAGCACATCTGCTACAGGTTAAGACAATACAACTGCAACCATGAAAATAACCCTCCGCCCGCCTTTCCCTCAACCTCCCCAAATTCCTGGGTAATAACATGTTTAACTGTGTTCCCTGCGAGCTCTGCACAACAAATAAATGTGTAGATTTTGCAAATTAAGCCGTAGCGATGTGACCCAGATCTGATAGGAGTTTCCTTGACATCATTCTCAACACTTCCGTTGCCATAACAAAAGGCAACTCTGCTTTCTGCGCAGCGTATGACTCGCTCACAGGGAAACAAACTGTTGTTCTCCTAATAACAATTCTCTGATGCATAAATTGTGTGGAATAATTTGATTAAAATGATGGTAGTGGCATCTCAGAGGACACAGTCCACTTTATACAAGTCTTCTCGCAGAGATCTTGGACTTCTCACAAAGATGACATTCCCTGTGCTCGAGGGGAGGGATGGCCAGGTCTGACATCACCCAAGAGCAGTTGGACATCTCAGCAAGTGGCCAGCTTTGGCAATGACAAAGGAAGGCGGCTTAAAAACATCTTTCAGGTTTGCAGGATGGAACAAGAATTAATGGTTTCCTAAATTAAGAATCGCTCAAGGGAATACCTGAATTCAGTATTTAATATTTTGGGACTTCTTTTTTTTTAACGTGTTTCCATATCACTGCGATGCAGGGAGGGAAAGATGGGACTGTGACCCCGTGAGAGGTACACTAGAAGTATGTGTGTAAACATGAGTTTTTCTTCATGCTTTAGCCATTCCGCTGGATTGGAACTATGTAACGCAATCTTAATGAAGCCAGAGGCACACTCCACCTTCCACTCATCAAAATTAAAGCCTAAATTAAAGCCTAACAATGCTAAACCATACCTGTGCTAAAGGATGTACCCAAAAAGAATTGCCTGAGACCCACTGCTGAAAAGGGATGATGTTGTCTGTATCAGGCAAGGCAGCCCCTGTCCCGGCATCACCATCTTGCTGAGAAAGGACCAAAAGAAGGCATTCCAGACCATCTAGTGAGCGGCAGCGATGCTAATGAACGTCAAATATTCCTGAAAAATGGCTTCACGTGGACTTCCTACGCTCTGAAGTGAAAACTGCAAGCAAGCAGAAGAGTAGCCCTGAAAAAATACCTAACCCTGTCTCCCCAGAAGTATTACCCCAGGATAAGGCTCGCACAAAAGGTGTGGCGTAACCAAGGAAAGGGCTTGGGTGGGACCCCAGTGGAACCGGAGAGCTGTGGAACAAGCAGAAGAGAAGAGAGGCAGGGAGATTCCCTGGAGCTGTGGGGACTCTCAGCGCGATGGTACGAGACCCACGAAGTGAGAGGAAGGGGAGCTGGTGTGACGGCAAAGTCAGGAAGAGTGCCCAAGGCACAGCGTCATCTGGTACGTGCCAGAGCCTGCAAAGACAAATCGGGCGGGGGGGGGAGGGAGGGGGGGGATCCTGGTTTCAAGTACCATCGTTTCTGTTTCAATAGTCAGTGGAAGTTTTCTGTGCCCTGTGGTTCTGAGAAGGCGGCTGGGAAAGGCAGGGCCAGCATTGCATTCATGGAAAATGTGAAGTTGTGCTGACACTGGTGGAAATGCTTCATGCTGCTGGCGCTAAGGCAGAGCTCCTGCCTCCATGGTCAGCTGCCTCTCGTGTCTGCATCGCGAATGCGAGCTCAGCCCAGGGCAGGTACAAGCTGCACTAACGGTTCGGTCTTCACACCTGCTGGCTTGCAGCTGAAGAACTCTCTGGAGCTGCTGGAACAGAGCAGAAAGAGCAAGCTCCATTCCTTGCCTACCAAAATTTGCTCTTCCAAGCCTTAAAGATGTATGGGACAGGCCAGGTGGTGTTTGTACCCTCCCTCTGAGCTTTAAAATCCCTAGCCTGTTTTCCAGCATTACATCGTTTGGGTTCAGAGCCATGGAATAAAAGAGTGCCTTCTCCCAGGAGATGATCTATTGCACAATGAATTACTTGAAAACCAAATTGTTACCCCATGGGGCAGGGATCACACGACTTAAAGAGATGTTAACAAGCCGTGACAAACCTCTGGCATTTGAATTTTCAAGCAAGCTGTTCTGCATCTAAAGCAGTCACTAAAGATCACACAGCATCTGAAAAATGAAGGCTACAGCAATGAGTAACCTCTCTCTACTCCGCTCCAGAGACCTGGCCATAGGAAGTAGGGCTGCGATTTGCACACTATCTGAACCTGATTATGTCTAATTTTTTGCATACAGAGCATGGAAAGGATCCTGGCTGAGGCATGGAAAATATGTGGCCACATGAGTCATTCTGTAATGGTTCATAAATCCTGAGAGAATCGCAAAAGCAAAACATCTAACATTGCATCTTCCCTGTCCCTGCCAGTGGAACTCCACCTCTCAACATGCTCGGGACAAGGATGTGGGAATATGGTGAAAGCAAAGGAAATAGGCTCATTTTCTCCTTGGAATAGAAGAATCTCATCAAACAGCAGCCAGGCTCAGATTTGCAACCTTCACAGAAGAGGCCATTCATAAGCTGAGGCGAAAGAAATGAACCGCTCCTCAGGTTGCCAAACCAAATTTACAGTTCCCACTGCCCAGACTCCAGCTTCTGTCTTGCCGCCCTTGCAGAGCCAAGCAGGGGACCGGAGAGCAAAAGCCTAAAAACCAGCAGCCTCCGAAGCTACGACCTTCTGCCCCTCTGGCCTACCCACTTGATGGCCACTGGGAAGTGGTCCTGCTGGGGCTCTGACACAGGCGATGGGAGGGGATTTGGGACTTCCCCAGCAACGCTGTGCAAGGCAGAGCTGGAAGGGACTCACACTCAAGGAGTTAGAAAAGGGGGGCACCAAGCAGCAAAGGATCTTAAAGGTTCAGGTAACATCTGCCAGTCCCTCTTACAAGGTTCGGTGAGTCGCCTTCTCCATCCAACCAGCAGGTATGTGGCAGCAGCGTGCTGCCGCTCCGAGCCGCCAGCTAACACACAGCGCGCAACCCCTTGGGGGTTTACTGGGTGGAGGCTGCACATCTCTGGAAAAACACAGCTCTTCTTGGGCAAGACCGACCGAAGTTCACCATTATCTACCCAACAGCAGAGACTTCCTGTGCAGCCTTGTCAGGCCCCTTTCCTGCTTGGATGGAGCTGCTCTCCCCGTTCCTGGTAATTTATCAGCGGAAGCACAGTGCCGTGAGACCTTGCCACTTATCATTTGTATGTTATGGCACTGGGACTGATTCTTTCACGTGCAAATATCTCCGACCCGCAGGACTTCTGATCAACCTCTGCAGTGACACCGAGAAGGAAGGTGCAGGAGCTTTGTCCCTTTTTAGCCAGGGAGCAGGAGCAGAAATAAACAAACAAGAGAATTCTGAAAGGCTGCAAGGCGGCCACTAGAAACCCTGAACTGCTGTAAGATGAGGCTGCAAGAGCCCTGTGTGATCCCTGGGAGCTGGGGAGGTGTCTCTGGAGCTGCAGCTCTCCTGCACCTCATTTATATTTCCGTGAGGGGATGATATCTTCTCACTTTGCACTACCAGAAAGCATTTGGAATCAGGGTGTGGGGAAAGACCTCAAATCTCACACAGAGCCACCTGGGTCTGTCTTGGGCGGAAGGACACTTGGCTTAGGAGGTCAGAAGTTCAGTTTACATTCTAAACCAAATTCAGACTGCATCAAGTCTGACCACATTTGTTACTTCCAGGAATATTCTGGAGGAGGAAGGAGGACCAAATGACTCACTCAAGCCATTGTCTGGCTCTGACGATGGAAGTACGGCCCAAATATACTGTGGATCTGGATACGTACGCCCCTCCCAGTCCTGCGTCAGACACTGGAGCTAAGGCTCTGCTTGGGCAACACTTACTCGTACGTGTCGTGACAGCCCCCCATATGCCTCATCCTTAACGGGATAAGCCTGGTGCTTCCGCGAGTTAAGGACTAACAGAAGGAAACGGGTAAGCAGGGTTACTAACGCTGCCTTTCCCACACAGCTCCGAGCACTACAGTGTGCTGTTGGATCCTGCACGGGAATGGAGACCCTCGGGAGCAGACAGCTGTCACGCAGGCTTGTGCTGTGCTGTGCCTTCTGGGGACTCTGCCTGGCCACTCCAGACTATGATGGTGAGTGTGTATCTTCGGGCGAAAAATGGCTGCTTCTTTAAGTCCTGGATACTTGGTACCTTTATAAGATCCCAGAAAACTCATTTTTTAAAGCTATCACATGGGAGCACACTCTAACTGAGCTTTGTGCGTACTCTAGTTGAAGCAGGAGGTGACAGAAGGTGATACAGAAGAGAAAGAAACGGGTGGAAGCAACAAGAAAGAAAAATTAGAGGAGAAGCAAACCGGAGAGCACTTGAAACCAAACTCTTTAGCTAAAAGCTAGGCTCCCACAGCCATGGCTTTACCCTGGGCTGGCCCCAGATCTTAGGATTCTTTTGAAAGCTGGGCAGAGGAATTGCTCTCTGGTTTCCCAGGCCTGCTGATAGTTGTATAACACAGCAGTTATTTGGGAGCTGTGGGAAACCGCACGACAGAGGAATCGTGTACATTTTCAGTAAGGTTGCTGATGGTTACTCCTGCACACCTAATTCTGTTTGCCAGCTTTTTGTGACCATCACACAACAGCATTTTACAGAATAGCCCCACTTCTGGGGACTCCAACATCAAATGCAAAACCCTAGCCTTTGGGGTAAGCCTAATGTATACGGCCTTCTCTGCAAAGCACAGGGTAACGGCAGGGCCAGCAAGTAACAGACTGCCTTTGTCTCACAGATTACTCTCAGAACAGCACCAACGAGCAGGTAACGCTGCCATCGATCACGCCGTGTCCCCGAGCCATCCCCGGGGAAAAGGCAACCATAAACAACGTCACCTACCTGTTGATACATGAGGCCACACGCTCTCAGCTGGGCAGCGTGGTCACAGTGCAGCTCATCCCCTGCCTCTACACCCTCGTCTTCCTGGTGGGGCTGCCTTCAAATGGGCTGGCCCTGTGGGTCCTGGCCACCAGGGCTGAGAAGCTGACCTCCACTGTCTTTCTGATGAACTTGGCTGCAGCAGACCTGCTGCTCGTTTTAGTGCTGCCCTTCAAGATTTTCTACTATTTCCTGGGGAACAACTGGCCCTTTGGGGAAGGCCTGTGCCGCCTCACCACAGCTTTCTTCTATGGGAACATGTACTGCTCGGTGCTGCTGCTCACATGCATCAGCGTCGACCGGTATCTGGCTGTGGTGCATCCTTTCTTTTCACGTTCTTTCCGCACCCCTGCCTTTGCTGCCTGCACCTGTGCTGCCATCTGGCTCTGTGCTGCTGTCCTCACCCTGCCCCTGACTCTGCAGCAGCAGTCCTATCCCCTATACAGGGCAGGCGTCACTCTCTGCCACGATGTTCTCCCCAGGCACGAGGATGACGGGTATTACTTCTACTACTTCGTCTGTCTGATCGCCTGTGCCTTCCTCGCTCCTCTGGTGGTGATGCTGTTCAGCTACTGCTCAGTACTGCGAGCGCTCCTGGGCAGTGGGAAGCGGTACTCCTACTCGATGAAGCTCACAGCTCTTGTGCTGTTCACAGTCGTGGCCTTCTACACACCCAGCAACGTCCTCCTCCTTGTTCATTACTCCAGCTACAACTGCAAGCTGTATGGCAACCTGTATATCAGCTACATGGTGAGCCTGGCCATCAGCACCTTTAACAGCTGCGCTGATCCCTTTGTCTACTACTACATTTCTGAAGACTTCCGGGATAAGGTGAGGAGGAGATTCTTCAGTCACAGAAAACAAACCACCACATCCCTAGAAACTTCCAAGGAAACACTCCCTCCAAAAAGTTCCAAAGATTCACTGGTGTAAGCCTCCGTCCCGGCTCCCTGCTCCCGAGGCACTCACGACATACATTGGGGATGAGATGAAGACAACACTGGAATTCCACAAGTTTCACCCAGAGCAGCGAGCAGCACTTGCCAAGGGACAAGTCCTTTCTCCTGTCTGCACAGCTAAAACTGAATAAACCCGGACCACAGGATTCCTCGAGCGGTGTGGAGTCCAGACGAGGTGCGGAGTGCCGAACACGTATAGCTCTGTTACGGGGGCACCACAAGCAACTTCCCATCTGGTCACACGCTGCCAGGGATGCTCTTGCCAATATACCTAGGTCTGGTTTTCCTAATGCATCTTGCAGACTGATTGCTATGTGTGTTCTATTCCTTTTTCTGCTACTGCCTTGCTCATTGTCCTCGAACGCATACTCCCTTCACCTAAACCTGAAAAAGAACAGGCACTTACAGAACTAAATTTCTAAACATTTCAGAAGTACGAGGAGGTACCTATGTGAAAGGTCCTCTCCTGAACTAAAATATTCTGTCAAGAGAATGCAGACCACTGGCTTTTCTAGCAAATACTTTCCTGGCTTGATTAGTAACCAACACCGCAGTAACATCAGCCCGTTGCTGGTAACAAGCGTACAAATCCCAGTCGCTAATCCCTGTTTTCGCAAATGACCCTTAGCACCCGTAATTTCTCTGGGCCAAAGATTGTATTAATGGATTTTTTTAAAAAAAAACTATGTCTCTTGAAGAGAAATATTAAAGAATTGATAAAACCCTCATTCTAGAACTCCACGCTTCTTTTGTGTAATGTCACACGCAATCAGAGGCTGCCTCTCATGACAGAGGCGACCAAGGTTGTTGCTTATTGGACCTGTTGTGAATTTGACAAAAACGCAGTCAGGTCATCTCTCAGACACAACTAGGGCATATCCCCACAACCAGTAAGGCAGAAAACAAGTGATAAACCTTCTTAGAGGTCTTGAATTCTCTAGCGTTAGTGGTACAGACATGACTTCTCCACAACCTATGGTCTAACAAACTGACAGCCTACAATGCAAATAAGAAGAGGCAGACGAGGTTGTCTTAAAATCAGTTTTTAATAAAATATTTATCAGAATCTAAAACGAACCCTTTTCTGGACTCAGACTTGCTAAGATTTGTGTGAACAAAAAAAAAAAATGGTCATAGAACTGTTTGTGTGTACATGTACGTGCAGGGGCGAAATGCAGGTGAAGAACTAGAGCCTAGCTCCCACGGGTGCAGTACTGCACGCGCAGAGGGGCAGCTACTGACCACAGGAGACCTGGCCTAGCCAGGGCTATCGCCACTCAGTCAGATATAGCGAGTACTAAAAAAAACACCCCATAACCCCAACACCCAAGCTGAGTTGAGGTTTTCTAAATAGATGATCAATTCACAATATTGAAAACCAGGTTATTGCGCATTAAATGTCAATAGTTGACATCAGCAAAGCAAGTGCTGTTGTTTCAATGATGTTCTTCAAGCAAGCCGAACGTTCTTCTGGCATTTGTTTCCTACTGAGGCTGATTAAGACGAAGGGAAAGAGGCAAGACCAAAACACTTGGACAAGAAAGAACAAGGGAACTATTGCTTTAAAATAAATACCACGGCAATGATTACTCTGCATAATGTACAGTTACAAACATATAAATATTAATTTCATTGAAAGGATTGCAAGCAAAAATCACTGATCACTAGCACTGCTGCAGCTATTCAGTAACATGATGTAAGCAGGAATCGCTGTGTCTTACAAACCCACTGGCACTTTTCTCCTTTTGCAGTGAGGGCCGTCAGAGAAAGGACAGGAGAAGCATCTCTCTGACAGGGGGAGGCAAATGCCTCTAAGCCAGAAACAACTCGGAGCCCAGAGCAGCAGCAGGTCTGCTGTCCTTGCTGGCTTTCCACCACCGAGTCTCTTCCTTGGTGAAAACCAAAATTAAAACCAATCCCTTCTCTCCAGACTACGACTGGCTGGTCTTCACAAAGTTCGAGCCTGAGTTTTCAGCGCCGAGATGTCCTTACGTTCTCGGGGATGGGAGTGCAACTGATAAGCTTCAGCACCAGAACTAGGCCAAAGCCTCCGAGTAACACTGAGTCTGATATGGCTATACTGTGTCCAGTGGTTCTCACGGACCTAGTCCTAAGGAGTTTCTGTATTCCAAGTAGGGTTTTGAAAAAGGGAGGAAAAAGAATCTAGGAAGTTGTTTTTCCTAGGTAAGAATTAATGATGATTACAAGAAACATGAACAACATGAAAAATCTGGGGCAGGGGAAAGCTATGGACAGAGGGACACCATCAGCTGGGGTGGAGATGAGGGCAGCGACCTGCTCCTTTACTCCCGTGGTAGGGGCAAAAAGGCAACAACAGGTAAGTAACTGCAGGTTCCTTTATTCAATTCCTTAAATAAAATGATTTTTTTTTTTAACTACAGAAAGGAGCTAGTTTGGTGTGGCAAGACTGGGGGGAGGCAGAGGCTGCCAAGAGCAGATGGACTCGTGATCTCCCTGACAGTGCCAAAGCTGTGAAGAAGCACTCAAGGTGAAGTCAGGCCCCCGGTCTGAAGTCAGTCCAGAAACCCTGGCACATTACCTCACCCAGACCGTCCTGTTCTAACTGTCCCTGTTTAAAGATGCTAAGGCTGCTCTGCCTTTGCCTTCTGAGGCTCCAGGTCACTCTGGCTTTTCTTCTAGTTGTAAAACAGAAGCAAGACTCTGCCTCGAACGGGTGAATGCACTGGCACACAGAGACTCCACAGAACAAGGCTGTGATGGATGGGCTGGCACCACCAGGAGGAATTATTTAGCTGGCAGCAATGGGGAGACGGCTGCACCTTGGAATTAGTAAATTACACGTAGGAGAGCCCCAGGGAAGTGAGGGAAGTCAGGTTTAATGCTTGGCTGAAATGCCCAAACTTCACCTCCTTGTCCCCAGTGGTGATGCTGTCTGACTGCCCGAGGATCTATGAGAGGACCAAACAATATAAAATGACTTCAAACATCTATCCAAAAGCACACAGTGGACACGACCAGGAAACTAAAGCCAAGAAGGGACAGAGGAGGGGAGGGTGAGGAATCCAGAACAGGTCCCATCGCCTGTGCGAAGCTAGTCACACAGACATTATCAGGGTGACTAAATGTCTCATTCTCCCAGACTCAGAGCATGAAACAGCTGAGGCTGGAACCAGCAAACAGCAGGGTTTGTATTGTGCAGCTTTGATATTTAGAAAAGAAAAAAAAACCAACAAACCCCCCCAAAAACAACTCTTGTTGCAGCTCACATTAGGTCTGTTATTTACCCAGGGGATAAATATTGACTCAGTCCTGTGTGTGTACACAATAGCCAGTGTCTGCCAGGCCAGTTGCTTACAGGAGATGGAATTTAGTTTAAAGGCATTTATTTACCTGCCGGGCAGGAATGCAGCCGCCAGCGCTTCCGCTGTGCTGCACAGACACAGCGAGGACATGGTCTGTTCATGCACACTGAAGAGATGTGGCAAAAACCTCTGCTGAGCCGCAGCGGGTACATATGGGCAGGAGCCACGTCAAGATCCTGGGAGGAGAGCTCGGAGCAGCCATGAAGGAAGGCTTGGAAACTTGCCAACAAAGCAGTTCTGAAATTTCTGGGAACTTCAAGACCCAGACTTTCATCATGTCAACTCCATTCTGCAAATATCTGGCCCCAGACAAAAAGGACTGGAAACTACATATGCCCAGCTTCTGGGATACCTCCTGTTTTGTCCCCATGTGGACATTTTTCTGGAATAAAATTGCCTTTATTCTGGAATGGAATGTCTATACTGGGATATATTCTTGTCATGGTTCCCGTGTAAACAAGCCCTAAAAATGAATGGAGCTAGGCTTTTTCCTGTTTCCATTCACCAATAAACACCCTCAAAAGGAGTTTCCACCCCACTCTGGGTCCTGGTAACAATAGAAGTGGGAAGATAAAATATTAACGCTATTTTGCAACAGGCAATTGCATGCAACTCCTCCAAAGAGAACAATGCTGCTCCAGGCAGGAAGGGAAACCAAAAAATCTTGGCTTCTGCACTTTTGGAAACACAAAGCTTTTGTTTTCAGTTTTACCACATTGCTTGGGGCAGGTCAGTCTAAGGGAGCCCAGCGATTTGTACTGGCCCGCAGACCCAGGGCCTATGCATAGATTACCATATCCAGAGCAACCACTGCAGGGGGATCCTAGTGGGGGCAGAATAAAAGCGATTGGTGAAGTCGGGCAAGCATTTAAAAGGACTGCGCCTTGGGTCAGCTTTATTTTCATGCCAGGGTTACAAGGAGGAAAGGGGCTGAGAAGGCTGCAAGCAGCCCTTATCAGCACATAGTGCAATACGAAGAGGGCTCACCCACCTAATCCTTGTCACTGCTATGGCTGGCAAACTCCCCACCTGAAGCCTGCAGCCACGTGGTGGACAGTCACACCTTTGGGCCCTGACCTTGGATTTCAGTTTTCTCTCGTAAAATGTACCCCCCAACAACTTTCCTGAACACGGAGACGCTAGGGAAGTTTTTCTCTTGTGGGACATTGCTGTGGGTGCAGCACAGTAGACTTACGGGCTGGGGAAGATGATTAGCCTCTTGCTATGTCACGATTAGCAAAACACTGATTTTTATTATTATAATCTGAGAGAAAACTTCTCAGCCATCTTTCCTCAAACAGCAGTTCAGCTAAGCACAAGGCCTGGACTTAGCTTCTAAATGTAGCTAGGAAATGGCATTTGCAGTACCCTGATAGTAGAGAAAACACTTTGAAATGGTCTACAGGTTTCAATTCCAGCCCCTATTTTTCTCACCTAGAGGGCACAGTATATTGGTCTCCTATCCTTGGAAGTAATCCAAAGAGGATGCACAAAAGGCAGGAAAATTGACAGAAAAATAACGCTGAGTGTCCCCCTTAGCGCTCCAGATCCCCCCCCGTGGGGCAGCAAAGCCTACAGTTCTGAGTGCATCAGGAAGTAGTCATCGTTCGGTTTCTGTTCTGCAGCAGGTCGTCTGTAGGAACAAACTCATACAGGAGTTGATTCTGAGCCTCTTCTCTTTATTTAAATTATATATTTCTGTTGAAGAGAAAACATAATGAAGAAAAGTCACTTTCCCATTACGTATCTTTGTGAAACATCACTGGGGCTGGGCAGAGAAAAGCTTAAAGGGTCACTTTTTATTCTGCCAGGGATGGAGGTACTCAGGTCACAAAGACTTTTATACGCTGCCCTAGCAGGACCTTGTTGCTGGCCGCTCCTTGCTAAAGAGGTTAGCAGGTCAGTTGTAAGAATGCCCCTTCTGAGGAACTGAATCCATCTGACCCAACACACGAGTTACTACATTATATGCTGACTCTCAAACCAGATTTATGATGCCCCGCTCTCCAGCTCACCATTCTACTGTGGTCACTACTTCCTGAATCTTGTCCACTTCTTTTAACATGCTCGCTGTTGTCAGTTCTGCCACAATCTCAAAAACATCAGCTTCCGATGCATAGGGGTCCGGGTCATATTCATAGGAGTAGTACGACAGATCTGTCTGTAGTGGAGGGCCTTCCTCTGCTGCAAAGGAAACCATGGAGCCTCAGTCTGTGCTTTAGCCAAAAGAAACGGCATTTCAGCATCATATATTGCGCCACAGAGAAGAAGAATGACATAAAAGGATAGGAATGTTAATCAGGGAGGTAAATCAGGGGCCAAATGAGTGCCTTACATGAGCAAAGGAGGCTACACATGTCAATGGACCTGCACATGCATGCTTAGATTCACATGCAAGGAGAAAAGCTGCTGTAAGTCAGAACTGTCAGTCTCCCAGTCTGAGACTTGGGCACTGAAAGAAAATGAAAGAAATCATGGTGGGAGGGGAAAGGGGGCATGTAATTTGAAAAAAATCTCAAAGTTTCATTTTAAAATATCTAATTTTACACAGTAACTGAGGTGATTAAGTTAGGAACCAGTTCACACCAAGACCTCTATACAGTAAGAAAAGAGTAACAAATCTTTGGGAACACCAGGTGTCACAGATGAGGTACTCTGCACCCTGAAAAGACATCTGCCCTTTCACTAGGTCCAGACCAAGTGCCTCAGTTAAGGAGAGACCAATCCATATGAAGACGCGTAACGTGTGCATTCTTTTAAGCCCCATTTTATAAAAGTCAGTCACAAAGCTAAAGGGCAGACTGTGTTAGAGCAGTTTACTTGGTGCATGTCATGAAAAAGATCAATTTGAGCAGCTAGATTTCTTTTCAGCCGAACCAGAACAAAGATTTTGGCACAAGAGGCCAGGAGCTTACATCAAAGCCATTCACTTCTCCCTCAGCCTGAACTAGCAGTAGCTGAGGTACGTCTGCACAGTCACATACCATGAGGAGCTTCCACCGTGTAAGATGGGAACAGACACATCGCAGGCAGAGAGGGATACTTATCCTCCCTGCGTTCATTCCAGTCTATACTAAGACACTGGCAGGTCACACACGCAGTACATGTCCCACTCAGAAGCAGGCTGTGCCTCTCTGTGGTGGGCAATTGCTCACTGTCCAGAGGGTAAGACTGCAAGGTAAAACTTCTAGGAATATCAATAGGTCCCTGTTTTCTAAACTGTTCCTCAAGCCAGCTCAGCTGCCCATCTTTCCCCTTTGCTTTCTGTGTACACTGCTCTATTCCAAACCAAAGCAATCACTCAAATGTAGTCGTAAGGAGGAAAAGTCGCTCTCCGCCGCCCCAAAGTTGGCTTTATTCAAGGAGAACACTCATCAAGGCCTTTGAAAATGTTTGTTCTCTAGACATAAAATATCTGGAGGCTCTTCCCTGTTGCCTCCCACATCCCCCCAGCAACAGGCTCAGTCCTAGGCAAGGGAACGCTTGCCTGAAAGCAGAGTCAGTCTTTGTGTTCACCACTTCTTGGCCTTCTCCATGTGAGAACCTGCCAGATCATGAGCTCGTTCTATGAATGGATGATTGCTGTCCACCAGGGACAGAATTAACATCACAGACCTCACTCTTCCCAGGAATGCAGCACTGGAGTCAAAGCAAAGACCAAAGGCCGACATTTCCTGTTGCATACAAACCACTCCCCCATCTCCACATGTTTGTGCCTAAGCCAATGTTTGCTGAACACCGATGGGGTGAAAGGAAAAGCGGCCCGTTGCCAGTTCAATCAATCCTAAAACACAGCGGTGCTGTGAATAATGCGCCTGCCAGGGAGCGCTGCGAGATGACTCCACCTGGAAGCAGAGTTCACTCTGACGTTCCTGTTAGCAGCTAGTGATGGGTGATGGCATTTATTTTTAAAAAAATAATACCATATTACCAAGTATCGTAATTCCACCCAGAATTTTCTTCCAGCTACTGGCCCTTCGATCTGCTAGAGCAGAACTGTACAAATAGCATGGCTCCAGCTGCGGGGAGAAGGCTGGGAGGGTTGGACAGCGTGAAGCTGGGTGCGCTGCCTGCTCGGAGCAGCGCAGAGCGCAACGCCACGGCAGCGCTGATGCCACTGCGTACTGCCACACCACGCTTTGATATTGCTTTGCCATCAAATACATGCAGAATCACAACATGACCGCGATAGCAACATATTGCCTTCCAACATCAGTGGCTATACATTTAGCACTTTTGGCAGAGATTTAGGCAATTTCCGAAGAGCGTTAATGATCTATGGAAGCAATCAAAGCACCACTTCATCAGAGAGATGGCATTCTCAGAGAGAATCCCCGAGGCTCTGAAATCCACCCATGTTTTTGTAGCCTAGTGTGACAACGACGTTAGGAAAGCCACAGACAGAGAGGCACTTGAGATACTGGCACTCCAGTTAGCAAGCAAAACTCTCCTTCAGGAGCTTTCAGTCCTAACAAATATGACTGGAACAGGCTGTGAAAGCATACTAGCAGAGCTTCAATGCTTAGAGGCAGAGGTGGGTCCACGCTACTCATCAAAAACCTAGTCCATCGCCCTGAGTCTCAGTAATTCACCTGTGAGAAAGAACAGCTGAGGAAGGGGATTCAGACATGAGTTATTTCAGCTGAGTCCCACCACCCTGCACACTTCCCTCTCAATCAAGAGGATATTTCTAAAGATGTGAAGAGGATCTGTACAAAAAAGGCTACAGTTTTAAGATCAAACCTCAGCCATTCTGCCTCACTTGCTGCAAACATCTGCTGCAGGCTTTTGAAAGGCATTTTTAAATGCTTTGACAATAGCTACGTGCTGCAAGAAGCGTTGCGTCCTGATTTTTCAGACTATCTGTATACAAATGCTTACCTTGACTAGCACAACTCAAGAGCTGCTGCTTATTCTAGTGAACTCACTGGGGTATATGGAACTACACTGCAAGCCTGTGTTTGCCAGAGTGGCCCGAACAGATTAATTTTTCCCACTGTTTGCTGGAAGGAAGCTGGCTCTCATTGTTTCCATTGCTGGGGTAACACAGACAAGAGCTAACAATGAAAGCATCAATCAAACCAAGCTCAGCCTGTACAAGTCATACGGCAAACACAGAAGGATTTCAGACAATATAAACACCACGAGGTTCTCCAAGAAAATGGTATTTACGGAAGATTAACACACTGAGGCAGTTTCACCAACCTGCCCTGAGCTTGATTTGGCTCCTGGAGTTTTGTATCCTTTTAGGAAATCGCAGATTTAGACATGGCTCATCAAAACTTTCACTAGAAACCCAGAGCACCTGAGCCGACTTAAACCAATCACATGCTTCAATGCTAACAAACCAGTGAGTCCAAATGAAACCCGTGTATAAGGAAGGATTCATTCATTTGTTAAACTTTGATTCATGTACCGTGTGGTTGACCTGAGACGAGCCCAGAGGATTAATGAAAATCACATGCTGGGCGCTTTTCCTGATGCAGGATTTAGTCAGTTTCATTTCTGAATGCTCACTCTGCCATGGCTGCTCAGACAGCTCAGTTCAGAAGAGTATCTGTCTTCCAGGAGACTCTCTACTCGAACACTCACAGATCCTAGAACAAAGCCAGCTCTAAATGCTTGTGCATGGACAAACATCCTTATGGCATACAGGTTTGTTAAGCTAACAGCTGTATTAAAATGCCACACACCCCAAAAAAAAAGAAGAAAAAAATCAATTTCCACTTTAGCTCTTATTGCTGGCCTGCTGAGCCAACATTGCTTTTGTCTGTTTAGACCAGAAACCGAAGGGTTATTTTTCTTAGATAATTTAAGGCGGATTATTTCAGAAACACCATTCTGAACATTTTTGGATTGTGGACTACTGTTCAAGTTCCACAAGTTTTTTTCCCAGGTAACCATATTTTTACTATCAAATTTTTATTTGAAAATAATGTAATTGCAGTCCAATTTTGTAGACCAGCAGCAAAACACTTAGTATGGCCTTGCATACCAGCAGTGCCCTACAGCGCACTTTGGGAGTGCTTCTTTAAAGGGCTCAGATCGCAGAGTTTCCATGCTGAGTACACAGCATTTGCACAGAATAAAAAGCAACAAGCATTCACCTCAGTTACTCTAACAGGCAGCAATCTTATATATTCACACTAAGTCCAGAAGCAAAGCGAGGGAAAACAGGAGAGACGTTAAACACTAAGACTGAATGACCTATAGAAATACCCTCAACGGAATATTCACCATGCTTTTACACCTTAATAAGAAAACTGTCCATCAACTTCTGTAGAGCAGAGGAAGGGTAAAGAACAGGACGGCATCTCGCATGTTGGACACATGCTAGTCAGAACTCCGGTGCACAAGAGGACATGAGAAGGCACAGAATCTTCTCTTGAAAAATTAACTGGTTTTACTGATTTGTTAGGAGAGTTAGAGGCCGGGGGAAAATTAATGAGTGGAAAGCAGCCAGGAAAAATCTAGTCCAGTTTATTTACTAGAAACAGCATGAAACAAACTATTCTATTGACATTCTACTGCTTCTCGGTGAGATTTATTGTGAGCCATGAGCAAGTTCGACATGAGTCTTGGAAAAAAGTGTATGAATATAAGCACCGAATAAAATGAGCAGCCAAATTCCTGGCTACTCCATCTACTGACCTTAACGTTTTTGCTCACTAAGGACCTTTATTCCAAACAGCAGCTCCGAGAGAATCAAGACTGCCAGCTCAATTTTTGCACAGAACTGCTAGAGGCAAAGTTAATCCACCTGGATTCTAGTTCTTGCAACGGTTTGGTCTGTTGTCATGTCCTGTTCAGTTGTTTGTTGAAACACATTACATCAGCCTGGTTTTAAATGTGTTCTTTACAGCTTAATATTGAAGAAAAGATCAGAGAGTGTGTGTGGTTCAAACATACCAAGGCTGAGAAAACAGGAGGGTCACTTGCCCACTCCTATGAACAACTACCTAAATCTTGCACTTGCACTGAACAGAGCAGGCATCGAGCAAGGTTTCCTGAAAGGCAAAGGACTAGAAGAGCTAGTCTGTTGCTGAATCATCCTGTTTCCTTGACCTCTTCATTTTTTTCTGATTTCTCAATATTCTGTCTTTTCTAAGAGATGAAGAACTTCAGCATCTTTACTTAAATGTGCTTAAGAGCCATATATACTTTCATACAGTGAAAGGATAAGCTTTAACCTTGTTAAAGAAAAAGGCCTTGGATAAATGGCAAAGGTATGAAATTACCTGCTGGAGTTTGGGGAACACTGGGTTGCTCAGCTGCATGGGAATGTGCCTCCCTTTCTTCTGGCAAATTCTTGGCTGTAAATAAAATGAGAAATAAATGCATTGGTCATAAAATCTGTTAATGAATCTCTAGAAAACGTTTGCCTTTCCAGAGGTGGCATACTCGGTTCACCGAGCTACATCACTGCACTTCTTGAAAGCCCATGCAGAACCTCCAAAGAATGTTACATTTCATGGATGTCATTTTTACCTAGGATTATTCACTTCAGATAAAACAGTATCACTAATTCTCTCTGATGTTCATTCACGAGAACAGAAAATCAGTTATTCCAAGCTAAGCAGGAAGGCTGCTGCTCTTGTAACTCAATCCCCTGTAGCATGAGTAGCAAAATAATACATAGAAGGTTTTGAATTCTCCTCTTTGCCCTGCCGCACGTGTGTAGCTATCATTTGCTTAGATGAGGATTTGCGGTGTTCTGCAACTAGACTGGAACAGAAAAGGGAAGTGAATGAAACCTACAGGCAGAACATTGAGACATGGGCATCTGTTCTATCCTTGTATTATTCCTGCACGATGCTACTTCCATCTGGCAATGGTTTGGGTAAATCTGTCCATCTGATCCACATACAGGCTCCCCATCATAGCCGCAGTCTCGCGAACACATGCACTGCTCAAAATACTCATCTTCCAAGCAGCCAAAAATGTTATTGCATGGTCCAGAGTGAACAAAGCCTGAAAAATAAACGAAAACATCCAAAGCAATATTTTCGCATAGCACGGGGAAGGGGAAGATCGGGCGGCAATTTTCTTCTATTTCTCCAGTGTAAGTTTTCATGTTGAATTCCCTAAGGCTACTCATAGGAATTTAGAAACTTGGTAGAATAAAAAGCTCTGGGAATAACGCTGTCTTTCCGAAAGAACCATATTGCACGAGATCCCAGATATAGGACAATGCAACTATTTTGCACGACATAGAGAACAGAAAGGAACACAGAGTTTCTGGGGAAAGTTATTCCTTTTGCTGCTGCATGAAGTTGTTCAGCCTTCCTACAGTTAATCGAGGAACTCTATAGCAAGATGTTATAGCGGAGGAAAACCAAATTGCATTTTAAAGAATTTTTACCTTTATGTTTATTAACAGAAATTTGTGCAGGTTCTTCCAGAATGATGCATTATATCTTGCCTCTGAAGCAAATAATAGTCACTTTGGTGATTGAAGAGCAGACTACGTTGCTCTGTTCGGCTGTCGTAAGTTTAATACTGCTACCCCACAAACCTTTGCAAAAACTCCTACTAACAGAGATAGCGAAATAGAGCATTTTTCGAAATATAAGTTTGAGTTCTGAACTCCGGGGCAGGATATCTGTGGGCTCCATTTTCCAAAAAAATCTGCTTGGCTTTGGTGCCACTTACCAACCCATTGGCTAGCTGAGCTTTCCACCTCATTGCACGTTGGCCCATCACAGAGCTCCCGAGCCAAGGGACTGTTTTCACTCACGTTGTAGAAACGAGTTGCTTCAAAAGCTGCAGGCCAGCAAGAACGAGAAATCACAACCGAGCCTTATGCCCAGAGCCCTAACGGCGGCAAAAGTCAAAGGAAAGCGGGCACATACCTGGCTCATAGTAATCATACACTTTGATAGGAACAGGAGCTGTTTTCCCAACTATATGCTCTCTGAAAGCTTGAAACTTTACACAGGTCATGCACTGGCTAGGAATCTGTATGAAATTAGGTAAACTTGTAACAAAAAACCTGTACTTTCAGTGAAGAGAGAGACAAATAAACATAGTGCGCGCCCCTAACGTAACACGCTGTGCTGGAGGCTTGGGAGGAATGAAGACACCTCCAATACTAAGTACAGAGACAAAGATAACGAACAAAAGCCAAAACAGGACAAATTAAAATAGGTGATACTTTACTGGCCTTTAAAGCATGTATTTGCTGGACACCAATATCAAACCTGAAACTCAGGCGGTGTTCTCTAGCTTACCTGGCACCACTCCTGCTGTCAGCCAGCTTGCTAATGCAACGAGCTAACAATTTACTGCTGATGACCAAGGCAAGAGGGATCTCATCTTCCACTCTCAAGTACGTGCTGCGAGATCTAAATTAGGCTGCATTTCTACGCCATCCTTTTAGCAATGCTAGTTGTACCTGAAGGCACAATTATTTTGAGGCAAAATCTAAGCAATATCCGCCCAGAAATTCTACATGCGCCGAAGCTAATCCCCTGCCTCTATTACGCTGCGTTTTCCAACCAAAACCACAGCACCGACCTGCTGCAGGAGGGGCTCAAGCAACTGGCCCGTTAGGACTGCACGGTAATCTTCATCTGTGAGGGACCATCAACATCAGCACCCTGTACCTGTGCCTGATCCACTGGTCATTTGCCTTTCATTGAAAAGCAACATAATTATAAGAAACCAAGTCATTTACCTCATCAAAATAAAAAAGGACTTTTCTTCCATCCACTTCATATCTTTTTAATCCAATTTGCTTGTTCATCAATAACTGGAGAAAAAAATCAGCAGGTTTAGTTTCAACTCATTTTATAGAAAACAGGTTGAAATTAGAGAATAAGACAGACTTTAGACCGCTTGGAAAACTGATCAGACACTAAAGCCCAGGGATTTCTTCTGGATGTTTCAGTAAGAAAGGGGAAATGAAAAGAGGTTTGCAATGGCTGTAATACAACTGAGGAAAAAGCCATCTGTGTTCTTTTCTGTGACCTGATGAGGAATACTTGCAAGGTGCAAATGCTGAGGGTTCTTCCTGGTCTCCTGTGCGTTATCTCCCTCTGACTACACCTGACGTATCATCCAAAATCTAACTGAATAGCTCCCAGATTGTTTTCAGTACCAAGGCACAAGCAAGACCTCAGAGACCCCAAAACACTCGATGAAGTCTCCTATTTACACTCCTTCAGACCACCAGGGAATTAGGCTGCTGGACCGCACTGCATATTAAAGCTCCCCTTCTCCCACCAGCTGAAAACCCCAAAACATTCTTCTGCCAGGAAAATCGATCCTTACATTTGAGAAGAGCAGCCAGTTGAAAGAGCCCTAGGCATCCTCCCTGTTGACGAGTGGGGTCAGGCCAGGCCTCTGCGACTCATCTTCTCTCCCTCTGAGGCCCAGGGATTTGTAGTTTGCATTGTAGCAGTCAGGCCCACAGACTACCTCTTCTTATGCTTTTTATTTGTTGGGACAATCTGCATATCTAAGGCGTATCAGAACACAACCTAAGAGCACTTCCCACGCCTGGGCTGCTACTGCCCCTGATTTACCCCAGACATTCACAAAAAGGCTCTAGCTCGTCTCCTCGTGCGGACTGCGGGGCTGTGTGTACATCATGAGCACAGCCTTCAGAGGGAAGGGCAAGAGCCCTCATTTGTGGAATTACTGTACCACCTCAAAGAATTTAGTAATTATCTCCCTGGTACAGAATGCTAATGAGTCACCACCAAAATATAATTGCTATCATTTGATATAATTAGATAAAGTTTTACTTTAAAATTTCCAAGAGAGTTACTGCCATGATTTTCCATATTTGGAATATTAACTTCTCAGTCCTATGATGACTGTCATGCTGCATGTAGCTGAGATCAGTCAGTCATTCATTCCTGTTTTGATAAATTGGATTCAGAACACATTTATCATGTGAAAAACATTTAACCCAGAAGCTGGGGAGGACGATGGTGTGTGGAAAAGGACTCTTGGGTTCTGATCCCAGTTTGGGGAGCAGAGTGAGGGCCAGAGCAGATACTTTAATTCTAGTCCCCAAACTGTCCTGTTACTTTAACCTCTCTCAGACAATCCCTTTTGGGACACAGGGGTGATACTTCCTTGGCTTTTTTTTTTTTTTTTTTTAATGTTCCTAAGTTATTTTGAGATCTTAGAGTGAAAACTCTGTGGAAAGGAGCACAAAACATTATCATCATGCATTAGAAAGAATGACATGAAGCAAAAAGCATTTCTACTGAAATTTGCCCAAACCTGCTACCAACAGCTTTAAAC
The DNA here is from genome assembly GCF_949628215.1 of Phalacrocorax aristotelis. Lineage (NCBI taxonomy): Eukaryota > Metazoa > Chordata > Aves > Suliformes > Phalacrocoracidae > Phalacrocorax > Phalacrocorax aristotelis. Next base: position 28,112,886 of record NC_134310.1, read on the forward strand.
TGCGAATTTCTTCAGCATAGTGCTTCTAGTTGTAAAACCCTGCACACAGCTTCCTGCTATTACTGTAACAAGCAAAGGAACATGTGTTTAAGTCCCACACAATATGGAAAGGGCCAATTTAATTTGTCCTTATAATTTTAGGGGCCTGATGGTGGCTGTTATTACTCAGCAGTAGATGGCTGCAGACAGTCCTTTTATGAGGGCTTGGAGAGGCTGGCGCCACCGGGAAATGCTCAGCTCAGCTAAAGTTGCATTTTTCTGGTGAAGCTTGATATATACCAGCCTGTGGTGACCTCCTGACCTTGTCGACACCCAGCATTATTAGAAGGATTTGTGGCTGCACAGCCAGGGGGGCTGCCCTCAGCGTGCAACAGAGCATTCATTAACCATCACTGCCCCGGAGCTGCACACAGGTCCGCTCCGTGCACACTGCTCCCTTGTGAGGGCAAACAACAAACAAGGAAAGCTGATTTGCAGCTCTGTCCCTCCGCACCAGGAGGAGAAGGGAACGGCTCGGGTAACAAGAAAATGCAGCAGTGGGAATGACAGGGCTCTGCTGAAGGTGTCCAAAATACAAGACAACACTAGCACCAGGTCTTCAGCAGAAGAATGTAATTTTCGTCAGCATGATCTGGATACACATTGGGTAGCCACGAATAAATCATAGGGGTTGCATCTGCAACCCCTACCTATATATATGCTCGAGCTTTGTCCCTACATTTCATTTTTACAGACGCAGAGTTTCTGCAATAAGGAAAATGGAATTCAGCTCTTCAAGGGGAACATTCCTTGAATATCCTTCCCAATTTAGCAATATCTCCTACTGCCCAATGGAAGTAATTCTGTTCTAGTAATGGAAATGGACTGCCCAGTACTGAACCCCAAGCGCAGATTCCTCTCTCCAAATCCAGACGCCAAGTACATAGTCTTTTTTGCCCAAAGAACTTTCAAAAGGGTGGGTTTTGAACCAGGTCTTTTGTATCTGACTGGCACTGAAGAAGTATGCACTGCATGAAGTGCCTGACATCCTTCTGAGATTCGCAGGGACTTAACTCACATCAGCTCTGTGCTGCAGGAGTGCAGCCTTCCCAGTTAAGAAAGAGAATAAGCTCCTTTTCCCATTAAGACGGGGAGAAAGGAAAACAGATCACCTGCTATTCTATGACCAGAGACCCTAACAGACAGGGCTACACTGGGACTCTCTTCCTTCTCCGTCTGGGGAGGCAGGAATGTGAAACTCGGACAGGTGGGAAGTTGCCATAAGGGAAAGCACAACCGCTCGTCCGCTTAGTGCTAGAGAAAGCCTAATGTGCCGGACAGCTCATTCAGCACTGAGAAGATAACTCTTGTGCAGTTGCAGGGTAGCTTGCTTTTACCCTCTGACTGCTTCCATCCAGGCCAGGCTTGGGGACATGTAGAAAGGAGGAAGGGTATGAAGCAGTCACAGGATGCTTCCCAGACATTGATGCATCTGACACAAGCAGTGTGGGTACATCTCCCTGTCTCTACTCTAGTCTCCACATGCCCAGTGTTTGTTTCTGATGCACCTGGTCAAAGAACTAGCAGTACTGAGGCACAAGCAAGATGGCACTGAATGCGACAGAAGAATCTCTGAAGCCATGAGAAACCAAACATCAGAGGTAGGCTGGTGTCCCAGAGCACAAGGATTATGGCAAGACACTAGAAGACAAGAGAGAATAAGAGGTACCGCAAAGAGAACTGTTCTGAGACATTAGGCAGCTAGTTCATCAGGGAATGAGAATCAAAGCTCCCTTGCACAGTGTATATCCTAACATTAACCATATATTCACAATTGTCTTCAGTGTTTCTTCTGCTTAGGACACGTAGAACGTGCCCAGAACAGAGGTTAGTGTAAACCGTCAGTGCAGCACCGGAGCAGATTGCTGTGTGTAGCAGCCTTGGCTAGAAGGAAGAAACGTTCAGGGACTGAAATGATGGAAGCTGTGTAGTCCCTTGTAACGCATGAGCTTATGGGACCTTCTCAGGACTCTCAGCCCACAAACTCTTAACCCTGTCCCCTGCTGAAACCAGTAAAGGAGATGTTCCCCGAGTACAGCCTAGACAAGGGGAGCTCCTATTGCTGTTATTTCTTCTTAGCTTGTTTCAGGAAAGATAAGGAGTACAGGGATTTGTTACTTAACCTAACACATTTTCTATTCTTCTGTAATGAAAACCCCTTTGCACTCTTTGTTTCAACTCTTTCCCTCCCTTTACTCCTCCTTTTCCTCTGCTGATAAAACATTCCATGGGTTTAATACCATAAAGATATCCTGTTGTTCTCCTCCTGTCCCATTTTGAGTTCCCTGGTCCTAAGCCAGGTTTCCAGCCATATTTTTTCTGCCATTATTTACGTAAATTACTGTGAAAGAGAACTTATTTGAAAGCAGTACAAACGACTGTCACTCTAGCACCTCCAGCAGGAGGAGATAAAATAGTAACCAAACCCACTACTGGCCCCCTCACCTAATTTTCTTCCTTTCTCTTACCACATGGATGCTGGAGACCTCCTACTGCTGGTCTTGCCTCACCTGAATAGCCATATTCAGTTTGTTGCACCATTTGTTGCATGTGAGAGAGAATATCACACTCAAAGGTCAACAGGCAAATAAAAATCGATACATTTTACATGCACGCATTTGAAAACAGAATTCTCAAGGTGCAGCTAGTGAACAGATATAAAATAACTTTGCTATTTCTCTTTACAGGATTAATTTCCTATCTGATCAACACACATCTCTGTACAGAAGTATTCCAGCACAGCTCCCTGATACTGAAAGGATGCAATTCTTTTCTCGGGGACTAATACACAAGTTCCTCTGGCTTCAGTGAGTGCCCAGGAGACTGGCTGACAGCAGACCTTGACACGGATTGTAAGCCCCTGAAGAGGGTCACATTTTCTCTAAGAAAATGCAATGGTGTTTCTATTATAAATTAGCCAAATCAAGTGAAATCCTAGAGAAGACAAAGGAATGTGCACTTTTCCTTGAATTAGGATGTTGTATTAAACTGCCTGGCCTTCACTACTATTCTACTTTAAAACTCTTTCCCCAAATCCTCCCCCCCCCCCCAATATAATGATGATAAAGTTATTAACAGAAGAGATCTTTTGGAAGCAAAATACTTTTTAGCTCTTTAGCAGTTCTCAAGGATTTTACACCTGTTTAGTTACATAGTCCTTAAAAACTCTATTTTTGCAGCATAAAACCCACCAGTGAATACACTGTAATGCTTCCACAAAATATAAAGGGAAGCTGAAGATTCCAGTTCATCTCCCCTAGAGGGCTGGCTGGGTAAGAGGCACATTCTGTCCACCTCAGTTTGGCTTGCAATAAACATGATGCTCTCCCAGAAGGGGGGGGGGAAGGCAAAAAATTCCAAGACACAGAGCCTCCAAAGAAATGGAATCCAGATGTTGGAGATAACACAGCCCACTAAGAAGCCATAAACAGCTCCTGTTAGAGCACATTTTCACTTCAGTATTTCCAAATGGGTCTCATTTAATTACTGTGCACTGTGCTCAGTAATAAACCTTTATTTGCCCACGCTCAGTAAGTTTGTTAACCTTGCTCGGAACAGCTGTTTACTCATTTCAGATAAATATTGTTTGACAAGTGAAATCTCCTGCCCCTCCAATTTTAATTGTGGTTTTGGACAATGCTCTAACATCCAATGGCATTTGGTTCCTATTGCTCCCCAAAGGGAGTCCCTGCCAATTAGAGAGGCGGGTCCTGGCCCAAGATCATACCTTGCACTCTCATTACAGCATCTTACCTGCTCGAGGCTCTCAATATCTGCACGAAACCCTGAGAACAATGGCACTTCCAGGACAGCCATGTTAGAAGATCCAGAGTGCAGCCATCTTCCCATGAGAACAAAAAGAGAGAAAGAATGAAAACAAACTCAGGATCCAAGATAAAAAAATGGTACATGGACAACTCAGGATGGGGAACAACTGAAACTTCAGAAGAAAAAGAATTAAAAGTATCTACTCTTCTTTGAAGCACTTGTTGAAAGCCATGGTCTACTCGGTTTTATAAAATCCTCTTTTCTGCTTTTATTCAACCAAAATTAAGCACAACTCAGAGAGCAGAGATGTAGGAGGTGTCCAGGCAAATGGAGGCAGAAAAGCAGAAGGAAGGATGTAGTCTCTTGTGGGGCTGCTGGTCTCATTTTTCAATTAATCACTGAGAAAATGCACTTGGTAAAAGGGAATAACCCCTTGGAGCAGAACCTTCTGCTCTTTCCTAAGTGGAGGGCTGTAAATGGACTGTGGTGTAAGAGGAATATTACTTCCCGATACCAGGCAGATTCATGAAACCCCAGGGTTGAATAAATAACCATTTATCTCCAGCATCTTATTGACACTGAGAAAAGCGTCTTTGCTAATGAGTCAGCAACCTCACTCTCTAGTTACTAGTATTAAAGAATTCACTGCCTATATAATCCTCTATAATATCAATGAAGACTCCAAACACCCACTGAAATTCAGAGTTGTTACTGCTGAAGTATACATTAAAAAAAAAAAACAACACACCATAACCCCAGGAAGGGGTGGAGAGAAAGTTTATTTGGGGCATTGCAAAAGATTTCAGTTTCTTGCAGCATGGCACAAGAGCCAACATCGTAACAAAGAAGCTCCTGCTAATTCCAGAACAACGCTCCTTTCTTCTGCATTCGCATATAGTCGGCTCTAAACTATCCCTCCTTGGCAGCTTACCTGTTTGCTGTTGAGTTGCACCACAAAGACAATGAGCTTGCACCCAGGAGGGCTTATTAGCTCATGCCCAGCACTGAGAAAACACAGTACACGGCTTCCAGGATCAAATTCGCCAGATCTGAACTGGCTCCTGCAGGGCTACTTGGAGGCCCCTATACGGAGGCCTCCACAGCTAGGGCGGGCGGGCGAGTCTGCTGAAGCTCTGCACAGAGCCAACCTGGATGTAACGCCGCACCCGAGCTCATACGCCCACAGTAGCATGAGATGGTCTGTGGATGGATCCAGGTGGCTCTGTGTAAGACACTTCAGGGTGGACAGTCTCAGAGACATTAAGCCTTGTTAATCCTGATCTAACTCCATGCATCATACTCCCTAAAAAACCCCTGTAATATCCCTTTACCTGCATTTTTCCCAGTCTGTTATATCACTTCTTTATTTCCCATATTGTTTTGTCCCTAACCCCTCAGAAGTGCCCCAAGGACCTCACTGAGCATGACAGTGCTTACAACAATTACATTCTGAAGAACACCCCCAGCTCGAAATATTTCAGCTGTCATCCTTAGATGCACTCCTCTACTCACATTGCCTAAGTAAGATGATGAAGGAGTTAAAAGACCATCATTACAGGAAGAAGGGGAGGAAAGGGAAGATTTGCTTTTGTTTTCTTTCCAAGCAATCAATCTCCTTGGACTGGGCTTCCTCTCAAATTTCTGTCTTTGCTCCAGCAATTCCCAGGGCAGAAGTTTCAGAAATAACAACAGAAAGGTTGCGTTGATGCAGGGCAGCCTCCTTAGTTACAGGCACCTTCAAGGGACTGACACGACTTTATGAGCTTACCTCCCCAGTACAAGCTGCAACGCTTAGTAGGGGGGGAAGAGGTTGGAAAAGGGATACTGTTATATACAGCCAACCTAGCAAACTTTTGGATGATGAGCCTGCGTTGCTCGGCACTGGCTGTTGTTACTGGAGCGGGGAAGAACTCAACTAGGCCGAAAAATGCCTGGCCCCAGATTTCGCATTGCTTCTGATTGCCGCGAGCCTGTATCTGCCAGCAACAAGCCCACATGAGCAAGGGGCAAGTCTGCTGACAGAGATAACAAGATCTCATCTTTGCCTGGAGTCACTGAAACTGTTTTCAGGACTGTAGCTGCTGCATGGCGTTGCCCCTGCAGGAAGGAAGGGGACAAACTGATAGCGCAGCACAAGTTTTCCATTTCCATTAATTACATCTGAGCTGTTCACTTGACTTCTGCTGTTCCAGTTCAATGAAGCTGTAGCCCCACCACCTGCTATGCTCCTGGTCACAGATATGCAGAACAGTTATTAAATTCTTAGGAATGGCGTCTTCTGTTACACAGTAGGATGCTGTAGGCCCTCCGTATTTACTTTGGTTGTGCCTTTCCCTCCTTTGGGCCAACTTTCCAACCACTTCCTTAAAAACCAAAATGTTTTGTAGAGAGATCAGCAGCTCCTGATAACTGCAGCAGTGCTGACGGGTTTAAGCAAACCGTGTGAGTGGGTTGAATACAGGTCAGAAACTATTCATGCTGCTGTTTGTCTACAGGCAAACTCTTCTCCCAATATCTTAAGTTTCCCAATCTGTAAAATGAGATGGAACTGCTGATGTCTTTGCAAAGTGCTTTGAGAGCCCGGAAGGAAACTTCAGGAGCTTTAGTATCACGCCATTTTTAAAAACTACTTTGAATTTCTTTATACAGAACAAGGAGATAAGCAATGAGCTTTAAAGAGCTTATTAACAAATATCTGCATATGCTGTGCCTTTACCATAGATTCCAAATTCATACCACAGCAACAAGCTGCTTCTGTTAGATTTTTGGTATCCAAAACTGAAGAATAAGCAACTCAAACATTAAAGTCAAGTCAGTAATATTTAAAAAACTATTGACATGTTTAAGATACCAGTTAACCAGCTGAAATTACCTAGCTCTTTTTGGCTTTTAAGGAAACCCTGTTACTGAAAACCTAGAAAATAATCTAGAACTTTTTCTTTTCCACCTGACACAAGCAAATGACATCCAGTTTGCCGCCTTCAGGTTTTGGAGAGGCAATAATGAAACGATAAAAATGCAAGGTGTAGCCCTCTGTAAATTTTGTTCTTGTTTCTCTACCTTTGACATATATTTAGCACTAAAATTATTAATGCCAGCAGACAATCCTCATGAATGTCCTTGCAATAACTCTGTCCTACAACCCACAATTACGGTTGAAAGTCCACCTTCTGCATGTGAGGTGCCCTGTCTAAACTGAGATACAGACAGTGCAGCAAGAAAGAATTTGGTATTTTTCCTCTATCAATGAACGTGTCAGTATAGATGTGCTCATCAGCAAACTAGATGGCCTCTGAGAAACAGGCAGGACATGATGCAGATTGATATTTCCTACCTAGTGCACGTCTCCAGTATGACTTTGTATTCCTGATGGTCCTGATCTGAAGCTGGGTCATCATCATCCACCAGTGCCCTCTCTCTGTGCAAGGCTTCAGAGCGATTCTCATCTGGAGAGACAGACCGCGGGAGATTTGGAGCTTGAAGATGCTGCTCTGACTTTGGCTCCTTCAGGTTAACCAGGAGCTGGAAAGCTGGTTTGGCAATAGGATCAGGTACATTGTAAGTGACATCAATCTGCAGCAGAAAGTGGGGGAAGAAACGAAACAAAATATGATTTATTTTCATTAGACCCCAACGTTGCATAGCCTCTAAAAATGTTCCCCAAAGACCAGCATAAACACTAGATCTCTTCAGAGAGAGGAAATGGCAGGCACAGAGGCAACAGAGGCTTTGCAACAGTTATATATAGGTAAAGCTATACCAGAGCAGGTTCACTCTAATAAAATCACATTTACTTCCATACCACATTATATAATTACTTTAAGAGAAATTATGTAATTACTTTGAGAGAAATCCAAAGCTTAACTCCTTCCTCACAGCAAACCAGGATTAAAAAAGTAGCAAATAGACTGTGGGTTTAGAGGTCACCTGCTCACATACTTTCTCCAGCCCCATGGCAACTTTACCTGCATCAGGCAGCAGCCTTCACCTTTGGCACTCACAAACAGCCCCGTTGGAATACTGGGGATCTGGGGAGAATCCACAGTTAAGACACAGACAAGACAAGGCACTCAGAAAGGAAATTAATATCAATTTTCGCTTTATTCTGTACTAAAGATCTTTCCAGGTACAAAGGAGACTGCAGAAGTGAAGTGAGTATGGCTCGCTCTCTTCAGCCACCTGCATTTAACAGTGGTAGAAACAAGCAGCAGCACAAAGTAAGCATCAGGCATTACTTATGGTGAAAAATGCCTTCACCTTTGAGTGCTGCCTCCTTCACATCAGAACCCAGCCATAAAACCCCAGAACGTCCCGAGATCTCGCAGTGTTTAACGTCTGCTTTTACCATTACTGAACTTACCCGAGCTGTCATTCAGAACCCTGCTTGCATGGATCACTTCAAAAATTTGGCTACATAAACACAAAACCACCTACCACTGCAGTCTGGAGGACTTTTTTATTCATCTTGTTAAGCTCAAATGTCTCCTGGTAGTCTAAATTAGTAGAAGCCAAGGAAATGGTAAGGTTGACTCCTCCAACATAAGAAAGGATAGCATATTCAGCCAGAGCCTGCAGAGCTACACATGTGTCCTAGGGATCAGAAGAGGTAGAGATCAGAACAGTGAAGAATACAGGAGCATAACAAACTTACAAACAAGCACTGTGCTGTCCAGTCATCAGCTCCTGGTAACAGAATGTTCCTTGTTATTTCAGATAGCAAAAGAAATATCAGGTTTTGTTCACTTTTGCTGTCAAAGGCATCTGTAAGGACAAAGTCTAGGTTCCTTTCAAATTACCAGTCCAAGAAGGAAGCAGTAAAGAGCTCTGGAAAGTTTTTTGCTTAGCAGGACACAGGCAGTTTCTGTCTACACTATAGAGGGAAACTCTGCATTGACCATTTCTGAATCAATTCTTTCCTACAACTGATTACACACGCACTGAAGCCACTCTTCTGGGAGGCAGCCCACCTGAGTAGATGAAAATCCTCCAAGTGCGTTCCTTTGCTGTGAAAGCCATTTTACTACTGGGAGCGCAGAGGCCACATCTCCTAGGAGCGTGTACGTCAAAAGCGCGTAAGATGTCATTTCCACTTCTGCAGACACAACTGAAACAGACAGGGAAAAAATAAAGTAATTAAAAAACCCCCAAAACCCAAACAAACAAACAAAAAACCCCCAAACATCCAGATGTGTGAATTTGGGCAGGTCTAGAGATAGTTGTATGAATGGTCATTAATTGAAAAATAATTTTAAAAAAGTTATGAGTCTGTAGAAGTAAACACAGGAAGAGAAAAATGAACTTAAAAGATGTCTGCATACAAGATGCATCACCTTCTAAAGATACCTCTTCTTCCACACAGGCTCTTTCCTTCACACAACAGATAACCTTCCTTCTACTTGATCGTACCTCATAAGTAATTCCTCTCCCACTCCAGTTCTACTTTGCTGCTGCCCATACTGTATTCCTGTCCTAGAGGTTTCCATACAATACCCAGTTAGATCTCTCCTGAATATTGGTGCACCTACATCGTATCAGAAGAGTCAATGGCTTTAAGTAACTTAAAAATTATAGCATCGTTCACTGTAGTTGGGGCTTCGGTAGTTAAAAGTCTAGGAAATCAGCTGAAATGCCAGTGACTGCCAGTAAAAGCTGGGTATACAATCCCTAGGTCCACTTGAAAATACAAAGCTAAACGGCTCTAAAATTAAATGTATTTGCCTTCTGTCAGGTTTCCATTTCAAATGATTCCTCCCTGACGAAATCCCATATGGCTTTCACTCTTCTGGATCATTCACTGTCTTTAAAGAACTGAGGGAAAAACGGCGAGATAGCTGGGGCTGAAAAGCCAGCCCTGTCTCGACCACATCTAGCTCCATCTCTCATTTGCTCTTAACCAGCTCTTTCAGCATAACGTTACCTGCCTTTAGGAGCTCTCCTTTCATCCGGACCCTGCCCTGACTGACTGCCTTTTTCAGAATACCTTGTAGTATATAGACAATTCATTAGAATCCCTGCAGTCCATGGCCTGCTCTTGCAGCAGTTCCCTTATCTCTGCCTCTGCAGTACAAGTACCTGATTGAGAGAGACCGTCATTAAATCCCATGAAGGTATCTTCATCAGTAACAAGAGTTCCTGTCAAGCTCCAGTGTGTAAAGCCATCTAGGGAAATAGGACAGTGGAATACGTATGTTATTACACAGGACTGCAGCTAAGCCTCTGTATATGGGAAGAATCAAATCCCACTTTTGCATTGATTCAAAGAACAGATTTGTGCCCTGAACTGCACCGTCCCTCCTTTTACAGAAGCATCCCCTGGGCAAGAGGCTCCCTTTGCAATTCCAAAGATGGCTCCATGTGACAAATTAGGTAATTCTTGGATTGTAACACACCATCAGGGAATGTGACGTGTTACAAGACAAACCTTGTCATACTGACAGGAAAGTCACTGCAGAGCCTCTGGTACCATTGCCTTCCTTCAGCATCAGCTGCGTGTGTGGAACCAAGGTACTCAGCCCTTTCTACAGAGAATCAGGGAAACTCTTGCCTTACAAAGTCAAACTGTGCCATGAGAAAGATCTCATCTCACAGGCTTTATCCTCTCCAGTAACTCAAAAATAGCATTCGAGTAGCAATGGCTATTTGCTTGTTCCTGTAAGAGGGTCGCAAGTTCAGGGGCTTGCCAGGCTGGACCCAGGAGTACCTTGTGTAATAGCCATGCTGTTCATTTTCCGCAGCATCACAGCAGCAGAGGGACTGTGTAGCAGCGTCAGGGCGTATGCAATCAAGGCAGTAGTGTACGGGTCTTCTGCTGAGTACAAGTTGGACTCTAAGAAGTGTTTTGCTTTGTCAACAGCTGTTCTTTCTTCCTATATTTAGGGGAAAGAGCCCAGACATATTACCAGCTTCTATATCTCAGAAGTTAAATCACTTTATTTCTTGTTACTTTGTGTGCATTGAAAAACCAAACAAATTAGGAAAGATGCAGTTTGCTCTCTGCAGAATGACACTAACACTTTTCTTTCTCTAAGAAAAGCCAGGCATCACAAATTCAAAAAGAGGAGCAAATAGCAAAGCAAGAATGATCTAGACTAACACTGAGACATATTTATTCCCCGCTAAAGCTGAAGCAATGTCATGCCCCTGTAAGGCAGCGGATGAACAGAGGAGAAGCGAGCTCTCTACTGTATGTTTGATTGTGCTCCTGACACTCTGGAGCGTCTAGCAGACGCCAGAGGATAATAAAGGCCAAGGTTCCCAGGGGTCCCTGCAGCCAACAAACATGTTTTATTAACTCCCTCAATGACCTCACCATGTAGGAACGTGGCTCTGATAATTTATAGAAACAATTTAATTGGACTTGATGTAATTTGGTTTCCTTTGATTTCCCTGTGGCACCAACCTTCTCCTTCCTCATTTCCTAGCTAAGATCATTAGTAACACTTGCAAATCTCCTCTAGGAAAACCATTAGATCCACATAAACTGCACTTCCAGCAAATAAAAGTGCTAGGGCTGTCTTGACATACAGCAGCCCAGAGAGAGCAGCACATCACTCTTCAGGGGGGACACACTGCTGACGGGGAGGCAGAAAGTTGCTCTATGAGCATTTGAGGATTTTCTAATTGTTTTGTTTTAATTGTGACAAGGTTGAGGGCCTTCCACTCCAACAAGAACAGGGGGTTAGGGGCTATCTCTTTGTAATGGCAGCACGGTCTCACTCTTCAAGCTCTAGGGATGACATCAAAAGTGCTAAGATTATCACAGCGTTTCTGAATAGATGTTACTCTTTGCACTGGCTGTTTCAAAGTCTCCATAAACTCACTGGGTTTTGCCTGAATGGGCAAGTCCTTTTGTCTGAGCACAGATCACCAAAACATGCTGCAACATCCATGACACCTCCGGTTTTAATCTTCCAGTTCTACCTGTACAGACCTGCTCGCCCACCATCGCTCCTTCCCTTGGCTGTTGAAGAGCAAGCAAAGAACTGTATTCATGACCTGCTCAGCGCATCTCCCAGTGGACATTCCCAGTCATAGTGGGAATGTTTAACTACGATGTTATCTGAGCACCTCCATTCTACTGAAACCGCATGCAGGCAAAAATACAGAGGAGAGGAGCACTGGTTTTATCATGAGTTTTAAGACAGAATCTCCAAAACACCAGTTGAATTGGAAGTGGGGTTTTTCTTCTACTTCAAAAATTCTGCAGCGTAACTGTGCGTTCCTGTGTAGCTATTCTTTTTTCTGCAGTGTTCCTGTTCTGTCTCATTCCAAAGAAGAGAAACATTTTCCTCCAGAGTCCGCAATCCAGCACATTACAGGAGTGCAGCTCTCCAAAGATACTGTAATCTAATAGCAGTAGCGTTTTGGCCGCTGTAGCAAAGGCAGACCGCTGAAGTTTTCTGGATCCCTGAAGCCTATGCGGCCCTAGCTAAACTGCTGTTAGCACTAATCCAGCTAGTTAAAGTTTTTCTGAGTATATGTAGGCAAACTACCCGTACCTGCATAGGCTGCAATCACACCTTGAAGTTACAAGGCAGAAAACACTTTCTGCAGCCGTTTCTGGGAGAGGTTGAGGGATGGGATTGCAGGAGAGAGTTCTGCTCTGGTAGAATAAACTTTGAAGGATGGGAGATGACCTGGAATAACTTCAGAACAGATTCCTTACTTCAGAATAATCTCAAGGCATTCAAACCACCCCTGTTACCTGGATGCTATCATTCTAGTGAGCACAGAACCTTCGAACGTGAACAGCGGTAAAATCAATTTAAAAAAAAGAAAAGATAGAGAGAATTTTTAGAATATGCAGAAGGCAAGAGCTATTTTAACTACATTTTTTGTTACCTCAGAAGTTACACCTGTTTCCAGAAGAGATGCAACCACATAAGCTGTCAGGGAGATCTTACCATGGATTCCACCCTGGAACAAGAACATGCACGTCACTTCATGCTCTGAGACATGATTCTGAAGTGTTTTGCGAGACCTGACATCCTGCTTTCCATTCTCACGGGACAGCACACAGATATGTTCTGACAGGCTGTTTTTTACTGAAATTCTCCTGTTTTTTCCTATACTGTTCTAGCCTTTCACATGCAATATTTATATTAGGCATAAGGATACCGTATCACTTCATGCTTTGATAACTTTAAAAATGCACCTACTGCATGATTTTGAGTCTGTATAGTTTTTACCTGGATGTCCTTATTTAGTATCCTGCCCATAGCAGGAAAAGACCCATCTTCTTTCTGGTGCTGGATGATCCAGTCTTTGGCGGCTGTTAGTTCTTTCGGGTCAATGAAAATAAACCCACGAGACTGGGCGAAGGACTTGAGGACAAAAGCTGTTAGCCTGTAAATACGAATTTATCATCTTTACTGAGAAAACAAATTCAGAATAATGTATCAGTAAAGGGAAAACAACATTCTTAGAAAGCACAAATTTTAAAAATCTTGTTGGGGAAACACTAAGTATTGTTAAAAATAATGGCACATAAAAGCACCTGAACACTGTCCAATCTTCTGGGTAACAGCAAGATTAAAGGGTCAACAAATTAAACTGAAAAGTATAACTGGAAGTTCTATTTATCTCGGTTATAACACACTTTGAAATTCCGTTCCCTTTTACGGGTGCTCATCTGCTACCCACATTATTAAAGCTTTTAAATTAAGAATCAATATCCCTATAAATATGGAATTATTTGTAAAGAAAAGGGAGGACTAAATTTTCCAATTTTGTTACTGTCATATCTGAAAAAAAAATAAAGATAGGAAATGCAGACCCATTGCTAGCGTTTGAGGCTGTGTTAGACTTTATACAGAATTAAGACTTAAGCAAGCAACAGAAGTCTTTCTGGAATTCTCAACCTCTGACATGCAACAAGTGCGAACTCTGGCCAGCTTTGGGAGATTGAATCATTCCTTTTACAAGCCTCTGAGGAATGGGAGGGTAGAAAGCATGCTGCCTGGCAGGGGATTTTTCAAGTGTTAAGTAATTCTGTGTCACCATATTTTACATCTAGGGATTGGGAGATGCCAGATCTGAGATAAAAGTTTACTATCTTAGAAACACTGAGGCAGCATCATCTGAGAAGCGGTACTTTTCCTCAGATGAGTTCATGAAGAAAAATCAGTTTCAAGCAAAATACAGAGCAGAGGGAAAAGCCAAATGACAGCACAGGCAAATGAATGGAGACAAGAATCTACTACATCTGAGACATTATAGTCAACTAACATGCTAATGTGATGTAACGTGCAACCTTAAAGGCCATGGTTTCCTAAGGGGGACAATAGTGAGATGAGCTGATTTCTCAGTTTCATAGTTTCTGGTTCTCGTATTGTTCAACTCTGAAAGGTCCTGCACTTCAATTCTCAGGGCATAAATCCATACCATTTCATTTATGTCCCCTCATGTGGATATAAAAGAAAGCATTTGGGAGAAAAAACAGTTTTGGTGGGTTTATTTTTTCCTACCCTGGTAGGAGCCACTGGTGCTTTTGGACACAGCAAATTTCTCTGTACATGCTTCAGGCAAAGCTCCATTCCCTAGTGGAATTAGGTGCTTAAATGCCCCATACATTGGTACTCCTATTCCTGTAGACCAAATATGATTCTTAACTATAGCTTCTGTGCCTACAGCCTGGCCATACTAGTAGACGTGACTATCCTAACTGCCCCCAGGTCTTGAAACCACTGTAACGCACCTACTAGTGTAGTATGAACACTCAGCAGCATTGAAACAGTAAGCCTATAGACACTGAGTATTATTTCTATTCTCCACTGTGTGCGATACCATGATGGAAGCTGGAAAATTACTTTTCTTTCCTTACCAATTGTGTATTTTTCCCATTTAGCAAACACTGAATTTTCTAACTCTGTTTTAAATAGCAACTCACCACATACTCCCCGAGGAATCCCTCTCGCCAAAAGCACTGTATGAACCATCTTGTCTCTTGTAGGTCAGCTGGCGCTGGTAGCCTGGAAGTCACAAAAGAATTGGGGGAGTCCAAAATCCTCACACAGAGAAAAACAAGTAAGTAAAGTGAATGAAGACTCAGATCATCTGGCACTACTGTAAGGCATTCTGCTGCCCAAGGCAACCTCTTATTTTGCTGTGAGTGATAGAGCCAGCTCTGTGTACGTATGCTGTAGCTTATTCAGAAGTCCATTCAGGCTCACATCTGGAAGACTACAACTCCCACATTTTAGCCAGTAGAAATGTTAAAAATTTGACACCTCTCTGAAAAAAACAGTATTAAAAGAAAGATTTTTACTTAAGCATACAGCCATTCTCCTTCCATTTTACTGAAAGCATCATGCAGGTGAAAATGTTTTTCTTTTAATGATACTTTACTGTGATGAAACCTCACTTCCCTGTGCAGGTGCCAGAGCAGGGGCACAGGCTGCCCAGAGAGGCTGTGGGGTCCCTTCCCTGGAGACGTTCACCCCCCGCCTGGACGCGGCCCTGTGCCCCTGCTCTGGGGGTGCCTGCTCCAGCAGGGGGTGGGACAGGATGGTCTCCAGAGGGCCCTGCCAACCCCCACCGGTCTGTGATACAACTGGATTCAGACTTTTCTCCAAAGCTGTTGCCTGGGACAACTTAATGTAACATGACATTAACAAACAGCTGTGTTCTTAACATATACAAAGACTTCCCAGCTACGAGGGCTGTCTTATAAGGCTTGTTTTGGACAACTATTATTAAACAAGTTGAAGGCTGAAGATAAGAACTCTCTACCGGAATGTCTTTTGAGATTGAAAATAAAGATAGTCAAAATGCTCTTCCTATTAGGAAAAGAATTGCATGTCAAACCTCTTTGTCTTATAACCATGAGCTACCCATCCTCATAAAGCACTGTAAGCCTCTGAGGAATACAGAACACACACTTTGATAGAGCTCAAATGCCCACTGGGATCAAACCTTTCAGAATAAGTATTTCATATATGGAGATATGTCAAACCTTCAAGACAACTGTGTCAGAAGACATTTAGTGCCTGTTTAATTCTCTGATACGTGAATAGACATTTTATTCCACACTGTGTGACATTTTTATGGGAAAGGATTACTTTTTCATTTCTGGAGGCAAAGTTTCTTTGTTGATCTCTCCAGATACAGGCAGCTCCACAATCCCCAAGTCAGGGCTGCCCATGATTCCTACACCTTCTCCTGTTGCTCTGGAGCCTTCTGATGCTCATAGGGAATGCAGACAGAGTGGTTCGAAAAATGGGAGGAACAAAGTCTTAGAGATTAATGACGCTGTTGTAGAAAAAACATCTTTGTCTGGGGGTTGTGGGATGTACACAAGTACGTGGCAGAAAGCATAAGTAACAGTATTTTTTTTTCCTTCCTCCAAACAATAGGTGTTAAATTAGATTGCTTTTCTTCTACATAGGCCTCAGATACAATCTACTACTGAGCACTTCTCCCTTACAGCGTCCTTAAGCGTCCCTTTCCAGTGTGTTAGATGGAAAAATTAAATACTCATATTTTTATATCAGTCTTATAATTTTCACTGTTCTTTTATTTGAATGTTCAGTTTGAGTTGACTTATGCTTCATTGCTCTTACATTCATTCTTCTTTGCTTGCTAGGTGGACAGTGGCACAGACTCTATGTCTTGCTTGCTCAGCTGAAATCTTCTGTTTTCTAAACACTCCTCTAGATGCTTGGACTCACTGGAGAGGTTCACCTTTCTAGTTTTCACCTGCTTTTGTAGGATTGCATTGTAGGAAAGTAGAAAAATTACTGGCTCGTTTAGCTCAGGCCACTTCTAAAGATTAGATAATATATGAGGATTGTTGGGTATCAGCACTTTCTGTGATGGATGACTAAGCGTTGAAAAAGTTTTCTGGCTTGGTAAGTCACAAAAGGCTTCTAGAGTGAGCAAACAGACTTTCCCATCCAAACCTTACACTTGGCAGGGCTCCAATAAACACAGAAAAGTTTAAAACTCTTGAGGATTTCTTCTGTAAGGGTTAACTAGCAGGCAGAGTTTGGAGCCAAAAACCTGGAAGATTTGCAGATTCATAAAAAGAAACTAAAGCGAATGATATTGCAAAGGAAACACTGGCCCGGCCTATTCAAAAATTCCCTTTGTCTTACTGCTATCAGCAAGCACGAAAAGCGACAAGTGAAACAACTGTAGCCAGGCAAAGGAAGCAGCACTGGGCTTTTGCTTCTGAATACAAGAAATATTACACATTACATTTTATATTTATATTTTCAGAGGAGAACCACCTAATCCTGTCACCTCTGATTTCATGACATGACTATTGTCTGACTCATACCCAAGACAGCTTGGGTCCCTTTGGGTCATTCTTGTTTTCAATGATCTTTGAATTCTTACTTGTCCTGAGAATTTATTTAGTTATAAACTATTTTACACCAAGACGGTCAAAGGACTGGGAAGCTGCCATACGAGGATAGGCTGGGAGAACTGGGTTTGTTCGGCCTTGAGAAAAGGAGGCTCAGACGGGATCTCATCACCATGTACCAGTACTTAAGGGGCAGCTACAAAGGAGACGGAGACTCCCTTTTTACACGGAGTCACATGGAGAGGACAAGGGGGGATGGACACAAGTTGCTCTTGGGGACATTCTGATTGGACACGAGCGGGAAATTTTTCACAGTGAGGACAGTCACCATTGGAATAATCTCCCCAGGGGAGGGGTTGCCTCGGCCACGTTGGACACCTTCAAGAGCCGTCTGGACAGGGTGCTGGGCCATCTTGTCTAGACTGGACTCTTCCCAGAAAGGTTGGACTAGATGATCCCTGAGGTCCCTTCCAACCTGGGATTCTGTGATTCTGTAATATTTTGCATGTGACTCTTCCCAAACGAATGTTGAGAACAGTAGTGCATAAAAATATAGATTTCTTTGAGCTGTTTAGTGAGATAGGACAGGACACTGAAAGGACAGATGAAAGCCTTTGTTATATGGCTCCAAGTTAAATACTTTGGGTACTAACTTTTGATTTTGGGTATACTGTTACTAAGAAAATGCTGTTGAAAAGAGGAAATTCAGAGAAGAGCCATGTAGTGACTAAAGGATAGGAAAGACGATTTATCAATAAGGCAAAAATCCTAAATATACAGACTTTCACTAAATTTAATTTTCCTTGACTTTCTGAAATGTTTAAATGTAGAAATAAGCTAAGGGGGGGAAAGATTAAAACAAATATAAATCAATCAGCATGTAAACTAGGAGTTATTGAAGAGAAACACAGGCTACATATCAATGAATTACATCTTGTCATCAAAATCTGTTAACCTGTGAAATTATCCTACAAGAGATGATGAATCCTCATCACTTGGGATACTCTTGGTTAGAAAGTACAATGTGATACTAGTAAAACTATCTTACAATTTACAGAAGGAGAAAAGGGTTGTAAATTAGAAGTGTAATGAGTTACCTTGAACAAGGTAATCAGTAGCTTCACTCTCCACCTCATGACTGAGTTGTTTGGTTTTCTGCAGGTATTTCAGGACAAAAACATTAGGAGCAAAATGGATCATGTTCTGCTCCCCACATCCAAACGGCAATCGCAAAAGATTGTCCAAGTTGTTCAATGTAGGACCCATCACATCTCCTGTTTGAAAAAGAGGTGATATGTTCAGCAAGGAATTACGCTTTACTTCCTTTTGACACCCTAAAATTAAAACCCGCAAGACTACACTAACTGCTACTGCTACATAGCTTAAATAAACTGAAGTTAGAAGTCCTCCAAATGTTAAGCCTGAGCCTTTCAAGCTCTCGCTGGAATAAAGAAATTTCACGATTCAGAGTTTGATGATCCACGACTCCCTAAGTTAGACTACTAGTTTAGAACACAGCACAATTCGTGATTATGATGATTATGAAAGGATCATGATGATTATGAATTCTAACAGACAATGCCTCTGCAAAGCCCTTGGATGGTATCAACTTTAAGTCACTGTCAACTCAAACAGGATTAAAACACGTGACAAAAAAAAAAGAAAATAATTATTTGTCCCAGAATTAAGCAGTATATACTTTGTAACTGCCTGTGACTATCTTATCTGGTCTAACTCAAACACTGGTCAGAAGCAAGGTAACAGCTGGAGTATCTCTTCATATTTGATAACTGATACCTAGTGATACCTCCTCATAATTGATACCTATTATTGAAGCCGTAGCTCTTTCTGATCCTGGAATTATGTTGTGGGGAACTCCAAGAGTAAATGCTTCATTGTGATTTTCATCAGTCTCTTCTTTTCTCCAAATTTTAAACTCTCCCATTGACCCCCAGCCTGTGGAAAAGCCAATGTACTTCACCTCAAGCTGTTTGGGGACTGTCCACTCCACAATAATAGACTCATTTAGCACCCGAGTACCATGGCCAACCTGAAAGGAACAAAAAACCATGCAGTTCCAAGAGCCCACACATATGAAGTCAGTCTGCCACATGTTCTTGGACCCAGTAACTTGTGTGCACCAGAGAACACTGTAGATGGACCAGTACCTTTCTCTTTCCCACCCACAAAACAATCCAAGGAAGCTCAATGAGAATTCCACAGGCTTGCCCTCCAAGGCTTTCAGCTCACTTAGCACTAAAAACATCAAAGACTGAGGTCCTGAGAACGTAATGTGGCAAGCAGATATCTTCTGACTAAAACAGCCCAATCAAGATTTAATATAGAAAAAGCAACAGGAAAGAAGCTTTCGCCTTCTACAACAAGCCTAATGAAAATCTGCCATATGTGTGCTCCAACTCTATTTAACAAAGCAAGAGACTTCCAGACCGTTACATAAATTCACTACCTGGATAATCCCATTTTTCCAGCTGATCCAGAAGCTGCGGAATTCATCCCAGGAGAGGATACCAGCTGTGTCCCTGCTGACCACTGGCTCACCCATTTTGCTTATGGAAATCCATGTTTTAGTATTTTGATGTCCACCAATAACAATCTCGGCCATCTCTGCCATGTCATGTGGACCAGAGGACAAGGCCAGGTGAGCGTCATTGTGCGCTTTCACAGCAATGTCAAAGTGTGTCATCTGGGCAGGTTTCTGCATGTACTGGTACTCATATTTGTTAGGCGTAGAAATGTGTATTTTCTCTAGTCAGAAAAATAATGGAACGCTGTAAGAATTCGAGCTTAGCTCACATACTTCAAAAATAACCCATAGATAACTACTGAAATTTAAACAGACAGACCTTTCCTAAGTACATGTTATTTTTTCCAGCTTCTCTTAAACAAACTATGAAAGTATGTGTGGATGTTTCTTCCTATCTTCTACTTATACCCCCTTCCAATATAGAAGATGTTTCATTTCAAATTGCTCAGCTGGATTTCTTATGAAGTCTGTAAGTGACTTTTCAGTTCTAATCTAGTGGTCAGAAGCATCTCTGTTTAGCTACCGGAGCCAACTTTGAGCTATCCAAATCTCAGGCAGAACGGACATACTGATTCCAGAACTGAATTTTAAAACATCAACTGAAACTATAGGCCAGTCACAGTTACTGTCCACAGTGCTGAATACTCAAACTGTTTCATAAAGTAAAGGAATATAATTGCCATTTCCAGAGATCACTAGGGCAGTTAGAGCAAATTCATAATTAGCCAGCCAGGTAAGAAAGGCTCTTTATTCAGAAGTTCCTCTTACACACCATAACTCATCACAGAGAAATGGAAACAAAGATTTATTATTTTTTTTTTTAATATAAGACAAAGCCACGTGTTTCTGTTCATAACTAAATAAAACAAACTTAATATCTCATTTGAATCATGAACTTACCATTTGGGCAGAAGAACACACTATAGGTGTATTCTCTGGACAGTCCCTCTGGCTATATAAAGACAGAAATCCACACATAAAAATACAGTGCTTGGATTAGCAGTAACAGCTCTTCAGTTTTACTTACAAAATACATAAATAATATCCTGCTGCTGTACAGTGGTTTATATCCTTTATAGGAAAGCTATTACACTGCGTTCTGTTGGCTAGAGATATACTAACCATTACCAGTGAATCTCACATCACAGCATATTTCTTAGACGAACAGAGCAAGCTTATCCAATAAAATTTCTATCCCTTTTCCTTCTGAACAGTACTGAAGATTCACCAGCACGAACTCAGAACGAAATGGGCCCTTTCTGTACACGTACCACAAAAATGGATTACTTCCAATCACGTAAACATACAGTACATCAACTTGAAGATTCTTATAAACCCATTCATGCTTAACTACCTAAAAATCTCCATGATTTGCCCAAACATGGATAAATTTTTTTTCCTGAATTCTTACAAATTCATAGTTTTCTTACCTCAATAATAACACTGCTGCGAACATAATCCACTCCCACTGGGGTCCTTTTGTCCATATAAATGTCCTCCAAGTGCTTGCCATTCTTTAAGGTCTGCATCCCATCCTGACAGCAATTAGTTCCACCATAAGCAAAAGCTTTTGCTAAGAAACAGAATGGAAAAGAAGCAGCGGTTTTGTGATAGGAAGATCTTCAGGAGTTCAAGTGAAGTTCTAAACTAATTAGATACAAAATACTTGATGTATTGTTAATTGACTGTAACTATAGCTCTCATTTTGGGCCCCTCAGGACAAAAAGGGCCTTGAGGTGCTGGAGCGCATCCAGAGAAGGGCAGCGGGGCTGGGGCAGGGTCTGGAGCACAAGTGTGCTGGGGAGCGGCTGAGGGGGCTGAGGGGGTTTAGCCTGGAGAAGGGGAGGCTGAGGGGAGCCCTTCTCGCTCTCTGCAGCTGCCTGAGAGGGGCTGGAGTGAGGGGGGGGTCGGTCTCTGCTCCCAAGTCACCAGGGACAGGACGAGAGGGAACGGTCTCAAGCTGCACCAGGGGAAGTTTAGGTTGGATATTAGGAAAAACTTCTTCACCGAAAGGGCTGTCAGGCATTGGAACAGGCTGTCCAGGGAGGTGGTGGAGTCTCCATCCCTGGAGGTATTTAAAAGAAGGGTAGACGTGGTGCTTGAGGATACGGTTTAGTGGTGGACTTGGCAGTGATAGGTTAGCGGTTGGACTCGATGATCTTAAGGGTCTTTTCCAACCTTAACAATTCTATGATTCCATGATTTATTCTGTAAATATTTGAACAGTCACATCCAAAATTGGACAATATTTGGACAGTCACAGGGCAACAGAGAAACTCTTCCCTCGTTTCCAGTGTTGCACAATTTCTACCGTGATTATTTGCTTGAAAGAGGTACAGAATTTGTTGCTATTCTCTTATTTAAAAAATTTCTACCGATCTCTTCAGGAAGATGTAACAGGTCCAAGCCTTACATGACCACATGTCACACGGCAGGAAAACTGATGACTAGGGAACCTCCTGAAGTCTGTTCGCACAGACTCTTGAGGGCATTACAGCTATAAAATCTGTTTCTAAGAAACAAATGAGGTTGGTAAACTAAGCTGGCAGAAAGCAGACTGAATGATTCCACTTTGGGGGAATAGGGTAATAAGAATTTCCTTCTGAAAGAGGAATAAAAAGAAACACTTGTAAAACTCCTGCAAGCAGCAAGCTATTTTCATTTCTATACTACCAGTGATGTTGCTCAGTCCAAGCTCATTGAAGGACAAAACGATAGAGGTGGGTTTAGCTTCCCCAGGGGCCACGCACTTCTTTCTTGTCAGGTGGTGTTTCCCGGGATGCCCCACAAACTTTATGCCTTTTGGAACAGAAATCTTCACATGGACCTGGGAAAATTTTTGGATGCCATTTAGTGGAAATTTCAGTTGCAAAACCAACCGCCTCATGTGAAAGATCTGAAAACCACAAAATGCTTAGTAAAATCATAGTATGCACAGATTATTCATTCTTCAAACCTTCTAGTAATATATTTGGCCAACCGCATTATTTTCAGCTCAGCAGTTCTACAAATCTCAGCTAGACAGATAATGAGTTTGAGAAGAAAACATGTAGGGAGATGAGATTTCTTGAAAAGAAAAAAAGCAACAACAAAACCCAACGTTCTTTCAAAATACACTACTTTCAGCAGCTTTCTGATTATGGAGGAAATCCTCTGTGGCTCAGCATAAGCTTCCCAATTGTCTTCCCTATGGTTTTCAATATTTCTATTTCTGAAGCATCGCAAGACACCTCAGACTGGTACAGTTGTTTCAAGCTAAAAGTAAATAAAGCAATGGCATTTATTCATATTGAAAACCAGTATTTTCGTCTTGTTCAAAGCACTTACGCTGAGCTTATCACTACGTTATCCCTCCACCTTATCTACCGTAACTTGTAGATCACTTCGGAAATTCTGATAATCAAACAGAATTTAGTAAGTTAACAACAGGAATAAAGAGGGCTGTTACCTCTACACAGACAGCTAAGTAATTGTAGACAGTCAACGGGATTTTGGTCTGTTCTCCCCGGATGACGTGGTACGGCAAGGTGAAATCAATGAAGAAAGGTTTAAATGTCTTCAGTTCTGTCTGACTGGCAATGCCCAGCCCCTTCTCTTCAGACAGACCCACAGCTTCAGTTATCCAGGTAGTGATGGAGTCTGGCACCTCCACATGCAGCTGTGCTTCTCCTGATATATTACTACCAAAGAGAACAGGGAATAACATGGGTTGATCAGATTAATGAAACACTTTTGAAGGAAGCTAAAGCACACAGAGCCAAACATTTTGGGGAGTTCCCTCCAGGTCCCAGCTTACAAATTAGCATCAGTGTCTGCTTTGGACAACGGCTTATAAAAGGCTCAATGTCTTCTATCGGTTATTTTTGAGACCTATGCACATTCAGAAAGACCAGAACAGCAAGTAGTTGCTTCTGCAAAACACAGTCTAACATACAAATTCTTACTGGATTAAAAGCTTTACAGGCATTTGCGGCCTCATTAGAGAGTCACTTTTCTTAGAGGCAAATGTCTGCACTAAGTAAAAACAAAAACAAAAAACAACCAACAGAAAAAAGAAAGAGTCCTAGGCTGAGGTCCTGGATAAAAACAGTTCGGCAAGAATTTATTTAACAGCTAATGAAATAAAAGTAATTTTTGTTGGAACCCATTGTCCTTGTATACATTGCCACATCGCAGACTCCGCTTGAACATAAGGGCAAACGAGAAATTTTCCAGACACCCAGTTCAGCAACTGCATGTCCAGGGGAGCATATTTTGATTCAGAAACACTGTGGTTGGTTGGTTTTTGGAATGCCTGCCTCAGAAAATTTCCAAAACCTCTATTTTCTTCCAATGAGGACTGAAACTAATTATTAAAAAAAGAAATCAAACTTCTGAGTATTTAGCTTTACTGTGCATATCACAACAGGGTATCGTAAACCTGGTATCCTCTTCCATGCTTTATAATAACAGAAATTCAATTTTGTTCTGCAGACTTTGCTGTTTCCCTCCTGCGAAGCAGCTTTGGCCTAGCCTGGAACAGAAAACATTTCCTCTAAAGCAAGAACAAAAGCTATTTCATGGCTCAGCTGGCAGGATGACTGGCACAGTTATGAGTACACCCTAAGGTTGTTTTCTCTCAAGTTCTTATTTATTCCCCAGAGCTTGATACACACGCTGCTAGCTCTGTAATCTCTGAGAGCAACATGCATCCTAGCTGGCGTGGAAGACAAGCAAGATCTCCAGAATCAGCTCTGCGAGTCTACAGCAGAACATGCTGTCTCTCGATGCTGCGACACCACCTGACACGTATCCAGGACAGACTGAAGGACTGCGCTTTTGCTGCTTTTCAGCTGAAGGTTATTCACATTTTAGGCACCGACGAAGCATCTTTGCTTTCATCGTCTAAATCAACTCTCTGTAATTTTCAACGAGCCGAAGCTATTGTAGCTGTCGGTAACTAAGCAGCACATCGTGTACTGGTCTGTGTATTTATATTACAGTAGGAAAAGGATTAAAACAAAGATTTTGATGCAAAACTAGAGATCGCTGTGCCTTTGTACAGGCCTGCTAGGTTCAGTCACTCTGCAAGTGCTCTGGCCCATGAATGTGGTTCCCCAGCTCAAACTACGGCGTGGAGAGCCTGGGAAACACACTTGACTTGACAACACCAAGTTATTTTAACTTCTTTTAAGCACACTAGTTTCTTAATATTTAGGTCTTCATCCTAACTGGACTTAGGGAGCTGGTACCTGCAATAAACTTCAGCCCTACAAGTAAGCAGAAGGGTGTCCTAGCTCCAGAACTGGCAGTATTCCAGTCTGTTTAACCGGACAATTTGTTGCAGCTGATGTTCTTTCCACTGGGATTTCAGCCCATAACCAGCATTAACATTATTTTCACACATGAGGGCACTTACTCTTCTGGGCAGGGGGCCAAAGTACACACACATTTCCAGCCATTAGACCCTCCAGCCAGGCTCTAGGAATTTTTAGAATTGGTTTGGGAAGTTGACATTAGGCTTTTGTTTCTTTTTTGAGGATTGTATATTATAAATGGTAGAAGAAAAAAAAATTCTTCCTGTTCAAGAGAGTGGAAATCAAGGAATGCTCAACTCAGTTGTTTCTAATGAAATGAAGTGGAGAAAATGCAATCTGCAATTTTTTATTCCACACTCTCCCATTTATAATTAACTGCCCCAGCTTGCTGAGGCCCAAACGGGCACTTCTGGAATTCTTTGTGTATTTGTACAAAGCATTTGTCACGCTCAATTGAACAGATTTGAATACACTTGCAGCAAGTTCCTGTCAAATTTAATTTAAAATCATTTGTTGAGAATGAAGTTTACTTGCAAACCTGGAGAAGCTTTTTAATAATTGCTTCAAATTATCCTAGATGTGCTGTTTCTGGAAGAGATTAGTTATCTGTTCATTCACTTCTTTAGCTCCAGTTGTACCAGGTGGAAACCATGATTTATTGGGCAGTAAATGAAGCTTTGGGGGAGATGCTCCTGCATCAGATGAAAGAGAAAGGAGGGCTCTGTGCAGTTTAAAAAGCGATCGATGTAAAATACTCATCAGCACGCGGCTTGGCTACACCAGCATTCACAGAAGCAGCTATTCTGCCTCCATCTCCTCACACACATTACTCTGGGATCGTTTCCCCGCTAAAGCATCTGCAGCAATTGATGCTGGAATAGGGGTGGAAGGGAAGAAAACCACTAGCGCTTGCCGAAGCTGACATTTCTGGATTAGCCCAGGGCCCAAACACAAATCCAGACCCAACTCATCCCCCAGCATAAAGAAAAAATGGCTCTTCTGAGGGGCTGGTCTTGCCTCTTGACTGTGCACTCGAGCAAGATTTCCCATTACCCTTTGCTCTCTTAAGTAGTACACAGAATTCGGGTTCATATGATGATTTTAGCATGGAGCTAGAAGTGTATAGTCACTTTGTACCTTACCTTATGTCCTTTTTATTGCAAGAGCAGTCTGACTTGCATTCATTGTGAGGCAAGCTTATGCAAAAAGGTAGTTCCTCACAGTAGCTCATCACTTCAAACCTATATCCTCACTTGCTCTTCAATAACTTGTTGATACACCCCCCCTTCCATAAGTGAGTAAGCCCTAGAAATGTGTTGGACTGAACCAATGCTCTTTTTCTCCCCTGAAGATACTCCTCTGCTGGTGACACCACGGTGCATTACCCACGGGCCGCAGCGTAGTCACAACAGACAGATTCAACTTGAAGTAAGCGAATGCACTTCAAGACCAGAGGCAATGTTACAAAGAAAGATTGATTAAAACAGTAATGAAGAAAATATCAGAGAATGCCAGTGTGACTCCAGTAGGTTTTAAAGAGCTTTGTTTTCTGCAGTTGAAGAGGATACGACCCTCTGGATGTAATTAAGGGAATTCCCTGTCAATACCTGACATTGAGGCAGTGCCAAATCCATGTTTCCGGAAAGAAGGTTCTTTTTCTCTTCTCTGCTCTGCTAGAACAAGAAATAAGTCCTTGGCAATGAATTCTTTTAATAAGACAGTTTTAGCAGTAACTGATAAATCAGTGCTACCACCTGAATGCAGCTCACATGACCAACCAGCACTCTAGCTAGCACAGAATCATAAAAGGGTGAACGGGCATATCGTTCAGAACGCAAATTACATGGTCTTTCCAAATGACCCCACTGTGCACACACACACCAAAGAGTCTGGAATCATAAATAAGAAGCTAAAAAAGATATAGCATGAGATAGTCTTAAAAACTAGTGTAAATAATATAGTCTAAAAAAATGTAAAGGTTTTATAATCCACATTCTTTCGCCAAATGAAATCGAAGGGAGCATATAGAGCATGTGACTTCCCATGATACGGCCTTACTAATAGCAGTTACTACAATCACTGCTTTATATTTCCCTCCGTTTCTTCTCTTGGAATTGTCTAATCTCTAATATTTTCATCATTTCTTCCATTTCTCTACACCTGTGATGCTTCATTATCTTTTTCTTAACTAACCTCCAAAACTTACTCTGCTAAGAGAGGCCAGCAGGTGGATCAGAATACAAAGGGAAGGCACATCCTCAGTTTGCAGCATTAGCCATAGCACTTCACGGCTTTTTCCTCCTGCAGTCCCTCATTTTATTTATTTTGACCACCAGCCGAATGGTCAAAATAATGAGCAATGAGCAACTCTGCAAAACAAGGGCTAGCTTGCAAATATTGAAAAGCAGCAACTAATTCACAGAAAACTGAGATATGCAAAGAGTTTCAGATGATCCTTTTGAATACTATTACTTTGCATTTTTCCAGAATTAATTTAAATTTAACAAAGTATGTCAGTTATGGTTTTTGTTAGGTCTATCAAGAAAACGGAAGAAAGTATCACCACCACCACCTTGTCTAAACCAAGCAATTTCCTGGGGGCACGGAGGTGGGAAACAGCAGAATATAGAAAAATAAAATAGCTGAGAGTATCTTAAACTTCAGCATTACAACAAAACTGTTACCTTGGTGCGATTTTAGAATGCATTGTAGCCACCAGTGTCCCAGTATGTGGCTGAAAAGCTGGGACAGCCTCATCCGTGTACATGCCTCCATTCTGTCTGTGGTTTAAGCTGACTATGTCAGTCATTACAACCAAGCCTGTTTCCTAGACAATAAAAATGAAGACCACAAAACAAAAACCAGCAAGAAAAAGAAAAAAGAATTAAACATGTACCAGTAAAAAATATTCTGAATAGAATCCCCCAAACTCATTCCAACATTTGTTAGGTAAATTGCAATTGAAACTTGAGGATTTTTTAAAACTTTATATAAAAATGGCTGTTAATGTGAAAATATATAGGCACTTTATAGGCAGAGGTTTTACTATAAAGCTCTTGTTTGCTTGGAGAACGCATTTAAACCAGTATCTAACATTACTGGTCATGTGTAACTGTCGGGCAGCTACAGGTGAAAAATTACACATATTTTTTTTTCCCCTAGAATATTACATTACAGCTTTTTAGCCTTCCTAAAAGTTTCCAGTGTGTTCTGCTACAGTTAGCAGGCAGCTTTCACATCAGACATCACCAATTCTGCACTACCAGGAATGCCAAGCAAAATGGAAACTGTCCACACAGCTTCACAGGAAAAACACAGAATTCACAAGAAAGTTGTCTGCCAGCTCTGTCCCCTAAATGCACTTATTCATAAGAGACAGCAGTTCCCAGACACCAAAGGGAGTACGAGCTTTGTTCTCTTAACATACACATCCAATTATTACAAGTCAGGTGTAAGCAATGCATTCACACCAGCTATTAACATATGCATCCTTTCCCAAGAGTTTATGCCTCTCAGTAAGAGGGGGGGGGGGGGGGAAGCATCAGAACAAAAACCCCAACAGATCACAGAGAGAGAAGCAGCGACTCCTGCAGCAGTGGACAGTCACGAGGATTTAAGAGTTCATGGTTAGGGGACCGAGGCATTGGGGGAATATGTGGGAGCCTATGAGGTTTTACACAAAACAATAGAACAATTTAGCTAAAAGGGCAGAAAGGACAAAGAATGAAGAGACAGAGGACACGGGTAACCTGATCAAGGATACAAAGAAAACGTTACTGATCTTTCACACAGATGGCCACAGAAACTGGCAGAACTAGGGCAGGAAACAAGTTTAAAGGATTTCCAAAGGATAGGCTAAAAGGGAAAAGGCTGTAAGGAAAGACTCGTATTCTGCCTTCCTTCCCTGTCAAATTAACTGCAGAAGAGATCTGCACGTTCACCCATGCCTGGAGAAACCTTCTGGCTCCCTGTCTGATTCTCCAGAGCATCAGCATTAATTCCTTCACCCAACAGGATATCTGGACCTCTCAACAAGAATAGCCAAAATCAAAGACTTTTTTCCAATATCTTTGCTGGAACAGTATACACTCTGTTCTCAGAAACTGCTTTTCAGCCTACCCACCCAGAGGAACAGCTCTGATGCTAAAATTAAAAAAAATAATAGCCTATGGAGCTGAAAATTATCCTGCAAACATGAAAGTTAAAAAAAAAGATACTCCATAGAGAAGGGAGGCTGATTCTTCCTACTGTAAACGCGAAGCGAGCATCCTTGGTGATGTCCCAGTGCCAGGGAAAGACAGAAGATCTACGGCGTCTACGTGAGGACATGCCTGGCCACCAGAAGTGCCCTTCTTCCTTCGGAGCTCCAAAAGCATCAGATACATCATATTCTGCAAGCTCTTGAAAAACCTGCAGGGAAAGGGAAGAGACTGCTGTCCCTGGGCATAAAGGCTACTTACTAAAGGTAACGTGCAGATAGCAGCATTAAGAATATGACATCAGTGCCTCAAGCTTCCTTTTACCTGACTGGCTGTCAGCTGAAAACCTGTCTTCAGCAAGTAGACACTCTTATCCACAGTGGCAACGCAGACGCAGCTTGATTTTGCAGCTCTGACCTTGATGTTCACAACATCACCAGGTCTAGTCTCATTTGCCGAGAGCGCCACCGCAACCTAGGAATTTAACATTAAATCCCCTTACCTTGACTCCTAATCAGCAGGCAAAGCTACAAAGAGTAACAAGAGACCACCCCCTCCTCTCACTGCCTACATTGCCCATACCTGATTTTCAAAGGAGGACTTCACGGTGAACTGCAGGCTGTCTGTAACCCCTTCTCCATTCTCCCTGACATAATACACCAGAAGGCGGCCCAAGGGAGCCATGTTGTGAACTACTGAGAACCGGAGGAACGTCATGCAGACTTCGACCTCTGCTGCAGGGATGCTGGTAGGCGCTAGAAAATACGTTGTAAGAAGGACAGTGTTATTTATCAAAAAAAAATCACACTGTTCCTGCCCCATCCAAATGCTGCGAGGCACAGAACTCTCCACCCACGACGTGCATCCTTCCCTTGTTCCTGTTGCGCTCGTTCTTCTTGAACTCAGAATCTTTTCCCTTCCTTTTTCTTTTCCTTATGTAAGCTGATAGGCAGTTAGCACCCAAATATGGAGAAGTTGGATAGAGAATAACTACCCGGTGTTTTTCCTGACATAAAATCAAGGATATATATATTAAGTTATCAAGCCATTTAAAATAAACAGAGGATGTCTACTGCTGCAGAACGCTGTTGAGAGAAAAAGTATAAATGGGTTTGGAAAAGGATGATGCAGTTTATAGTGCATTGTTTCAGTAGCAGCAGTTAAATAGAATCATAGAACAGTTTGTCTTGGAAGGGACCTTTAAGGATGATCTAGTTCCAACCCCCCTGCTGTGGGCAGGGGACATCTTTCACTGTATCAGGTTGCTCAAAGCCCTGTCCAACCTGACCTTGAAAACTTCCAATGATGGGGCAACCGCAATGTCTCTGGGCAACCTGTAAATACAACACCTCAGAACCAAGCCTCAGTGCAGAAAGTTATTACAAGTTCTTAAACCACCAATTACAAGAAGCTGGGTGGGTACATCTAGGGAAAAGTCTTTTACTTTTCCCCTATCTGAAACCGGCTGCTCTTGCAGGCGTGTTACTAGCATAGGCAGACTTCTCTTTTGGCAGCTGCATGCATTTCCCAAGCATATCATTCTTTATCTCCCCGTTTCCTGAATTCACCAGATTTATGTCTGTCTTTCTGTTATTCCTTGTACAAACTAGGAGTCCACACTTCATTTCCCTTCTCAATGCTAACGGCATGATCTTCTCCTTCAGCCTGATCCATGCTATCAGTCCATCTAATGTGCTCTTCCTAGTTCAAGCTCAACCAACGTAGTAAATTGCCCCAGCACCATCATACGCTTCGCTACCACTCAGCTGATCCCAAGCCAAGCCTATTAAGAAAGGCTACAGTTTTCTTAACAGAGAACGACTATAGAAAACGCCCCAAGAATTATCCCTCTTGGAGAAATTTATTTTTTCTCTGTGACTGTGTGTCCAATGGATATCACTATTTTTCTTGCACAAAATTATTCTATGCCCTTTAAGGAGCATCAAATTCAAAAAAGAGGATACTTAGATTTGGAGAAAGGTTGGTTTTCCCTGAAAATCGGGGTGAGTTTGTGTTTCTGATGCTAGCTACCTGTTCCTGGGAAGCGTGTGATATCAATGTTCTCCTCAGAGGGGAAGGTGGCTCTTTTGCTCCTCTGCTGGGTGACGTTACTGGGCTGCAGTCCTGAAAGGACAATGTTGCCTCGCGATGCCACTTCATAATGTAGAGTGAAGTTGCAAGGACATGTGGACTTCACTGCAATCCAAGCCTCCTCTCCTGCCTGCACCCAGAGACAGAAAAGCAAAAGATCTGGTCTGTTACAATGCATGCTTTTTATTTATAAAGCACAGAAATCTGTTTGGGTTTCAGTCCACAAGAGATGTGACCCCTCTCCTAAGAAACATATGCATTGAAAAGTATATCACATTAGCGCTGTTTTCATGGACTTTCTTCACAACAAAAAGGGGCCTGTGTTCAACTCTTCACTCCCTGCAAATCTAACAGGAGAATGGGCTGGGGGGTTGTATGCATTAATGAAAACAATAAAGGAATCTCTGGAATCCTGAAAGTTAAGCCTTTTGGCACAGAGCAGCTGTCAGAATTGGTTGAATTTTAGACACCCCTTCAGTAGTCCAGCCCAAAAAAGAAAGAGATGGGTTGGGGGTGGGACGAGATGTGCATCTGATAGGCTTTCCAGTTTAATTGAGATTATACATGGTGATTACTTTCATATGGCAAATACTAATTCAAACATAACCAATGTGGCATGAAGTTACTGGGAACAGATCTGAGGGAAAATCCTTTGAAATTACACAAGTCTTGATATTAATTTGCAAGTCTGGCACTCAAGGAGCTGTCAAACACAAATAAATGAGAAGCAAGCTGCTTTTTTCTGGGCAAACTCATCTGATGCCTGCAATATAGGCTTCAGGGCAGCACACTGACTTCCTGCACTTTTTGTGCATTGAAGCCCTAGACCCAGAGGTACTCGCCAAGTACTGAATTCCCTCGAGACAAAATCCCCCAAATACCGCCAATCCCAACAGAATAGACATTGGTGCTCAGTCATGGGATTAGGACTGAGCTGTGTCGGGCTGAGTAATAAGCCTTCTGTGGAGCAGCCAACTTCCCGAGGAACACAACCTTCTCGCTCCTGGGATACGAGGAACAGCTAACACTTGCATTAGGTAGGATTTCTTTAAAAACTTCCACGCCTGATCTTCCCGCCATTCAAAGCATAGCACTGACCAACGAAGACTCTTAAGGCTGAATAGCAACGTTAAATCCCAAGGAAATCTTTTGAAAAAACCTCTTTTTTCAGCACTAACAGCGTTATCTTTGCAGAATGTACATATGGTACAAACCAAAATGGCAGAGACTTGAATACAAGGAGCTGCTAATGGTTAAATACAGTGAGAATGCCACAGAGTCCAAGAAGTGCCTCGTGACATTAAATATTTGAAGTATTAAGAATTCCCCAGTGCAAATGATGAAACAATTCATTAAAAAATGAATGTAGCTAATTGGAACACCCAGTAAGAGCTGGCAAAGCAGGGAAACAGTTCCCACATCAGCTGGTCATCCAACTCCTAGCTTTCCCACAGAAGAATTAGTTCTAATCAGGTTATAATAAGAACAATGTGTTCAGATTAGCAGTGTATAATCCCCTTTCCATACCTCAGGAAACTTGTAAAAGATTAATTAGCCATTAAACTACCATGAAATGCAAAGATAAAAAACGCTCCTATTTGGATACAAAGAGTCTGAAACCAACCTGACAGATCTGCTGATAATAGAAATCTAAGTATGTACATTGCCAAAACCCACTTTTTTTTCCCCCCCTCCAAGCAACACGCAGACCCTCAGAGCATCTTCTTGGGTAAGGAAAAAACCCTAAACAACTCTCAGTAAAACAATATGCAACAGAAATCATGGTTAAATCAGATCTTCCCTTTAGGAGAGAGATCATGACAAATTTTATATGGAAGGGCTGTATTTTTAGAGAGGCTCCAACAAAAACTACAAAAGAAAACACAGTAACTACATTCATAGTTCAATAACTGAAGACTAAACAGATCCAGCTGAGATTTAAACTGGGAGTTCTAGTGAGACTGCATAGTCCTAATTTGGATTTTTAGTAGTTAAGCTACTCCCATTAATTTCACTTCCAACCTTTCAGCATTTGTTGACTTGAACTAAAGCATGTCATTATCGCCAAACAATTCACATGTGAACGTTACTGGAGGTGCACAGAACATATATTCAAACATGACAAACTTGACTGATCCGCCCTCTCTCCCTTGTCCCCAAAACACAAAGCAGAAAGATGCTGCGCAAAGCATCAAAGGCACTTTGCTTGGAACCGCGTGCAGCCCCCATCAAACAATTATTTGGCTGCTGAAGCGCAGCTACTTCAGCCTTTGTAGCAGAAACAATAAACAGTGCAGGATCCCAGAAACAGAAATGGCCAGAAATATTTAATTTACACAAAGTACTTTAAGCCAAGAAATGCAGTTGTTGTCACGATGGAATATGAAGCGAACATACCTGGAAAGGTTTATCTGGTGCCTGGAGCTGGATGTGACACTTGCTGGGCGAGTACCAGCTACTGATGGACAAGTAGTTTGGCAGATATTGATCCCCAGACGGTTTCCCATCAATCGCTGTCACTTTGGTCTTAACAAAAGTAATATCTGAATGTTATGCATGCATACAAATCTGATTTGTACTCTCTTCTTACCCTGTAACCCCATCTCTCGTTTTATACTTTCCAGCTGTTCATCTCTTGTCATCTTTACACAGCAACAGTACTTTCCAAATATTGGACTCTTACTACTATGCTAAGCTGGATTTGGAGAAGCATCTTTTCATGACAGTTATCAACGCCAGTTCTATTGGCAGCAAGAAACAAAGCAAGCGTTTGCTGCATTTAAATCAAGAAGTTGAAGCTAAAAGGCACTGATTTCCTGTTTGTAGCACTGATTTATAAAGTGTAGGTTTGACAAGATTAGTTACATTAAAGCCTGCTAATCCTATAAAGAGCTTTCACCCACCTCCAGCCAGACATATTGGGCAGCTGTAGGGATGGAGGGGATTTCAAACTCCACCAGACCATTTCTGGATACCAGTTCACTTGTATAAACGTTGTCCTTTGGGGTGAGTTCAGCTTTAATTCGGATAGTGACTCCGTCAGCTGGACTTCCATCAGGGTAAGTGACTTCTACCTACAAAGTGTTTCATTTATAGAACAATAGGTTTTATATTATAGGCAATTCCAGTCAACGACAGAAACAGCAGGTGGGAAAACCACACCAGAACATGGAATGAAGTCAGTATAACCTTATATCAGCCCCATGTCAGTGTCTCTACTTTTAATCTTACCTTTCCTTTGTAAGGCAGGCCAGGTTTGAACTGTTTTCTGGTATCCTTGGAGTACTTGATATCAATTAGCTGTTTCTGAACAGGTGTTGAGTCATCAAAGGTAACCTGCTTGCTCCCATCAGAGCTGATCACCGTGGCCCAGATATTGACTGTGCCTCGAAAATGTTCCGGAACATCAGCTGGCATCATGTCTTTCACACAGACGTCGAAAACAGCAGAGCCATCCATCTACGAAGTGCGTTGGGGAACAGAAACATAGGTTTGCATTCACATTCAAAAAGGGTTTAGAAGCCAAATCTAAAGCATAGGCACTTGATAGGAGTTTACAGCAGTATTTTTATAGGATGTGGAGTAGAAGGAATTAATTGGAAAGTGGGTGAAGGAAGGAGGAAAGAAAGCAAGTTTCGTTTTCCTCCCTTATCTACAGTCTGGACTAGCTCTGGCACAGTCCCTCATTCTCACATCCTCCCTCAGCAACATATGCTCTAAAACCAATTAATACTAGGCCAAAAAATTGTCATCCCCCCAAATCATAAACATAACATGTAAAAATATGCAGTATTTTTATTATGCTGGACCCAATTCCTGCATTCATTCATTTATTTCCTGATCTCCCATCAGTAACATAAAATGCAGCTGTGGTATTAACGTCAAAGAGTACAGATCAGGCATTTTATCACAGCTGACTCAACAGTTTCCCTCATCACCTGGGTGGTCTTGAGGACAGGGTGTCCCACTTCATGCCTGTAGTACCCTACGCCATTTATAGTCATATTCACAATTAACTTTCCTGTTACTGGTTTTCCAAATGTGTATCTGAAATGGAAAGAAGACAATGAATAACTTCCAGCTGTTTGCTGCTTTCCTGGTTATATCAAGGCTAGTACCATGTGACCTAGACATCTAGAAAACAGAAGAAATATCACAGAAGGTTTTCCAGCTTGTTATTGTTAACATGTTTTATGAAGGCTCTTACATAGGAAAGCTTCTGATGATGACCAGAAATCTTCTCAGAAGTCTGCAGCAGATGAGATCCATGCTCCAGCAACTGCACCATCCTGTGGCTGCACTACACTCCATAGCAATGAAACTTTATTTGGGACATGTTCCTACCTGGCATGGACAGTTCCTTTTTCACACAGTGAAAGGTCACGAATGTAGCGAGGGGGGTAGATCAGCAACTCAAACTTTGGTAAAACTACAATGAAAAGAAATACAACAGCATCTTTTCAAGGAGATCTTATTGTCCAGACTATAGCAAAAGCACACACAGCTCTGATGAGATCACTGCTTGTGGTCGGATGAGGGCAGTGCAGCTAACATTAGGCAGAGAATGAACCAACAAAAATAACAAACCAAGACTATCTTGGCAAGATGACCTTAGCAACACACCCTTAGATTCTTACTTCTTTTCAGAGGTATCTGTGGTCCAGGATTTGAGCTCAAGCTTTCTCTCTTGGATACATGGTAAAGAGGACAACTCGCTACTGCCTCCCCCACAAAGTGTCGGAAATACAGCTACTAACAGTTGTCAGTGTCTATAAATGCTAGCGTGATCAGGCCAGATGCCATAGACGGTGTGCTGGGTGTAACGATGCCCACCGTTCATCAAACAGAGGGACTATGACACTGAAAAGGGGGGTAGCAAAAAAAGACTTTGGAATTCCAAGGCAGGCTCTGGGAAAGGAAGGAAAGCACTGACAGACCGAAAGCGTCTTAAAGAGTTTTCCAAAGCAAAATTAGGTCTTTATTACATGAATAGATTGTGCAATACGACACTCCGTTTCAAGTCCTTTATGAAGTGTGGAGGACATGAACAAAGGGCTTGGTTAAGTTGCAAGTGTCTATATCCCTGAAGTATATAGTCTCTAAAGAATTCTTCCTCGTGACATTTTAAATGCATTATTTCTCAGGTGTTTCATCTCAAGGAAAAACATTCATAATGTTTTGTTCTTCCAAATGCGCTTGGGTTATGGTCAAAGTTGATTTGGATCCAACTCACCGTATTTCTGAACTTCAAAGGATTTGTTGTACGTGTGCCCCTGCATTTCAGCAAAGACGAGCCATTCACCAAACACTGGCTGATCAGACAAAGGAAAACTCATATTTACAATACCTGAAAAGGAAAATGACATACTGTGAACTGCGTCACTCCTCAGCCCTTGTCAAGCAAGACTTATTGAACACAACTCAGTACAAGCAGAAGCAAAGGCAAACAACAGCGCACCGAGGAAAAAATAATCCAAAACTTACCACAACAAAATGGCTTCAAATTGTTCCACTCTATCATACGAGACCCCCGAGGATCCTGCATAGTAGTTTAGGAATGAGAAACATCACAGTGAAAGTGAATATCACTAATACATTTAACTCAGTTTGCAACAAAGAACTGCATTTTGTAATACATACACTTCACTAACAGCTCAAATGTAACTAACATCTGTCGAAAATTCTC
Source organism: Phalacrocorax aristotelis (assembly GCF_949628215.1). NCBI lineage: Eukaryota > Metazoa > Chordata > Aves > Suliformes > Phalacrocoracidae > Phalacrocorax > Phalacrocorax aristotelis. Next base: position 28,149,817 of record NC_134310.1, read on the forward strand.
TGAAGATACTTTACCCGGGGGTTATTTGCTTTCTAAAATTCAGTACTCGTTTTAGGACACTGCTTCTATAGCCAATGCACACAAGTAAGCACTGTCAAGTGGCAGATCTTCCACCTATCTTAAGGCACCTATTTTGGATGGGATGAACTGGCCTCTGAAGATGCTTTGTTTCTATTCAGAGGGAGCTGTACAACTAACAAGACAGCTTTTAGATGACAGATGAAATTAATCCCGCTGTTTTTGTCAGCATTAAATCTGTGACTGAATGCAAACAAGAGAAGAGGGTGAATTCTTCTGCTTGCTGACAGCTAAAGAAAACACATGGTTTAAAAAGAAAAAAAAAAGACTAGACACAGAAGGAACCTCTCATTCACCTCATAAGGAAGAAGACAGGAGCACCCTTTCCTTGCCATGAATTTCTATTGTCCACTATCATAATGTTTGGGTGCAGAGATGAGATTGGCCCTGCTATATCAGCCCAGCCAGATGAAGGATAGGAGTGTGTCTGCATTGAAAAGAAGGGAGAAATTGAGTGGGACTGTTACATTTATAAACCCCAGTGAAACGAGCCAATTCTTCTCAGGCTGAAAAATGGGAATGGATTTCTGAAACTGAAGTAGAAAACAAGTATATTTGTTGGTGATAACAAAAAGGCAAGACACAAAGATCAGTTAAAGACACAGGGATAGAGATAATGGCATAGGTTACAGTAGGGAAAGGCCATAATGGACTCGAAAGGGTACAGACATGTGACTTGCTCCTCTTAAGGCTACAAGAATCTTGTGCCTCTACAGGATACATGCTAGATGATTGGCAGACAGATACTCACCACCACATAAGCTTCAATCTGAAAGAAAAAGAAGAGAATAAAAGGCTTTATGAAACAAAGCTACTTTTCTCCTTCTTGCGATGAACGGCTGAGTTGACACAAGCAAGGTATGATGCAAAAAGTGACAAAGTTCAAACATCTCTTCTTTGGGAAGAGTAGCCTGAGAAACACACATCCATTCACACATCTAACTGGGAAAGTGACACTCTGTGCGTTACCTAAACAGAGTGCCAGCCTCTGAAAAATCCTTCTACCTGCTGTGGCGTGGTTACATAGCATTTGCTAGCACTACAAATGTGTGCTCTCCTTCAACAGTCATGTGACCAAATTAAAAAACTAAATTGTAAATAACAAGCAATCACAAGATCTGCCTGAATAGATTAAGAAATCCAATTCTGTTCCTGCAGAAATGTACATTAGAATAAAATACAGGTTGCCAAGTATTCCATCGTCTTTTACAGTGTGAAAGAAAAGAGTTTTCTTTACCCTGTCATTGACCGGTCTCAAGTCAGAAGCCACCATAAAGAGGTTTATCAACACTAAAAAAGGAAAAGAGGAAATTTATTAGTCATCACAGCTGACACTGAACAGGGTATCTCATCCTAGAACCTACCCCTGAAAAAAAGTTCTGCTTGAAAGCAGCCCTAGCTTTGGGCAGGGTCTCCAAGGTCACTTTACCTTTCTGCTTGGGTTTATAGACAGGTTTATCAGTCTGGATGAACACTGATGATCCTTTGCTGTCAATGGTTACTGTGGTATAGTTATGAAAAATGTAGCCTTCCTCCGCTAGATGCCGGTTGCCCCAGACTTTTAGATGTGCTTGTCCACGAAGTCCTGGAGGCACCTAGAAAACAGGCCACGAGGTGAGGAAGACGCAGAAAAGCCTTTGAGCTTTCTGGGGAATATAATTGACACTGAAGTGAGCAAAGAGCAGCCACCTGCTGCATTTCAGTGTAACTATGTGTTAGCAATAAAATGAAAATGAAGAACATACTAGACCTTTTATAATGTATAAACTTCAAAGGAGGCAAAGTCCTGCTAAAAACCCAGCAGGGAATTCTCTTCTACCCTTTCTTTATCGCTCAAACAAAGTGATATTTGATCTACATGTGCAGCTTCCACTAAAGAAGGTGTGTTACATGGGGAAATCAACCATGCTATGGAAGACACGGCTCTTCTGCCAGAAGGAAAAAACCAAAACAAACCATCCCACAAAAAAAAAAAACAAAACCCAGCCAAACCAAAACATGCTTGCTTGCACATTTTCAACGAGTTGCTCAGAGAAATAAAGACTTTTAAAATTACATTAGATTAAAAATTACAAAGTAAAAAAATCTGAGAATGCACAAATTTTATGACAACATGTCATAACTAGAGAGTGAAATAAATAAATAAAACCAAAAATCAGCAATGACACTGCAGATTTTATTCAACAATGAGTTACAGTCTTTGGATAAAGAAATCTATAGCATTTGGTATAACTGCTGACGTTTCCTATTACACAGGTCTGTATTATACCTTCTTGAAATGAAAGGAATAGATACTTATGTATTTCTATATTAGCCCAGTAAAGGCGGGGAAGTGTCAACGCTTTTCTAGAACCTAATTCCCAGACAGAGTCCAACCACTGGCAGGACAGAGCAGTATCAACATCAGCCATACAAAAATTACAGAGAAGGCAGAGAAACCTGTGGGAGTACGCTACCAAGGCAGAGGAGATTCAATCAGTCATGACAGACCATCACGAAGCTAGACAGACTTCTGTAAATCCAAGGCTTTGATTTACTTATAGGTCAACGACAATGTAGCTGACACAGTAGGCGCAGTAAAGGCATCTATGCTGTGCTACTGCAATACAGCAGAACTCTTCCCAAATACCTGCATCCACTGCAAAGAAAATAGACCATTTTCCTTTCAGCACTGCATAGAAAAAACTCATTCAGACGTGACCAGCTTCGGCCAAGAGCTAGCGATGCAACATGGAAGTTTTTTTACACAGGGTAAGATGCTACAGTGACTAATCTGGCATGCTATCCAGAGCTGATGGCTCTGCGTGGTACTAGCTACTGCTATTCAGGAGCACATCACAACTCAATATTCATATGATTTGTTCCACGTACCCCCTTTACCTCCCATCAGAGATGACAACTCCAAAGCAAGCCCTGACTACGTTAAAAGATCCAACACTTAAGACTTGTTCTTCAGTCCAGCTCTGTTTTGCCTACATTTGAAGCAATAATCTTCCACCGCAGATGACCAAACACAATACATCATACACCTCTTCCAGTTCCAAATGTTTTGATGGTCCCTAATCAACAACATGACTGAAAACTCATATTACTTTGAAATTACACCCCATTTTTCAAAAATCTAGGAAGAGGGATGGAGACAAAGGTCCTGTACCAGCAGGGAAGCACAGCCAAATTATCTCTCAGAAACCATGAAAATGGCTTCATTTTTCTCTATATGGTATCGCTTAGGCCTACATACAGCATAAACTAAACTGCTTCTTTCAGTGAACAGTGAAATCTGAACTGGTAGCATTTAGCTCACTCCCTGGCATGGGGGAAGGTAACTCATACAAGGTGCAAAGCAGGGAGATCTTTCACAGGATATCCTTTTGCTGTAAGAATGACTACCTTTCACTGCAGTCCAGATCTCCAGTACCCTAGGGATTCAAATAAAGCCCGATATTGCTTTAAAAAGTGTCATTTACCAAGATAAGCATATGTAATTTCATTTTAATGGCCACTGGAACTCTCTGCCAGAACTACATTTCAATTCATCATCATTTAACTCCACTACAAATCCTCTTCGGAAATAAAAAGTTGTTTTCATTCCTTCCATCTCTTCAGTATGGGTGAGCTTCATTTTATGGACTATGCTGATGGGTAAAATATTACTAACATCAAAGGTTAAAATGTAGACAAAACTGGTGAAAGCTTATGTTTTTTAAGTAACATCATAGTAGCAGAGTAATTAGCAGAGACACAATGTTCAAAAATCTGCCATTTCTACAGATTTCTGTGGTCTGTCCAATGCTCCATGTCACTTACATAGCACTATGCACTGCCATTCTTATGAAATAATCACAACATTGAACTTTATGTTGAGCAACGAGCCACAGATTCAGCCATTGATTTTCTTCAGTGGTATAAGGGACTGACAGATGAGCTGCGGTGGATTAAACTTTGTTCTTCTCACTCTCCACTCTTCCTCTGCGAAGGTTGCTTCCTCTTTAGTGTGTGCACCAGAATGTGACCCGTGTTTGTGCCACAGCTGCTCAGAGAGCAATGCCTGACGTGGTTGAAGGCAAGTCCCTCATGTTTTCACCAAAAACATCTTAAAATAATTGACACTCACCTTCAGTTTAATTGTTCCTTTATCTAAAATGAGAGAGAGAGAGAGAGAGAGAGAGAGGGTGTGATTCTTCTCAAGGTAAGGTACTAACATTTTAGACCTTTGCAGTTGAGTGAAAGGATACCCCATGTCGTAGAGCTGCCCACCGCAACACCCCTTCATTATGATTTCACCTGAAGCAATTTTCTTGCATTGTGTAAAACAACCTGCAGGGTGAGCAAGTCAGGCCTAGCAGAGTTCTCCAAACTAAACTTGGTCCACATTTATTTACAATTTTTGCCCAAGGTAAACCGCAGAGTGCTCTATGGTCAGACAGTAACACCAAGGCTGAGGTTTCAGCACAGAGCATCCTATGCTTACAGAAGTATTTTGCTGTAAAAAGGACCTGGCTTCTTTTGGGGCTTGAATAATTCTCAAAACAAACACTCATAGACTCTATTTTGATTGCCGGATACGGCCATACCTAAGATTTCTCTTTAGCATATGTCGTCCACATGTGTTAGCATCACTCCCTTTGAATTACTTAGCAATTGTCAGCCAATTTCAAAGACAACAAGGGGAGAATAAAACCAGAGACAATCTGTTCCGAGAAAGGAAATGGCTTTTATATAACTCCTGTTTTTTATACACAGAAGGGTTAAAACATGATGGTTAAAGAGCCTGATTGCCTGAGCCTTGTCTAGATTACAGCTTACACCGCTACCAGCAGCAGTAGAACAGCGCTACTGGACTTTATTTTCACTAATATAAATTCATTCAGTATTAAGTTGTACATAATCAAAACACTTTTTGTCTTTACACACAGGACAAAGAGGTATCTGTCTTGGATTTTAAAGACTTATCCAACTGCACAAATATTACCACCTCTCTCAGAAATACTCAGTCCTGAAGATGGGGAGATTGCATTTCCAGCACTCATGTTAAACAAGGGTAGAAAACGACGATGATGATGATGTAGATTTTACATTTTTCTTTAAAGTCATCTTATCTTACTCCTTATACAGCTCCCCAGTGTCAAACATTCGGGTTCCAAAAGGAAAGATATTCACTATAAAACTCTTGAATATCAGTTATCCAGGGTCTCTGTATGACTTGGTGTCCAAAATTATGAGTCCTGGATGTCTGAGATCACATACATCAATTAGCACAATCAACTGAGAATGTTTCGCAATGAATTAAATATTAGTTTGGTTCCAGTTCTGTTATCGTCTAAAGCAATTCTCTGCGAGATATTGATGTTCTCCCACAGTGCCTCAACTTACAAACTAGTTCTCAAGTTCAGAATAACTGGAACTTACCCAGAACTGTTCCATGGCCTCGTGACACAGTTTCTCCTTTGACTACTAACTGAATCTGGACTGTTGTCTCCTTGACAGAGTTAAAGATGGTTACGCTTATAGCTTCTTCAACACCAGATCGGAAAACAGAAGGTGCCGCAATCAAATAGCCCCTGAGGAGCAAAATTGGAAGTGAACGGTCAAGAACAGCAACTAGAGTGTGATTGTTATCTGTAAGCCACTTTATGTATAATAAAAGGAAAAGAACAGACTACTCTGCAATATATTTGCCCCTGTAGGGTCACATTTGTGACTGCTGGCAGTCTAGGCCTATATCTAATATGCATAAAATGAACACAGAATGTGCATAGAAACGAACAGAGCCTAAGTGGCTTACAAATCCGTAGTATTTGAATAAAGACAGTAATACTGAGGTTTACTGCATATACATTATATATAAACATATTTATATACAACATATAAACAAGCTAAATATATGACTAGCTAATCACAAAAAGTCTGAAGTTCATGGAAGAATAAGGAGGTACCTGAACCTTCAGTAGAGTTTTGTAGGTGACGTTTTGTTTATGAAACAATTTAGATACTTCTGATATTTTTGCCTCAATTATTTTTCATGGCTTCTCTTTCATAGTTCAACTTAATACATAAAAAAAAAAGTGAGTCTCAGTGCTGATACTCAGCGCTTCCTAAACGTCTGGCTCGCATACATGTAACACGCCTAAACTTCCAAGTTATACAGAAGCAGCCCAGAAACTGCAGTTACAAGATTGGGCTCAAATTCTCAGTTCTGCTACCACTTTCTTGTCCAAGCAATTATATCCTACAAGTTTAAAAACCCCAGCAAAAAGGAATGATTTTAGCAGGCACACACACAATTTTAAAGCCACCCTGGACGACCTCCCATATAATGCTACAACCCTTGTGTTTCTGAATGGAATCTGTACCATTCCTCTCTGTTGAATGGCACCTCGCCATGAACTTGTCAACTAAAAGCATTACAGCCTCTGAGCTCTTTGATGTGTTGGGCTGTAAGCAACACATTTATATTCTCTTCATGACACACCTTTGTGGGTTTTTTTTCTCCCCAAAAGGATTTTTTTTAAAATGAGGCAATTCCTCATATGGCTCTTTTAAGCCCAATTTCTCAGCCCATGCCTTTCCACAGCTCCATGAGCCAGGTTGCTTTAGTTCATGATTAATTATCACTTTGGGATGAGGATGATGGTGTTTTACAGCCCCCAAGTCATCTTTTATCAAATTCCAACCCCATGTTTCTCTCTCAGCAGGCCTCATTGCCATGGAGATCCCATTACCCCCAAAGGAAGTTCAGATCTCTGTGGCATTTGAGTTAAATTGCACGGGGTACTTGCAGATTCAAAACCTTATGGTTGCCAGGTTTGAAAATTCAGCAGAACAATAATAAATAACAATAAAAAGTTACTACTTAGCCTGCAAATTCTTGGTAAGTAAGACATAGCTGATCTTGTTGCGGAGGGGGAAAGAGTACCATCTGCATCCAGTATGAAATGATTAGATTCAAACTGTCACATAAGCACAGCGCTTCAGTGCCATATGTGAAGCACATGTATTCACATTGTTCTAAATTGCTGCAACTCTGTCTGAAGTATCAGTCCCTTGATAAGGCTATTTAAATCACTTAATAAGTGGCATCTGAATACTAAATCTCTCACTTGGCAAATAAACAGTTAACTTGACAGTGACCGGACAGATCCTTCAAGCACTTTTGACTAACAGCTCTGTCCGGTTACACCAAAACTTGGCAGGACGCGAAATATTTTCTGGTAAGCAAGTGAAAATAAGTTCTCCATGGCACTCAGTTAATGCAACTATTCACGATGTTGACGGGCTATAATAAGCTAGGGATAAAGAACAAAGCAAACCTTAATCAAAGTTAACCTCAACGCACTGGAACGAGCTGTGGCTTCAATTTCTAAGAGCCAGAGAACTTTCCCCGCAGTGAAATGTTTCTCCCCGGATGGTTTTCCCCACAAGAATGCGTCCCATGCTCTTCGGGAGCAACCAACGTTACCTTCAACCATCCCAAGCACAACAGCAGCCCCTGCGCAACACCCCGGATTCCTTAAATAATTGTTTGCACATAAAAGCTTTGTAGCCGCTCGCTAGAAGAGCTAAAGGCAGGTATTTCTAAGGAGGCTTGCCTTTTTTTTTTTTCCTTCCCCCCTTTCCCTGCGCTATCCACTTTTGCACCGGCGAGTACAAACGTGCTGCTGGGCTGGGGGATCGCCGCCCCTCGCCTCCCCGACCCCAGCGCCTCCGGGGGACTTGCGCAGGCTTTGTTAAGCGGCTGGTGCGACCACCCCCGGAGCCCTTCGCAGAGCAGAGGGGCTCGTGTGCGTCCCCCCTTGCCCGCCACCCTCCGCGGGGAGGCTGCCCGCTTCCCCCCGGTACTCACTGCCTCTCCCGGGGCTGGGCTGCGCTCAGGCTGTAGAGGGTCAGGAGGAAGCCCCAGGCGCAGCCGGGCTCCCGGCGGGACATGGTGCTCCGGAGCCCCAGGCCACGGCGCTCTCGGCGGGCAGGACGAGCCTTTTGTTCCCGGCGAGCAGCAGCCCCAGCTCCCCGCCGCCCCGCTCCCGGGCTCGGCTCCCCGGTGCCTCTGGCCGCCGCCCCCGCCGCGTCCCCGCCCCCGGGCCGCCCCCTCCTGGCCCCGGTGCCCGCTCGGCTCCGGCCCCGGCTCTTTGTCTCGGCTCCCCGCCTGCTCCTGACAGCGTGCACCGGGGGAGGGGGCCGGGCTCCGCACCTCCGCCCCCCCGGCCCGGGCCCAGGTGCGCCGCCAGGCCCCGGCGGGCTCCCGCCTCCAGCCACCGCTCCTCACCTTCACCATCCTCTCTGCAGCCCTGACAGCCCGGCCCGGCCGGCCTTCCTCCCCGAGGGCTGCCGCGGCGTCGGCTCCTCTCCTGCCGAGCCCGGCCGGCCCCGGGAGAGCACCTGCCCGCGCTCTCCGCCTTCCCGCTCCAGCCCCGGCGGCGCCCGTGTGCCCCACGCACACGCGAGAGCCGCTGAAGCTCAGCTTCCCAAAGGTCCCGTCGCCCTGGGCCCGGGCACAGCACCCCCAGCTCGGGCCGGTCCCGTCAACCGGGCCTTTGTGAGCCGAGGCACCCCGCTGAGCGCTGCCAAAGAACCGCTTTCCGACCCAAAATGCAGCGCCAGGGCTGCTGCTGCTGCTGTGTCCTCCTCCATCCCCAGGCCCTAATCTATCCATCTCCATCCCTCCGTCCCAGCCCGTGGTTGCAGGGGCTTGGGACAGGAGGGGGAGCTCTCGCTACACGCCAGCCTGCAGCAGCGGGCGCAGCGCAGGAGGAGAGCTTAAACAAATGGGAAAAAAGCAAGTCCGAAGCAACGGCAGAGATTCAAGGTGACGGCAAGTGCTATGTCTCCCAAGGACAGATTAAATGCTGCGCAGAGACGCCAGGGAATGATTTCTCCGACCCTTGCTGCAGCCAACCCAGGCAAGCCGGAATCCCAGCTGCGCTTCTGCAGAGCCGTACTCTCCCCCCAGGAATAAACGAAAACCCTCAGCGTAGGTGATTTGAATCATATTTCCCCCCCCCAGCACTACACACCTGGCTTAAGGTAAACTACTAGGAAAACAGAGAAAAAAAATATAATGTTTTATAATTTTTTTCTTAGGTTAGCTCTGGTCTTTGAACCTCAGTTCCATTTCTTTTAAAAATCGCTGATATGGAGCCCAGCATTTTATTTAGTGAAAATACAGATTTGTATCCAAAAGTGAACTCGATAGTTTACCAAAGGCCCTTTCTTCTAGCTTCTGACAAGAAAAACAGGAAATCAAGTTGCTAAAGCCACTAAACTCTTAAAATTATTTCCCTCCCTCTTAAAATTATTTCCATCACCCTACACTTCAGCAGCGTTACCAGCTAACACATTTTTTTGCAAGTCAGTCCCTTCCCTGAAAACAGAGTCATCAAGAGGAGCGACGTTTCCCTGGCTACTTCAGCAATAGGACTCGAGGCTGATCAGCCCACAGCCAGGAGAGCAACAAAATGGTGCCTAAATTTTTCTCTTGTTTGAAACTTAGATTAATTTTAATAACTTTTCTTAAAAAACACCGCCAAAAATATAATCATTAACTCAGTACCTTTTTGGTAAGTTCAGATGACCTTCAGTAATGGATAACACTGCTAGACGTGGCTATATTTTCCTATCATAAAACAGCATTGGCGTATTTGTGTGGAGAGGCGTAACAAGTCTAGAAGAGAGAACAGATTTTTGTCAAATTAAAAAAAGAAAACCCAGAAGCTAGGGCTTTAAGAAGTATGCCTCACTTGAAAATGCTTTATACCAGGCAACTTAAACAACAGTCTCACATCAAAAGGACTCCGTCTATTGCAAGGCTCATTGAAGTTTTTAGGGTTGGACACACAGTTAAAACCACAGCCAGCAAGTTTAGAAGGTTTTGAAGAAATCACCTATTTAAACCACTCGTATTATGCCAACAATCCTTTCCCAGTGTTTGTCTATGGATCCTGGTTTAAGACTTGCCCTAATTGTCAGGACCAGGGTAGAGAATTGAAGGACTTTGATTCAGTACAGCGAGGACAGCAGAATTACGCTCTCACTACAGAACAAGATGTTTTTAAAGCCTGCTCACCACCTTGGGAAAGGTTATTTTTATTTATTTTTAACGGGATTTTTCTAGCTATAGCTCATCCGTGGGAGGAGTTGCAGAATGTCCCGGAGCAGCTTTCAGCTTTTAATGTCAAGTAAGCTGAATCCACTTTGCTTGCTGCTGTGCTATTTAAGCACAGCCGCTCCTCTCTTCCTCACTTCATTGCTCATGTATCTTCACATGACAAAACAACGCTACGAGAGCTACCAAGGGACTCTTTTGTTTGCCCAAAATTGAAGACACGTGCAAGAAAGCACGAAGTCAGAAAGAGGCCCTCCTAGCACATCTTTTCTCTCCACCTTTAAAGTAGATCGGGTTTTTCCTCTGATCTCCCATTCCTCACCACCCTATAACTGTACTCAAATGGTACCGTTCTTCTCAGGCCTGGCGCTGTATCAGCTGCATGCCAGCTTGTCCTGGCTAGGATGGCCAAGGATACAAGCGAGGCAGTATCTGCAAGAACAGGTCATGTATTTTGTTAGATTATGTCGTTAGGTAAGACACTAACACTCTCCCCAGCCCTTGACTAGTATTCTTCGGGGTGATGTCAGCTCAACTGACATTACACTGGTTTTACATGGAATTAAATATAAGGCCCGCCATTTCAGGTTTGTCAAGAGCTGTATTTTTCTACCCATGTTTCACTTGAACATTAGCTTTATCTTTCTCCATGCTAAATGCAACTACGGCACACTTGAGATCAACATTTCCTTGCACCAACTCTGTCACACCTAGGTCGCGCTTCAAACAGTTGATGACACTCTTAAAATAACTCTGGTTTATAACACAGCTGGGCCTTTGAAACTTGACTAGAAATGGAAATAGCTACAGTGTCAAAATTTAAAAGAGTGGATCCCTCCTTGCTGCTGCTTCTCCTTCAGTTCATTGCAACTCATTCACACTCCAGAACCACAGAGGTCGTTTCCCAAGAAACCAGCTAGGCTTTGAGAAGCGACTCAGTAGAAAGTACATCAAAGTGGGAAGACAAACGAAAACAGGCAAAGATAAAGCAAAAGCTGTTATTTCCAAATTCTTTTTCAGTTTTGTAATTTTCTCAGATACATTCACAGATCTCTGTACGCCTCAACACTTTCCTGTCTGCAAAGCAGCAACACCACCGTTAGCCTCCTTCCTAAGGGTAACACTTAACAGCATGTTGGAATCCTTTGCTCTTCCTAGAAAGGTTGGACTAGGTGACCCCTGAGGTCCCTTCCCACCTGGGATTCTGTGATTAAAGACAAGAAGGAGGCAAAATGAAATTAAGCACCTCTGCTGTTCTCATGGTACAGCAGCCTGGAACCAACGTACGACACCTCACCAATCAAAACAATGATTTTTATAATAGTCCTGCAGAGATCAGGTATGGTTTTTTTTGAATACGTGATGCTGTTCCACCCAAACAATTATCTCTACACTTAATCACCCGTACCTCTTTACAGAGCAGACCACAAATGGTTCCTTAGCCCCTGGATCTCAGGCACGAGTTTGTAAGTACCAGAAAACCCACCAAGTGCCACTGAACATCTATCCACATTTAATCTTTGAAAAGGCTCTAGGTACAGACTTGGAAGAAGCGACACGATTCAACTGACGAATGCAACAGGGTACACTTCTAAAACGGAGCTCCATCATCTTCAGCGTAACGCTGTAATAATTTTGAACACAAAACAGTGAATTTCTACATTTCAGAAATCACAGCTAGAAAATTATCATTATGTGGAATATAACCCTTTTAAGTCAGTGTTAACTTTTTTCAAAGGAGAGATTTCTTCCGATTGAAGATTTTCTGTTTGATATTTACTGACTACAAGAAGTATCAGGCAATTACACTCTCTAAAGACTGCAAACCATCTTCTAATTATGAAAGTATGTGCAATCCTGTAAATAAGGCTAGAATCGGCTTGGTCTGAAAGAAAAAAAAAAAAAGGAGGCTTTAGATATCATTTCAAACTATTTAGTTACTGAAATGGAATTTTCTGTGCCTGCCAAAATGAATCCTATTCAGTGTGATGCAACAGGTGTTGGAATTCCAGCAGCCGCCTGCGACCCACATCTGGTAATGGTTAGGAGTTTAAAGGAAGTCCTGTAAGAACTGCTTATGTATAAAAACTATTCATCAGTCAAATCTATAGGCCGTATTCACCCACCCGCTTGCACTGTGCATAGCTCAGATTTTTATTTCGCTTACAAAAAATGTAATTCTGCTCCTCGTGAAATTTTAGGAATCTCAGGCAGTTGTCCAGGTTGGAAGCGTGCAGGGGATTGGTATGGCTATGCTGGTGTGTTGGAAAGGTGAGCGAGGGACTGCAGCTTATAGAAGAAGGTGTGAATACACCTACGTTGGTTCTGACTGGATCTAATCCTTATCCTGACTGCTTGCACATTCCACTCATCATTTACTCTGCAGTACAAAGAATTTCCACTCCCCCCCGCCATGTCCCAGCTACCTCAGTAAATTAAACTATGCACAATGTTAAAATTATCAGACAGGTATTTGTCAAACAAAAAACAGAGTTAATGCTAAGCTCTAAATAACACTAATTCTGGAGTATTGCTACTCTCAGCTGTGCCTCCTTTTGCTTCCCCCCCCCCCCCAATTACAAAATTAAAATCAATAAGACTACTCAAAAGAATTAAGTGGTAGGATCATGCCCTTAATAATTAGCCCTTGTTAAGTGCCTCAGCATGAGTGTTATGCTAACTTGCCTCAGCAATGACCAGACCTAAAGACGCAGGAGGTGATACTTATGTAAAGATTTTGAGAATACCTGCATAAATTGTGCACATACGAAAAGACACTGCAGTGAAAACAAGGCTATTAATTATTTAGTTCCACATTAAATCCTGTACACACTAGATTTCTGTAGAAGATGGGTGAAAAAAAATGAAAACCAACAGACAAGTCATCAGCTTTAGGGAAACCAGAACCATTTGTCGTCATCCCCCAATGTAAAAAACATTCATGTCAGTCATTACATACCGCCAGACAAGAATAAGGTCTTAAGTTAATTTTTACAGCACTACATTTGTGGTAAAAAACCCACACCCACTTCCTTGACTCCCAGTTTTGTCCTCTCTTTGTGTTTCTGTGACAGCCTCCTTTCTGTCAGCCAAACACAGATATCTAATGTAGAAAGCAATAACTGCAAACCAAGTGTCCTGTTGGCTCTGCCACACTACCGCAGCTTACCGGCAATGAGGATAAGGTCTTTTCACAGAAACTACAACATCAGTCCAGATACAGAGTGGTAGAAGCAAGACTGATCCTGCCTCCTGGGAATAAAAACATCTCTAGAACAGAATTACAAGGGAAGGTTAAAGACCACATTCAAAATAAGAATATAAACTGAGTATCTTATAACAACAGAATAATTGAGAATATTAAATAGTTGTGTCAAAAATACCTACTAATCATCTACAGAACAGGAGAGGCTGAACTTTGAGTAGTATAACATTTTAATTCCTGACAAACTGACTGAAATAGCACTACGAAATCACTAATATGGGCAGATGCTGATTTAGAACAGGAATAGAGCACTGTGCTTAATCAAAAGTAGCTGTCATTTAGTAAAACATTACTTCCCAGATTTCTACTCAGCCTCTACATATGACTGATGTAATAGAAGTTTGCGCACAGTCCAGTGTTTGGTGGAAGTTTTATACACAAATAAGGGATCTAGAGCTATTGTGAAGCCTCCACACTTAAGAGTTACACAAAATTCAGCTGGACACCTTTACAGCTAGGAATGGGAAGAGGTGTCCTTTTATCATACCGATCATATGTGAGAGATTTGATTTTGTCTTCAGCTAGGTGAAGACAAATTTCTCATGCCAAAAAAGGTGGCAAGAAAGGGTTAAGGGCTCTGAGCATCTTTGGGTACTGCCTGTATAGATACTATACCTAGCCTGTCCTATAGAGGACAGCTGAAGCTGTACCAGCACTGCTCTATTGTCCAGCTAATAAGGTTCACCTTGGTTTAGCTGGGGATCAGTGCTGCGCTCCTGTAGTTACTTGTTTACCATTTCACTTACTCAAATAATGTCCAGAAAGTTCTGAAGAAATACACAGCAAAGCCTGAGTGCTAAAGGATTAAGTGCCCCAGGCAGAATATCTTTTTGGGTAGTAATCCTGAAAACTCCGCTCTTCAATCAGGTGTTTAACTTCCCACATGCAGCAGATATTAAAGCAAGGAATTAAGTTTTGATATCCTCCAAACACACGTTAGCTATATAAACAAAAAATTACTTATGTCTTAAGAGGCAAATTGTATTTTCTTCCCTAACATATTAAATTTAAGATCTTGAAATAGCAGGAAACTCAATAGGTCTTGCATATATACATCGTCACAGAAGTATTTTTAAAAGAAACCGATCAGAGGCATTTCAGACTCCTCTGCAAACCTAGTCTTCCATCCTTGTGCTTGTTTTACAGACCACACACAAATGCAGCGGAAGAAACAACCTGAAAATCATTTCTGAGTTGAACAGGAATGCTCACATAATCACTGGAAATGCTCTTAATTGGTGTGGCTCAGTGGTGCATTGCAGAGCTGTTAGATCCTCTGCCGCTGTGGAACTCTTTTCATGTCCTGGCAATCACAGTCCAGCCAGCAGTTTGTTTATCATATTCAGTATGAGTTTCCGGATCTCCAACAAAGAGGCAGCGAAGACTGCAGTAATCCAATAAGTTCTCATTAGCCTAAAATGCAGAAACATCTGCTGGGGTCATGAGCTGCTTACTTGCTGTGGATGAGCAAAGAATCAGCTCCATTTGAAGCTAGTCTGAACAAAGAATTGTAGGGCTGGGGGGTAGTGGTGAAGAGGCAAACGGGCCTCGATTATCTCCTGGGCTGCAGCTCCACTGCAGCACACCACGGGCAGAGAGGGATGCTCCCTTACCTCGACCCCCAGTGACCCTATTGCAGAGCGCACAGGAATTACAGCAAAAAATGCTTTGACTCAGCCCTCCTGAGCTGGTGGTCAAAACAGTCAGGGAACACCAGTGTAACTGAGGAGAATGTGGTCAGAGCTCCCCAAGAAATGCCAGAATCCAGGCAGGGCAATCAGTGCAGTGCAAACCTAGCTTAAAATTATCTTTGCCAATTGTTTTTAGACAATTAAAAGAATTTTGCCAGGGATGAGTACATACATTTCTGTGCTCCCCCCTTCCCATCCCGGCTCTCAGACCTAGCTGGCTTGTTTCACAATTGCTGTCAGTTTTGGGAAGAGAAAAAAAAAAGCACTCCCCTCCCCAGCACCGTACAACACATGAATGTTAACAATTGGTCAATAAGAACTTCTGGCCTAAAAGATGAACACATAGGTAATAAGTAGTGCACAAGTTCAGACAGAACATAAATCTACTTTGATACAAGTTAGGGAAGGGAGAACACTATTAATTCTAGGTTAAAAACAAAACAAAATCAAACCAAGAAGAAACTGACAACCTGAATAAAGAGAGCCCTCAGGCTGTTTAGGACTCCAAGCAGATTCAGAGCATGTGACACCACCAGAAAATAAGTGGAAAATACAAAATAAGTCATGTCACTTCTGTTTAGCTCCTGCTCCAGTGATTCTGCAGTTCTTTGTTGTTGTTTGTACTGTGCTAACTATGACAGCATCTAATGTCTGCAGCTATTTCAAGGTGGAGCCTAAAACACTTCTGCAAAGAGCCAAAACAGGACCACTGAGAAAGAATATTCAGGAAAACCAAGATGGAAAAGTCTCAGTTCAAAATAGTTTTCATTTAAAACCCTTTCCTGGAGAGGCTGAGCTGCTTTATCTAACAGTTGTTCTACCATTTGTACAAAGAATTACACAAGCGTCCAATTTAAGGAAAATAATGGCCAGAACGCTCAAGTTGACGCCTGTGATTCTTCTGAAACAACGAGCGCACATCCCCAAGCACTTCATTGTTTTGTACGTGCAGTCGTTAGCTCCTGGACTCCCACTTTGCCTTAGGCTTGCTGTATAGGTAATGACTGCCACCTGCAGCAGCAAGGGTGAACTACTTCCCCAAAAGATTTGGAGCCTTTAACTGCGATCACAGCAAGCAGAACGTTTCTCCCTCACGCTTCTTCAGGGAAGAGAACTAATAGCATTCCACATCACTTCATAGTGAAAGTTGGTATTGACATCTGTTGCTTAAGTAACGTTCAGGGGCATGTATATATACAGACACAATAGCATCTCAAAGGTAGAAAGTAACTTGACTGAAGAGGATGGGTTTAATTTAATTAAAAAGTATTTCTTAAAAAAAATTTTTTTTCAGACCAGCAATGAGATCTGCCATCAAAAAATCCTAGGAAAGACATTCTCACTTTGTGCAGAGACAGGATTAGCAAGACACTATAGACTTGATTTTCATTTCATCCCTCCCCCCTCATATTTAAGACCCCTCTGAACTAAGTCTCAGAATGACACACTGTGCTGGTTTTGGCTGAGAAGGGGTTAATTCTCCTCACCGTGAGGGGCGGCTGCCTTTCCGGCTTCCCGCGCTCTGCCGCGTGGCGCGGGGGGGGGGGGGGCTGGGAGGGGCGGGGCCATGGTGGGGGCGGCTGACCCCGACTGGCCAATGGCAGGTTCATTCCATACCACGTGACACCATGACCAGGATATTGGGGGGGGGGGGGCAGTGGCAGCGCGGGGGCGGCGCGGTGTCGGTGAGCGTGGTTTGTTCCGGCGGTTCGTTCCCCCTCTCCCCTCCCTTCCCCCCTCCCCCGGGGCTTTGCGCCTCTCGTTGTTCTCCTTTACATTGCATTTCTACTGTTGTTTTTTTTAATTTTAATTATTAAACTGTTCTTATCCCAACCCACGAGCGTTACCCTTCTGATTCTCTCCCCCATCTACCGGTGGGGAGCGAGCGAGCGACTGCGTGGGGCTGAGCTCCCGGCTAAACCACGACAGTCTTTTTGGTGCCCAACGTGGGGCTCAAGGGTTGGAGATAACAACAGCTGCTGGTCACAGCACCATGTTGTCCTTTTTGCAGTTGGTGTTAAAGATTGGTGTTGGTTTGTTGAGTCTGCTGTGTTCTGCTGTGATTAGTAATGTTTTGCCTACGAGATTTGTTATACAAACACTCGTTTTCAGCTTTATCTGGTATTTGGGGTTTTTGCTGAAACCGTTACTGTACTTCGGATACCACCTTGTTGAGGCAATTAGCAATTATACCTCCTCCTCTGAGAGATTTTATATGGAGGAAATACAGAATAGTACCTTTGCAACTTTGTTCTATGATGTCTGTGCCTTTGTTACAACAGTGTTTTTGTATCTTGAACATCCTTGGGTGGTTAAGGTGCACTTATTGTTAGTTTTTGGGCATGTTGTTTTGGTTTTGACTAAGCAACTTAAGAATATCACCCAGAAATCTGCCCCGAGGCTTGATAGTTACGAGTGGCAGGGCATGTGGGATAGCATGGGCAAGTACCTAGGGCAGTGGGCACCCCCAGTATTTTGGAGTTTCACCCCCGAACAAGTGCAGAATC
Source organism: Phalacrocorax aristotelis (assembly GCF_949628215.1). Classification (NCBI taxonomy): domain Eukaryota; kingdom Metazoa; phylum Chordata; class Aves; order Suliformes; family Phalacrocoracidae; genus Phalacrocorax; species Phalacrocorax aristotelis. The sequence continues at coordinate 28,167,457 of NC_134310.1, forward strand.
CTAAAAAACTAGTAGAATATTTGGAGAAAGTATGTTGTTATGCTGGGAACTCCAGAGAGACACAGATAACTGCAACGTGCTGGGGCCTGGCCCATGCGTACCGAGCCCTGCTCAACAGTATTCAGTGCCCCCAGGGGGAAGAGAATGTCTCTGGATTGAAATGCAAAGTGACTGGCACTGTAGACAATCCAGCCCTGACAACAGGCACTGCAGCCACTCAAACCCCCACAACAAGTACCGGAGCTAGCTCAGAAAATAAACCCGTACCAGTATCAGTTGCCCCCATACACAAGACGAAATATTGGAAGCGGACATCAACTCGTTTAGAACGGGATGATGAAGAACCAGGGCCATCGCGGGGAGAGGAGGGAGAAGTAATAAATGAAATAGAGACCACCCGATCCCTGTCCTTAAGCCAGTTGCGAGATATGCGAAAAGATTATAGCCGTCGTTCAGGTGAGCACATTGTCACCTGGCTGCTCCGATGCTGGGATAATGGGGCCAGTAGCCTGGAACTACAGGGAAAAGAAGCCAAAGAATTGGGATCCCTTTCTGGGGAAGGGGGCGTTGACAAAGCAATTGGAAAAAAACCACAAGCCCTCAGCCTCTGGAGGCGACTCCTGTCCGGAGTGAAGGAAAGGTATCCCTTTAAAGAAGATGTTACATATCGCCCAGGAAAACGGACAACTGTGGAGAAAGGCATCCAGTATCTAAGGGAATTAGCTGTGTTTGAGGTGATTTATGGTGACCTGGACAATCAACGGTCATCCAAAGATCCAGATGAAGCCGAGTGCACATGACCCATGTGGTTCAAGTTTGTACGGAGCGCACCATCTTCGCATGCAAACTCATTGGCAGTGATGTCCTGGAAAGATGACGAGACACCAACGGTGGCAGAGGTGATTGACAGACTCCGGGATTATGACACAAATCTCTCTTCCTCGCTCGTCTCTGCTGTGGAGAAACTATCCCAAGAGGTCCAGCAACTCAAAGAAGATCTGTCCTACTCCCCACCTCGACAGAGTAGTGTCTCAGTTGTTAGGAATAAGCGTCCTTTGGCTCAAAGAAGGGGATACACACCATGGGCCACCCTATGGTTCTACCTGCGTGACCACGGAGAGGACATGATGAGGTGGGATGGCAAGCCTGCTTCGACCCTACAGGCACAAGTACATGAACTGCAAGGAAGAACAGGCACTCAGGGAGGCTCTTCCAAGAAAGCTGCTGCTCCAGTTCCCAGTGAGCAACTCCCCAGACAGAGGAGTAGAAGCGCAGGTTTTATTTCTAAGTGTAATAGAGGGACTCCTGATTCACATTTACAGCAAGTGAGTTGTGACTGCCACGATCAGGACCAGAGGGGCCCTGCCTCCAGCCGGGTGGAGGAAAGGGATAACCGGGATTACTGGACTGTGTGGATCCGATGGCCTGGCACGTCCGACCCACAGGAGCATAAAGCTTTAGTGGACACCGGCGCACAGTGCACCTTAATGCCATCAAACTATATAGGGGCAGAACCCATCAGCATTGCTGGAGTGACAGGGGGATCCCAAGAGCTAACTGTATTGGAGGCCGAAGTGAGCCTAACTGGCAATGAGTGGCAGAAGCACCCCATTGTGACCGGCCCAGATGCTCCGTGCATCCTTGGCATAGACTACCTCAGGAGAGGGTATTTCAAGGACCCAAAAGGGTACAGGTGGGCTTTTGGTGTAGCTGCCTTGGAGACAGAGGAAACTAAACAGCTGTCTACCTTGCCTGGCCTCTCAAAGGACCCTTCTGTTGTGGGGTTGCTGAGGTTAAAGAACAACAGGTGCCGATCGCCACCACAGCAGTGCACCGGCGGCAATATCGCACCAACAGAAACTCTCTGATTCCCATCCATGAACTCATTCACCAACTGAGGAGCCAAGGAGTCATCAGTAAGACCCACTCACCCTTTAACAGTCCCATGTGGCCAGTGCGGAAGTCTAATGGAGAGTGGAGGTTAACAGTAGACTATCGTGGCCTGAACGAAGTCACTCCACCGTTGAGTGCTGCTGTGCCAGACATGCTAGAACTTCAGTATGAACTGGAGTCCAAGGCGGCCAAGTGGTATGCCACATTTGATATTGCTAATGCATTCTTCTCAATCCCTCTGGCAGCAGAGTGCAGGCCACAGTTTGCTTTCACATGGAGGGGCGTCCAGTACACCTGGAATCGACTGCCCCAGGGGTGGAAACACAGTCCTACCATTTGCCATGGACTGATTCAGACTGTACTGGAACAGGGAGAAGCTCCCGAACACCTTCAATACATTGATGACATCATTGTGTGGGGCAACAGAGCGGAAGAAGTTTTTGAGAAAGGAGAGAAAATAGTCCAAATCCTTCTGAAAGCTGGTTTTGCCATAAAACAAAGTAAGGTGAAGGGACCCGCACGAGAAATCCAGTTCTTAGGAATCAAATGGCAAGATGGTCGTTGTCAGATTCCAATGGATGTGATCAACAAAAGAGCAGCCATGTCTTCACCAACTAGCAAAAAGGAAACACAAGCGTTCTTGGGCGTTGTGGGTTTTTGGAGAATGCATGTTCCACACTACAGTCTGATCGTAAGCCCTCTCTATCAAGTGACCCGGAAAAAGAATGATTTCAAATGGGGCCCTGAGCAACGACAAGCCTTTGAACAGATTAAACGAGAAATAGTTCATGCAGTAGCTCTTGGGCCAGTCCGGGCAGGACAAGATGTAAAAAATGTGCTCTACACTGCAGCCGGGGAGAATGGCCCTACCTGGAGCCTCTGGCAGAAAGCACATGGGGAGACCCGAGGTTGACCCCTAGGGTTTTGGAGTCGGGGATACAGAGGGTCCGAAGCCCGCTATACTCCAGCTGAAAAAGAGATATTGGCAGCATATGAAGGGGTCCGAGCTGCTTCAGAAGTGGTTGGTACTGAGGCACAGCTGCTCCTGGCACCCCGACTGCCAGTGCTGGGCTGGATGTTCAAAGGAAACATCCGCTCTACACACCATGCAACTGATGCTATCTGGAGTAAATGGGTTGCACTGATCACCCAGCGGGCTCGAGTAGGAAACCCCAGTCGCCCAGGAATCTTGGAAGTGATTATGGACTGGCCAGAAGGCAAAGATTTTGGATTATCACCGGAGGAGGAGGTGACACGTGCTGAAGAAGCCCCACTCTATAACAAACTGCCAGAACATGAGGAGCAGTATGCCCTGTTCACTGATGGGTCCTGTCGCCTTATGGGAAAGCACCGGAGATGGAAGGCTGCTGTATGGAGTCCTACACGACAAGTAGCAGAAACTGCTGAAGGAGAAGGTGAATGGAGCCAGTTTGCAGAGGTAAAGGCCATCCAGCTGGCCTTAGACATCACTGAACGGGAAAAGTGGCCAGTGCTCTATCTCTCTACTGACTCCTGGATGGTGGCAAATGCCCTGTGGGGCTGGCTGCAGCAGTGGAAGCAGAACTGGCAGCGCAGAGGCAAACCCATCTGGGCTGCCACATTGTGGCAAGATATTGCTGCCCAGGAAGAGAACCTGGTTGTAAAGGTACGGCATGTGGATGCTCACGTCCCCAAGAGTCGGGCCACTGAAGAACATTGAAACAACCAGCAGGTAGATCAGGCTGCCAAGATTGAAGTGGCTGAGGTGGATCTGGACTGGCAGCATAAGGGTGAACTATTTCTAGCTCGGTGGGCCCATGACACCTCAGGCCATCAAGGGAGAGATGCAACATACAGGTGGGCTCGTGATCGAGGGGTGGACTTGACCATGGATATTATTGCACAGGTCATCCACGAATGTGACACATGCGCTGCAATCAAGCAAGCGAAGCGGGTAAAGCCTCTGTGGTGTGGGGGACGATGGCTGAAATATAAATATGGGGAGGCCTGGCAAATTGACTATATCACACTCCCACAGACCCGCCAAGGCAAGCGCCATGTTCTCACCATGGTAGAAGCAACCACCAGCTGGCTGGAAACATATCCCGTCCCCCACGCCACTGCCCGGAACACTATCCTGGGTCTTGAAAAACAAGTCCTGTGGCGACATGGCACCCCAGAGAGAATTGAGTCAGACAAGGGGACTCATTTCCGAAACAACCTCATAGACACCTGGGCCGAAGAGCATGGCATTGAGTGGGTGTATCACATCCCCTACCACGCACCAGCCTCTGGGAAAATTGAAAGATACAATGGACTATTAAAGATGACACTGAGTGCAATGGGGGGTGGAACATTTAAACACTGGGATACACATTTAGCAAAAGCCACCTGGTTAGTCAACACGAGGGGATCTGCCAGGCGAGCTGGCCCTGCCCAATCAGAACCCTTACATACTGTGGAAGGGGATGGAGTCCCTGTAGTGCACATAAAAAAATATGCTGGGCAAAACAGTCTGGGTTATTCCTGCTGCAGGCAGAGGCAAACCCACTCGTGGGATTGCTTTTGCTCGAGGACCTGGATGCACTTGGTGGGTGATGCGGGAGGATGTAGGAGTCCGGTGTGTACCTCAGGGGGATTTAATTTTGGGTGAAAACAGCCAATGAACTGAATAATATACTGTTCAATTGCTATATGATGTTGTATGTCATCACTACTATGGTTGCTATATGCCACATCAATGGAATGTTATCATGGTGGGAATCTCCCAATTAATAATAATAGCAAATGAACTTTCAATGGAACCGAGCAAAGTGCAGCAGTGAGAGAACAAGAACTACCAGTGCAGCGGTGATGGAACAAGGACTGACAAGCAACAATCTGACCCCACACACACCGCCTCTCTGAAGGACCCTTACAAGAGATGAAATCCAAAGTCATGGACTAAATGAACTCAATGGACGTTTCATAGGCATTTTACAGGGGTGGTCCATAGACCAGTGGAATGATTACTGATCCAGTTACTATAGCTTAGTTTACTAAGTTTTACTAAAAGGAGATAAGAATCTAGTTAGACCCTTAGTAATACCAGAAGGAAAGCCTCAATAGCACTCCAAGGAGTACCAGGAGAATGCTGCAAGTATTTTTTGAACAGGCCAAAAAGCTTTGTATACACAGCTTAAGCCAGAAACATAACACTAAACACATAATACAAAGCAAAGCTTTTGAAAAATCATCACAGAAAGAGGTCCCACAGGTAAAAAAAAAAAAAATACAGGACACAGCATGTCTTTCAGAGAGAAATGCATTCCAAGTACAAATTGGAGAGTACGTTGAAAAAATCTGCCACATCTGGCACATATGTTCATAACGGGGCACCCTCTTTCTCAGGCACTTACTCAGTAGCTAGGTTTGAGGCTTCCCTCCACATTCACGCTCCTCTGGGCTCAGCACTTTGGGTGCCTGTAGGCCATGGCTTGCCATTGGGACTGGTTACTGCCTCTAAGTCCATCACTGCACATACTGTGTAGTATTAGCCCTACATAAGCCCAGATGGAAACAAAAGCTTCTGTAGGAGATCAGTGAAGGCATTCAAACATGAAAGCTATCAATATAGCAGTGGAAAATAGTCTTTATTATTTAAAAAAAAAAAAAAAGTCCTTAAAGAGAAGGTGTCAGGTTAATACAAAAGCATTTATGGTTTTAATCATTTGTTTCCAATACAATTAGGCAACAAGTTACCAAAACTTTTCACATGTTACAAGTGACCAGGCTCCTTCCAAACAGCAGCCTCATTACTTGTTACCCACGAAGCTTTGCCTCTCACCAAATCCAGAAATAAGGGGCAATCAAGAGTTCCTCCAGAAGCTACTCATTGAGTGACCAGCGACCATGCTGTACATTCCTATAGATCCTCCTGATGAGATCAGCGAACGCCTAGTACCACACACACAATTCCACACCTCTATTCTGATACACTGCCCTCCAAGGAACACTACTTGGCAAGAGATGCACATCAGCACACTTGAAGCCAGTTCCAAGAATGTAAACCAAGAAGTTTAAAAATACATAGATCACATTTGCTACGAATAACATTTCTTATTTACCTTTCAGTATTGTCAAGGCAGAAAAAGATGAGAAAGGTGTCATAGAAATTTCTGTTCAAAAACAAAGATGTCTCCTTATGGGACAGCATGCAGAAGAAAACTCCATTGCTTATATTAGTAAGTATAGCTGCTCCTGGTTTCATATTCTGCTATAACTGAAAATTTGGACAAGTTATATGTTATCTTTTTACTTCTTGTATGAACAAGTCTGCTGGCACTGATTGAGTACCCACCCGTTAGTAAAACAACAAACTCAGTTGAAGTACCAGTGTTTCACAACATCTAGTCCATGATTCACTTCACATATTCTTTGGTTATGCAGGGAAACTTCTTTACTAACTTCAAATGACAGGTTCTGCACTTGTGTGAAGGTCCTGAAACAAATTAAACAAGCTAAATCAGTTACTCCAGAGGATAACAACTTCTGCTTAACCCCACAGGCTGCGCGCCTGGACGTTCGCATCATTCTCCTACCACACAGCCACCAGAAGAAAAAAAATGTAACCGTGAATTTTCTTCACAAAGGCTAGACTTTGGCAGAGAGGAAGGGCAGTTTGCAGGAAGGGGAGATGCGTGGCTTTATGGTCTATCAATCTTCAGAGATTTTAGCTGTAATCTCTGCTGGGGAAATGAAGGAAGGAAAGGAAATTTATCTGTTTTATCTCTTCCTCATTCTCTCAGTAATACTTTGTATTTATTGAGACAATACTTGAGAAAAATCCTTTTCTGTGCTCCTTGTACCTCCTCTAAAGGATGATATATTTGTAAGGTCATTATTTAAGATACAGTGCTTCCAGTTCACTTTTCTGTCTCCCGGAGTCCTCCCCTCTCCTACATATTTGCACTTTACCAGGGCTGTTCTTGCTCACTGGAACTCTCAGCATCAGCGAATGGCAGTCTAAAGTAGCTCACTTCGAATACACAAACAAAAAAGCCCCAAGCATATTTACTCTGACTGTAGGTAGGGTAGGGATGGAAATAGAGCTGTCTGCTACAGACACAGTTAAGCTCAGTGCTACTATTCCCTCAACTAATCCTTCTCCAATATGCACTCTGGATATATTATGCCGAGATCTGTAGATTTTCCTCTGAATATTTAGCCAACAAGTCTTTTCCCCTGACAGTTGTAAATACCTTTGAAGCTCTTTAACCATTTTCTGAGACACTTCTTTAAGCTCTTTCAGTACACTACATGCTTTTGCACTTTCTTCTGAGTAGCTTGGCAAAACTGCTGCCAGAAGTTCCTGCGTGATAGTTAACTGCTTTCGTAGTTCATCTACAATGAGATGTTAAAAGATTATTCAAAAATGTGTGCAGTGGCGTCAGTTAATACAGGACTAATTAATAGCTGGACTAACCACAGAGACAGGTGAACTAGATGACTGAAAACTATGGTTTGTTCAGCTTTCACAAACAGATCATGACAAAACTGTGAAAGCCAAGCTATTTTTAGCTATGAAGACTAACACCAGCAACAGGCTATTAAAATTGCTAATCAAGCTCTCATTTAGAGTATGTCCAAGATTTTTACAAGACAAACACAAGAGAAAAAACAAGTTTTAAACATCCAAAATCCCCTGGCCAATTATGTATATTGCTATTGGCACGTACCCCCAATATGAAATTTATCCAGCCCTCTCCTTTAGCATTCACAAACCAAAAATATATATTCATTTCCTTTCAAGCTTTCTTACAAGAATTCCGAGTTCTTCAATACACCTTTTCCATTTGTTTTGAAGTGTAAGATTATTGTAAATGGTTTAAGAATTTCATTTCTTGCAGACTAGCAGCTTAAAAAAAAATGTAACTTTTTGTCCAGACTTCAACACAAACCACAAGTACTAATTTATTAAACAAACATTCTCTGATTCAAGGCATCACACAATATATTTAAGTTCTAGTTCTACAGGAAACATAAGCAAGTCTACCAACGTGACTTTATCCCTCAAACACAGAAACAAGAAGAGATCACACTATTCTCTATAACTCTACAACTTGCTTACCCATTAGTAACAAGGAAGGAGGAAGAATTCTATTAATATAGTTAAAAGATACAGAAACTTGCTAAAGACAGTGTATATGAAGACTGCCCTAGTTTAGAAAGTTAATTTTTCTCCTGCTGCAGGATAAAAAACTTCCTTAAGTTCAGTTTAGTGGTTAAATGGAGACAAGAATTATTCATAGCAAACCATGTGACTCATGTTGCAGCCCAGTGTCCATACAAGCTCTAAGAGCACACAAAATTCCTCCAGTGGCCACAGACAGATCTAGCGATAACAGCGTAAGCATTTCAGCATACCAAAAGAACATTATTTCTGAAAGTAAGTTTGATGAATCGAATTTTCATACCAAGGTATGTTAGCATATCTCCTTCTATGTGAATATTCTTTATGGGTAATTGATGTCTAGTGGCATCCAGGGAAACGGCAAAGTTTTTATATTGCTCTTTAAACTGTTCACAAATGGGAACAAGGGGAGAAAGTATTTCCATCTGAAAAAGACACAGCAGACATTTTGTTATTATAGACCTGGCTCAATATGGAAAAATAATTTATAAAAAAACCCAAATACCGCTCCAAAATTCTTGCTGACAAAGGAATACAATAAGTTTGTGGTATGATACTCCTACCAGGCTGTTTAATAGGTTTCCCCTAACACCTCAAAATGCCTAGGTCAATACCACTTTCCTTGTTACTGTAGCTCAGAGGTATTAGCAACACAGCAGACAAAGTGTTTTATATTTCGTACTTCCATTGTAGCTAACAGTGTATTCTCCAAGGGACAAAAGTATTTTTTAATTTTTGCAACGCATATTTGTTAAAAGCAAACACAGGTTCAGTCTTGAAAATTAATTATTAAAAAATTAATTATTCATTAGAAATTTGCCTTCTTACAACCAGGCCTGAACTACTGCTGTCTAACATATGAAAATAAGACAAAGAACAGAAGACGTTCATGTCTCATCTAAGGGTTAGCACGTCAGTTCTAGCCTGTAACGGCATAACGACAGGATGTTCACATGATTTAAGATGCGTCTCCCATGCATCAACTGCAATCGGCTCTGGCAACCGGTGTGCTTTTGCTGCCCCTTGCCCGATAGCTCTAACTTCTCCTTCCCGTCCATCCACAAGGGACACTGTCCTGGTTTCACCTGGGATAAAGTTAATTTTCCTCCCAGTATCTGGTACAGCGCTGTGTTTTGGATTTAGTGCAAGAACAATGTTGATAACACTGCTGTTTCAGTTATTGCTAAGTAGTGCTTTCACTAGTCAAGGACAGTGCAGGTTCCCACACTCTGCTGGGTGCACAAGAAGCTGGGAGGGGGCACAGCTGGGAGAGCTGACCCCACCTGGCCAAAGGGATATTCCATACCCTACGGCATCACGCTCAATATATAAAATGGGGGGAGCTGGCCAGGGGGCAGCGATCGCTGTTCGGGGACGGACTGGGCATCGGTCGGTGGGTGGTGAGCAATTTTATCATGCGTCACTTGTTTTGTATATTATTATTATTATTACTACTGCTGTTTTACTTTTTCTTCAATATTAAACTGTTCTTATCTGAACCCATGAGTTTTCTCACTTTTACTCCTCTGATTCTCTCCCCCATCCCACCAAGAGGGAGCGAGGAAGCGGCTGGGTGGGGGTCAGTTGCTGGCTGGGGATAAACCACGACAGGCAGCAAAAAAGTGACAAAGGTTAATAGAGAGCATTACATGCCACAATGGGAAGTAGATACTTATTTTGTTTAAGATGCATCAAATTGTACCCCAGCAGGCCACAGAAGATACAAGTCCTCTCTGGATAAAGGGCTACTTCATAAAAGTGAGCTTGTTTAAATATAGCAGAAGCTTAAATTGTAATAAAGCCTACCTGTTTGTCTAACGCATCATCAAGTTTCTGCTCTCTCTCTTTGAGCAGAATTTGACGCTTCAGCTCCCAGAGCTTCTCCTGTTGTCTCTCCTTTTCTTTGCACAACAGTAACAAGTTTTCTTCTGCTTTTTTTTCCAGCTTGGCAAGATTTTTTCCTGCCTGTTACATCCAAAAAATATTCACAACTAAAGTAATGCTACATCAAAGTGATTAATATATTCTGCATAAGCAAACATAAGCCTCAGACCAGGCCAAAGAGCTTCAATTAATGAATCAGAGTCCTCATGCAATAAGCAGGCCATTATAGTTAAACCCTTCTCCGGTCTTCTTCCCCCACCCCCATTAAAATTTTTTGCACAGGAAAAATATACCCATACGGCACTGAGCGACCAAGAACAAAGTCACCGCTGCAACCTTGAACTCCAAACACCCTCACTCATGGTTTTCCCAAAACTTCTACATGCCCCTACTTCGTGGGGAACCAGCACCAGCTTAATAAACTGGCACTGAATTCACTCTAAGAGAGTTTTCAAAGCAAGTCACGCAGTTTTACAATCATAAACATATGAAGTCACAAGAATCCAACTTTTATGGATCAGAATGCATAGACAAGAAATTAAACAATTCCTTAATATCAAGTTTGTCTATCTGAAACACCAACTACTTGACTCTCACCTCTAACCTTAGGTAAGTCAAAAGCAGCGTCTGAGATTCCAGCTGTTCCATCAGAGCATCAGAATCATCTTCCTGCAGAAAAGAAAAGAATATACCAGATCAATTTTGGTATTTAAACAATTATGTTCAAATAAATTACTGAATGTCCAATTTGTGTCCGAAATTATCATCACCATAAACAGTCAGCTCGATGAGAAAGATTTGGGATTTTAAACAATGCATGTTAATTAAATATAACTCTTTGTTCTTTGTTCCACCACTTTTCACTACATTTTCAGCAGGTTTTTGTAAAATTGGTAGAGAACTTGACGTTTCAGTGCTACGTTGAATGAGATTCCTAAATAAGCCACTTCAAATTATGTTGAATCAATGTTAGTTTTCTGAGCAAAAAATATCAGAAAATATTTAAAGATAACGTGACATAATTAAAAAGCATGGACAGGAATGGACAAGAAGAATTGACTTGAGGAGATGCTACAGTCGGAGGATTCTTAACCACAAGAGAGGGAAGCAAAGCTTCGGTCAGTGTTGAGACATCTGGTAAACAAAACAAACATTGCTAGGAGCCGAACAGACTTATCCTCTGACTTCTGTCAGAAGGCTTCAAATCATCCCAGGATCAAATTTGTTATCACGATTAAAGATAAACAGAAAATCTTTGTTTCACACATTTCAAGATAAATACATTTAACAAAGAAAGCAGTGAGACTCACCACTTTTTCGGCTTTCTGACATGCCTCTATATCTCCATCGCTAGCCGTATCTCCATCGCTAGCCGTATCTCCATCGCTAGCCGTATCTCCTTTGCAAGCCGTATCTCCTTTGCAAGCCGTATCTCCTTTGCAAGTAGCGTTTGAGCCAGGAGTCTTGCTGTGGACAGTTTTATCTGTATCACAACAGAAAAGTTATTGCTCTCTTCTACCAAAGTATATAGGCTGGGTCAACATACCATCAGGTTCTTCTAAAGCAAAGATAATTTCAGAGTTACTACATGTACCAGTAAAGCAGACCTGTCCTGGATTTCCAGCTCTGATGACACTCCTGAGAAGTGGCTCACACAAGCATTTAGCACTACGTGACAGTTACAGATAGATGTGATACAATTTTCAGAACGGCTGATAAGCTAACACCTATCTGCTATAGGAACAAAGGGTTAAGAGTACTTTGAAGAGTACTTTGATCTTTAACATTAGATCTTAAACAAAATGCACCCAAAACGTACTCAAAATCGAGAGGTTAACTTAAACCCCGAAGGTCTCAATACTTCTGTGTAAAGACACTTGAAATAACATTCACCTTATTTAACAAAATCCTTTCAGGAATATCGGAGAATACAAGGGTTACTTAGCACCAAGTTGCAACGCATACCTTAAAAATAATAAACAGAGAAACTGAGCATGAGTGGAAGCTTACCATTAATAGCTGAAAGATCAAGGTCCGGTCGACTAATTTTATCTGCATCCAGTAAAGTGGACTGCAAGTCACCTTTCTCAAAACTACTCTGATTTACGGAGCTAGAAACAACACCTGCAGAAAGAAGCTATTATCAAACAAAAAGAACTAGAACAGATTCTGCACAAGTTCACAATTATATATGCTTTCACTAACAGGTGGCAACCTTATGCCAACTTTTACACAATCACTTTATATACACCATCCGTACGCTCCCTAATTTACCTAGAGACAAGGTAGTTCAGAACGTTATCCTCTTAAACATTTCACAGTTCAACAACTACCCTCAGATATGAAAAGGGAATACATTATTTCCGTACATTTTTCAAGTCAAGTTAAGGTCTTACCAGAATATTCTTTTGCAAGAATTGAAAAGAAATAAAAATGGACTGTTTCGCAGACAGGGATTTTCAGTCGTTTCCACTGAGTTCATTAAAGAGATGAAATAAAACAAGCAGGGCAATGGTGAGGGCATAGTAAAAGACTATTTCAAAGCCTTGTGCAGAAGGCAAGAGATCTGCTTATTTTAGACAACCCAGTTACTGAATTCCAGATTAGTTCTCTATCAGAATGTCCAGACAAAACTTGAATAAACTTCAGTTTACACCCTCAATCCCATACCAAGTTTCTTAAGTCCCTTTGAACACAGATGGTAACTGGCAGTGATGTAAAACAAAATATAATCTCCGAACAACGTTTTAGAGTTGTTAAGAGTTCCACAGGTTGGAAATACAAATTCACAAAACAAGAGCTTTCAAATTCTAGTAAAACCTACCAGCAGAAGTTTTACGTTTCTGAGGAAGAACTGATCTTGGTTTAGTTGAAGATGATTTAGCAGTAGTCGTCGAAAAGGAATTTGCTGAAGTGTTCTGACAATCAAGAAATAGAAAAGGCTGAACATAAGCAGTAATTGTGACCAGCAACGTGTTTTACCTCTGACTTGAATGCTGGCAACAAACAGCTACAATCCCAGGGCGCCTTGGTGCTTTGCAAGTCACCTGAGTACAGTCCCAAGTTCCCATCCCAGTCTGCATCTAGTAATACACCACGACTCCCTCACAACCCCAGCAGAATTGGTTTTTTTTTGCTTATGTCCCTTTTGCTTAGGTCCGTTTTTGCACAGGTCCGAGCCGCCCCTCACACCATTTCTATCCTTTGCTGAGCGACCCTTGAGCCCGGTAGCGAGGCGTCCAAGTACCTTCTTGGCGTCTTTCTTATCATACTGCAGGTAGCGAGACTTCACGATTCTTCCTCCTAAAGAAGGGGCAAAGAGAGCTCAGCCGGGCCGGCCGCGCCTCAGGCGGGGCAGGCTCCCCCCTCACCCCACCGCTACCTTTCCGCTTATTCTTAGACTCTTCTCCGCCCGCCATCATAGTACTGGAGTCGCTCCCCAGCTCGGACATCCTGCAAAGACAGAGCGGGAGATGACGAGGAGGAGGAGACGGGTGGCGGGACGCTCCGGACCTTTCCCCAACTCAGCCTCCCACCGCCTCAACCGCCAGCCCGTTCGAACCGGCGCGCAGGCGCAGCACCGCCCCGGGCGGAGAGCCCGCGCGCCCCCTGGCGGCCCGGAGGGATGACCCACGCCGTCACCTCCCCGAGGGCCGGGCTGAGGGGGGATGGCTCCCACCCGCGCCGCGCCCCGGGGCTGCTGCCTCCCCTCAGCGCCGGGGCTGCAGGGCGGGCTGCTGCCTCCCCCTGGCAACCGGGCACGGCAAGAAACGAGGGCCTGGTAACGCCTACAGCATACAATCGCAGAATGTTTTGGGTTGGAAGGGACTCACAAGGATCATCGAGTACAGCTCCTGGCCCTGCACAGGACAGCCCCAAATTCACACCATGTCTCTGAGGGCCTTGTCCAAGTGCTTCTGGAATATCCCCAGGCTGGTGCCATGATGCCTCCCTGGGGAGCCTGTTCCAGGGCTCCACCGCCCTCGGGGGGAAGGACCTTTCCCTAATGCCCAGCCTAACCCTCCCCTGGCACATCTCCCTGCCATTCCCTCGGGTCCTGGTGTTGGTCACCAGAGATGAGACACCAGCGCCTACCCCTCCTCCTGCCCTCGTGAGGAAGCTGCAGAGCACCATGAGGTCTCTCCTCAGTCTCCTTTAGGCTGAACAAACCAAAGGACTTCAGCTCCTCATACAGTTTCTCCTCTAAACCCTTCACCAACTCCGTGACCCTCCTCTGGACACTCTCCAGTAGCTTATACCCATAATGTCCTGTGGCACCCACCACTGCCCACAGCACTCGAGGTGAGGCTGCCCCAGCGCAGAGCAGAGCGGGACAATCCCCTCCCTTGCCCAGCTGCGATGCAGGGCTCGATGCCCCTCAGGGCACGGTTGGCTCTCTCTGCTGCCAGGGCACGCTGTTGGCTCACATTTAGCTTGCCATCAACCAGAACCCCCAGGTCCCTCTGCAGAGCTGCTCTCCAGCCTCTCGTTCCCCAGCCTGTCTGTACAGCCAGGGCTGCCACGCCCCAGGGGCAAAATCCGGCACTTGCCCTTGTTAAACTTCATAGTTTGTTAGAGCCCTGTCCAACCTGACCTTGAACGTCTCTAGGGATGGGGCCTCCACAACCTCTCTGGGCAACCTGTTCCAGCACTTCACCACCCTCACTGTAAAAGTTTTTCCTTATATCCAGTCTAAATCTACCCTCCTTTAGTTTAAAACCATTTCCTCTTGTCCTGTCACAACAGGGCTTGCCAAACAGATTGCCCCCATCCTTCCTATAGACCCCCTTTAAGCACTGGAAGGCTGCAGTGAGGTCTCCCCACAGCCCTCTCCTCTCCAGGCTGAAGAACCCCAACTCCCTCAGCCTGTCCTTGCAGGACTATGACTGACCCAATCATTTTTATTTTCCCATGGCTTTGGAGGGAGGCAGACACCCTCTGCAGTTTCAGCTGGGGCAGCTCAGGAAGGCTATGCCAGGCACTTTCTGCCCCAGAGCCCTAACAAATCGCTGGAGGAAGGCAGCGAACACCAGCCACGCCACCACCTCCGCAGCAGGAACCCTCACAGCACCGGGAGGTGACGCTCCCAGCTGAGGATGGGGTTCTTTGCTTTTAACAAGAATCCACCCACTCCGCCTTACTCGCCGCAGGGCCCTGCCACAGAAAGCACCTGGCTCCCGATGAGCACCCGTTGCCCGAGCTGCGTTGGGAGCCGCAGGCGGGGGCGAGGCGGCCAGTCCAAGCTGAACCTACCTGAGCCGAGGCCAGCACCGCCCGCCACAACCCCTGGGCGACGCTTCGCGCCTCCCGCCCCGCCGCAAAGGGGGGGGGGGGGGGGTTGCGCATGCGCGGCGCGCGCGCGGCGCTGAATGGGCGCTGCCCTGCCTCCCCCTACCCGGAAGTGGTGAACGGGGCCTGTGGCGGCTGGCGGTGCTGGTCGCCAGCGCTTCACCCACCGGCTGAGGTAAACGGCGGCGGAGCGCGGCCCTGCGCCCCTGATGGGCGCCCGCGCTCCTTCTTTCCTTCCTTTCTCCCTCCCTTCCTCCCTCCCTCCCTTTTTTCCTCTGTGGGCGACCGAGCTCTGTGGTGGTGGTGCCGCCTCAGAGGGACCGGGACACCCACCGAGCCGGGACGGCGCTGCCCACCGAGCCCCGGGGCCGGTGTGGCGGCCGAGGCAGTTCTGTGGGGCGGGCGTGAGGGGTGTGGAGGGAGCAGGGGGTCTGGCAGGGGAGAACCGAGGGCTCCGCCGCTTGCCTCAGGAGCTCGGGAGGCTCGGGAGCCGTTCCTCGGGGCCGGGGGGCTGCTCGGGAGCCCGGGGAGCTGAAGCTGTGGCGTGCCAGGCTTCTGGGCGGCTGCGTGGGCATGTAACGGGTTGGCAGATGTCTTGTTGCTGACTCGTTTTGCATCTGATGTGCCCGAGGAGCTGGACATGTCCTGAGGGACGGAACATGCCCCGCCGCCCGTCTGCACCTCCCGTCTGTCGGGCGACGTGCAGGGGGAAGATCTTGCCCTTGATCAGGGCTCGATGTTAACTTCCACCTCCTGCTTACTGATCTCTCAGCCACGCAGCGTTCTGCTTTTTCACATGATGTCTCTAGCTCCCGGTATGAACAGCCTGTAAGCTTTCGTACAAGTATCTCGGCATCTTAAAAAAAAACCCAAAAAACCTCGTAAAACTCTCTGGGGTCTTTTGTTTCTTTGTTTTATTTTTGGACAACTCTTGATGATATCAGCACTGCTACTGCGTTGAGGTCTTTCTCTATCATGGTGACCATCATAACTTAATTGATGTATGCCTCTGGCTGTTTGTATCTTGGTAGTACTGTGTCTTTTTGGTAAGTTTGGTTTTGCAATCTCTGTAGAGTAAAACTTTTGCAGACTGGGAACACTGTTTTTTTACATGTTGGTAGACTAAAAGCAGCAGAGTACTATCCCAATTCGTTATTACCTTGACTATATGGTTGATATAGGTATGTGTGGTGCTAATGTAAGGTGACTTCCCAGTATAATTTTTAGCCTTGTTTTCTATTGCTCCATAAGTATTTTGGTAAAGTTCTTACCCAGCTTTATTTGCAAGACCCACTTTTGAAAAGTGAGAAGTACTTTGGATGCAGATGAGTTCGGTATTCTTTGATTTCACCTTCTGGGAATGGGTGGCAGTGTAGCAAAGGGCTGGAGAAGATTTCAGGCTTCTGGCAAATGGAGTTAGCCTTTCAAAGATGTCATCAACATCCTCCCACGTTACTCCTAGAGGTGGATTGGTATCGGTTTCTCTACCTAGCTGTTTGCAAATAAGAGTTTGTCATGGGTAATTAGAAGCTCCCTGATTTCAGGTCTGTTAGCTGGAATTCGTGGCTGAAGTACTTGCCATGAAGTAACAGTGTGAGGTAACCCTGCATTCCAGTTTAGTACATTGGTGTCACACCCATCGAGTTTTACTAAGGCTTTGGTGTCTTTAGCTCAGTGTCTTGTCAGGAAAAAATCCATTTAGTATAGAGGAAGCAATATGGGGAACTTCTAACGCGGATATGTATTCATATTAGCTTCAAGATTTATCGCGGATCTTTTCAGAAAAGAGTTATTCTTGATTATTTTTGTCTTTGGAATAACAACAAGATTCTCTGCTGCTCTACGTTTGAAGTCTAGTAACATTGTGCTTTTCAGGATGACGCACCAAAGGCTGTTTCCTTAACCAGTAGTGTTTACTTAATAGACTAAAACTGAGGAGTTACTGCAGTAATGTGGTGGAACTGTTTGTAGAACTATACAGTTTGGGTGGTTTGGGTTTTTTTTGTCACTCTACTTGAACATTTGTCTGAACTGCGCAAACGGATAGTCTAATCAGAGTGGGAAGACTCACAGGTTTGTGTTTTTCTTTGGAACCTAAAATGCTTACAGAACCGAGTAATTCACGGAGAGTAAATGCAGCCGATAAAAATTGAGGTTCACCTAGAAAGTAATGCTTTGTACAGACTGAGTTTTCTGACAATGATTCAAACATTAGACCTCTTTGAATAATTCTGTGTATGAATAACTGTTTGACTCATATGCACGTAGTTCAATATTACTTAAGCTAAATATGGCCTTTTCTTAGCAAGATGGTCAAATAGGATGATTTGCGATCTTAGGCATTTAAAAAGGAAAAATTCCTAAAAGATGCAATAATATTAGCTGTCTCAACAGTCAAGGAAGAGTGAAAACTTATGATTCAACCAGAAGTTTGTTGTTTGATACTTTTTTGTGAATTCGAAGCCTGAAGGTGTATATTAATCACATTTCTAAGAAGCAAGACCTACTTATTCTAGTACCAGGGAGAAGGAAAGCCTGAGATGCTGATAAGGATTTTTTTTTTTAATCAGTAGGTGGGTATTTTAACAGATGATCTCCCTTCTGAAAGGACTAGGAATGTCTTTGTTTCAGAAAATGAAAATTCAGAGGTTTTGTCTTTAGTATATCATGTTTTCTTGATGTATCAAGTGACTCAAGCATGGCTTGCAGAGTTGCTTTTATCTAGACTTTATTGTGTTGTGTCTGATTACCAAATGAAACTCAATGCAAATCTTAAAAATATGCTCTTCCTTTAAAGCCCAACGATGGTAATATCAACAATAAAAGTGTTTTTAAAGGTATTTTCGAGATGTGTATGTTCTCATGAACTCCCTTTTTTAATCCATCGAATTCACACAAAAGTTCAACCTAAAGTTTCTTAAGAAAATTTCTTATCAGTGTAAATGCAGCATTAGACCGGTGAAACTTTACTTCCTTTGTTGACAGTTGTAATGCTATTAAGGATAAAGTTAAGAGAACTACAAAAGGTGGTAGAGCAGTCTTCAAAGTCCTTTTGGCTTACGTTCTTTGTCGCTAACACTCTCAGTTGTTTTGCCTTCATTCCCTGTTTTTTCAACAGGGCCCCATTTTCATTTTCTCTGAATCATACTCAAGCATACATCTGTAACTCTGACATCACACTTTTTGTAAGGTAATAACATGTTACGCACCTTTAATGTCACTGTAAGCCTGATAAGGTATCCTTATCCTGAGGTTAAATTGCACATCTGAGTCATTAAGAGGAAGTAGAGGTCTGCGGTTTGAGGGCAGAGATTGGGAACGGGGTCTCAAGGACCATAGGGAGTAGAGAGAAGGTAACTGAGAAGGAACTGCCTGTACCGAAGGTAATTTCTTTGACTTTTTCCTGTATAATGTTGCATTATTTGCGTTGCAGTCCAGCTTCTCCTTTGTTAGGCAGCCTGTGGCAGGAACTTCTCTGACTGGGTGGATTACAGAGAGTGGTAACAAATGTGTTGTAAATTTTCATGCTCCATTCAGAACTACTTCTTTTGAAGTAGAAAAAGCCAAGAGCTTTTAGTTAAAGAAAACCAAGGATCTGAAGGTGTTTAGTCAGCAGAATTTTTCAGACCAATACCTTGTGAGGTGAGGTAAGACAAGGGTTGAGGCCTTTTTCTTACCTGTAATGCACAGTTAGTTGTGGAAACTTCAGGGTGAGTCTGCAGCTTATTTTGCTGGAAATTCCTTGCTTTGGAAATCAAGGATAAGCAATAGCTGAATATTTTTGAAACTGCTAAATGTTTTCCATTTGATCGGAGAGGTCTTTTTGGGGGATGGTCATTGGCAATTCAGGTATTAAAGAATACTAGAGGTCAAGTACTTGTGATGTGTTTCTACTGTGGTGTTGAGAATTACTTGATTAACAATAGGAGAACCTTGAATCTTTCAGTTTGAGGAATGCAGCACTGGAAGTGGACATGAAAATGTGAAGAACAGGAATATTTTGAAGTTCATCCTCAACAATTTTGCTGTAATGGTAGCTTTCCCTTTTTAGCTTCGCTATGATTCATTGACTAAATATGTGGCTTCAAATTATGGCCTTATTTAAACTAAACAGATACCCTGCGCTGATTGGGGCAAGGTTTTCTTCTAGAATTTTATTTGGACTATTTTGGCTTTAATGCATATAAAAATTAATTGTCTTAAAGGAGGCTTGAAAACACTTAGAAAATACCATAGAAATTACCATATAGAATTGTATTTTTTAATTTTCTATTTCTGGTAACATTAATAAAGTAAAATTAGATTGATGATAAATTATGTAGCCTGATGCATTTTTTTCCTACAAAGTGTTGAAGTCTGGAAGTACGCAAAGTACGTGAAATGTTGCCTCGCTCAGTGATTTAAGCGGCAAGTAAAATCGAACCTTCAGTGATGAATTAAATAGTGGTCACTTAAATTATTTCTTTGGTAAGCCCAGTAGGTTTTTATTTTTTATAAGCAAATGAAAGTACTTGTTGGTAGGCAATATAAAAATAAATATGGCATTAGGCTGTTGCTTTATGAGCTCGTTATGTTAGTGCTCTTAACAAACAGACTGTTTGTACAACTTGCAAAAGATGGTGTAGGGGAAAGTAACAAAATCCTGAAAAGAGGTTTGATATTGGTTAGACCTCCTCCTGTTTTTCCAGACCTGTTGGAATTATGCTTCTAGGAGAGGTGGGTAAAGGTGGCCTGTAACTGGTCTCTTGTATTTAAACCTGCGTAGTGCTATTTCTTTTCAATCTCACTTGAATTGTGTATGTTGTACTGGCACAATGGAGCTGCTGTCTCAAGGGTGCAAATGGTATATCACTATACCGTTTAACACACTAATCCCATGCAGCTGTTGCCCCACTCATGCCCACAGAATTGTTAGTCTAATGTTTTGAATAACAAGTTAGAATCAAAAGCTTTGCATGTCTAACTTTTTTTTTGTATTGCCCAGCTTGCCTGACTCTGATAGCATCTGTAAAACCAGACTATGGTGAAAAATAATGCTTTGCCGTGTTTTGTAGATGCTGATGACTGTCCTTAGTAAAATTTAAGTGCTGTGAAGATGAATACTTGTGCTACAAAAGGCTTGTGAAAAGTAAAACGCTTTAAGGAAAACAGGAAGGAGTCTGAATGTGAAGTCTAAAATTAGTTGATGTGCACATAGCGCCAGCTTCTGTCTCCCACTTACTGAATTCTCCAACGCACAGCTTTGGTTTTTTCCCATGCATTGGAAAGGGGCTTCTAAAAAGAAAGGGCCTAGAAAGAAATCGAGGTGATTTTGCAGAATTTCCATCTACAGAAAGAACTCAGCAGTGGTGGTCAGGCTGCTGTTATCCTGAGTTTGCTGTTTTGCATGCTGACTAGTATGGTTTCATTATTACCTTTTATTCTTGCATTTCTCCTTTTTCTTCCAGTATTCTCTGCACCTGAAGTCAGGCTTGTGCTTCCTTGATGAGCCAAATTATATTGAATAAATATTTCAATTGCTTACAATTTTTCTAAATAGTTAGAGGTCATAAAAATTAGAGACAATCATTGAAATCATCTCTCCAGACCACTTGACATGAATGAGAGGGTGGTACCTAATTAACTTTTCTAATTAAGAGACACATCTGTAACTGGGGACTGGCTGATTTTCTGAAAAGAGCTTCAGCAATCAGGCCTCATTGTTAGTGAAGTTTCTGCAGTGTGGGGTAGCCTTCTGGTGACATTTGTCTTGTGTTTTCTAGCTCTGAATTCCAACCACTGGCTTGTGTTACAGCTTTGTCCTCCAGACTGGTGATTGTTACCAAACTCTAGTTCCCTGTGCAAGGACTTAAACTGATATCAGTCTCCTTCGTGTATTTCTCATAGACAAAGCTTCTAGAGTATTTTGCTGTAAGGGCGTATTCTCTAAGATGTTTTTTGTTGTTGCTGTTCTTATCTCAGCTTCTTAACCAAAGTTTGGATACATTCTAGATGCAGTATTGGTCACAGACCTTCTGAGTATAAGGGTAATATGGCTGCCTAACGAAATAATCATTTGATGTGTGTCTGGGAATTACATTCACTGTCATGCGTGTGGTGTTATATTAGACTACCATGTTTAAATGATTACCCGCTGTGGTTTTAAAGCCTGTTTTAGGATAGCTCCCATTCTATCCATCTGGTATGGATTATTTCCTTTATCAGTAACTCTTTTCTTTCTTTTAGAACCATGATGAAAATGTTTACTTTGCCAGGAATCCAACTTCTCTAGAGTCTAATCCTCCAGTTGCTTGATGATACCCTGTCCTTAGTTGAATACTGGGACTCATTAGGTAACCAACTTACAATCTGTTCAGTGTATGCGCTTCTGCTTTTATGTTCTAATTTGTTGCTTGAAATGTTGTTTAGTAGGAAGTCAGAGATATACCAAAGTCTGTCTCTTTTAGGGCAGCATCCTTTCTAAGAAAATTCACAAGTTGGAGAGCAGCAGGTTTTCCTCAAACCTCTATTTGTAATGACTAGATATTCTCATTCTGATTCTTGGGTAGAAGGATTTAAGCACCATGTTATTTCTTCTGGGACTCATGTAGTGCATTTTCAGGTAAATGAACTGTAGGTAACAAAAGCAGAGTTGGTTAAAAGGAATTAACAGTAATTGGGTGCTAGTCTTCCTGAAGTGACTTGTTAGAATTTACTTTTTTTTCTTCTTAAAGCCTCATAATCAGTATTAAATGATTTGAAATAGTATATCTGTTTTAAGCTGTTGAGTGAAAGAGCAGTCTTAAAGCTCAGTGCTATTGAAAGCAAGTGGGTAGCGTCTGGATTTTGTATCTGGTTGAAATGAGGCAGTGTTAGGCTGACTCTCTTTCTGTTCAATGCACAGTCACATCAGCAGTAAACTCATGTTTCAAGTTCTTCCTACTATAGGTGATTTTCCAAATCATTCCTATAGTGTGATGGATGCCTGCTTGAGCTTCCATCATGTTGCATGATGACTGCATAATTTCAAAGTCTGTATGTAGTATAAATTAAGGTCGATGTCTGCATGTTGCTTTGTCAGAAATCAGTCGTCTTCAGGATGAGAGGTATTTCTAGTTTTTCAGCCATACACACCTGAGCAGACACTGCCAGCTATCGCGTTGCTGCTTACTGTAATTGGCCTGGGTTTTTCACCGGTAGGGAAGAGGCCATTTCTGTTCTGGGTTCCTCTTTGGAAAGAGTGATATGGGAGTCTTGAGCAACATGCCAGATGTATCTCGGTAGCTGACATGAGGTGAGGTTAAGAAATGTCTCTCCGTAAAGTCAGAGGTCAGCACCTAGGTTCAGCTCTTCTGTGTGGCCAAAACATTGGTGCCATGTTACATAGGGTGATGTTTAGGCAAAAATGCTTACTGAGGGGACTTCCTCTATCCTACCAGACTGTGTGTCTGAAACTAATTGCTGGGGGGCAGAAAAAAGGAAGTCTGGACAAGACTGTCTCCCTTGAATTGGCTGGCTAACTTCAGAGGAAAATGGTCCCTGTTGTTCTTTTTTTTTCTGTCTGTGCCCCAGATGCATCTTGCCCATGAGCAGCAGTCTGCTGTAGGTTGTACTGTATGTGAAGGCGTTTGAGCTTCTGTAGATTGAATGCTTTGCACTTGCAGAATTACTTCAACAGTACTTCAGACTTACTAGCTGCTGGTCAGTGGTACTCACAGGAAATGGAAGGGGGCTCTGAGCGCACTAGTCCATCCTTCTGCATGACCAAGTTCTTGCCATAAGCTCTTATTAATGAACGAAGAATGAAATTTAATGGGGGGAAAAAACCCGTTCTCGGAGGGATCATACAGCTTGACCAGAGATGTACTGTGGTTTGTCTTGCTGTCTGTGGCTTGTTCAGCCTTCCTTTTGATGAGTAGCCACTAAAAATGATCCAGCTTGCATAACAATGTCTTCTG